>NW_026534838.1:6142862-6154497 GCF_026225885.1 Hylaeus anthracinus
AAAAAATGCGAATGCAGTATACACGAGACGACGAGACTCTCGTGAAATATACATTGGAAGCGAAATGCGACGAGCTGCTGTCCACTTATTTTTTATTCGGTACAATTTAGGGTTCCTAAAGGGGTGCATCCATATACGCGATCAGTACCGAAAGTATTCGTACCTTGTGTATTCATTTAAGAAATTTATTAACACGTTGATCGCCACGTCAGTCATACATGGGTGATGAATTTCTTTTTCTTTTTTTTAATTAAAAGAATTGATTTTTCTTACCGTTTCCAGTGCTCCAAATTCAATGGTTGCAGCGAACTGTTCGGAATCGTTGAAATTTTAATTAAAAAAAAAAGAGAGAAAAGTGATTCGATGTTCCAAGACCCTTAAACAAATTACTTCCGATAATGAGATGCTAAAGAAAATAAATTGCAAAAATAAGTACTAGTTTATATCGAACAAAATCGATTTTCGATTTATATAAAAGCAAAGTGTTATGCTCGTATAAATTTTCACGAATTGTTTGGCAGTTAAATGACAGGTTTGACGTTTCCAAATAAATATTTCCTTACAGACATATACGTGAATTAACGTTACACGTATATATGTATAATAAAAAATTGATTTGAAAACATTGAGCTCGCCATTTAATTTAGACAAATTTCTACAAAATAGAAGGCATGAATCGTATCTTATTTTTCATAGAGACTCCAATAATACCGTGTAAAATTGTGTGTACTGTTTTAAAATACTCAGCCGTATGAATTGCTGTCTTTTTGAAATGGCTTTCGAATTTCGTCATTTGATATTCCGATATCGCCGCGGAAGATAACGCAAAGTGCCTGTTTCATTTCGTTTCGCGAACCGCTGGTGATGTAACGGATCATCGAAAGTTGCGGAAAACGTAAACGGAAAAGGGTTAGAGTCCAAGGGGTAGCGGAGACGCGCGACTCCGGGGTTTCGCCTCGATTTGTATCGAAAAGGGAGACGGCGACGTTGAAGTTTTCCAATTAAACGCGGATTATATCGCTTTGTCTCGGTATTGAAAATACATCGATACCGGAACACCGTCCCACCCTGTATGGAGACCGAAACCTCCCGGCAACCGTTCTCCCCCTGCACATAATCGTCCAGGCACGGGTTGAATCTTTCTCCTACCCGGAATCATCGAAACTTCGGTCAACAACGACTCGACGATATCTCGATGTATCACGAAGCAGACGAGAAGCGGGATTACCCCTGGCCTTTCCCTCCTCTCTCCCCCCACCCTCTCTCTCTCTCTCTCTCTCTCTCTCTCTCTTTCTCTCTCTCTGCCCGTTCTTCCTTTTTTTTCCTTTCACCTCGTTTTCCCTTCGGCGATTGTTTAAACCGTCTGCTGGCTGTCGCCTGGCCCGGCCCCGATTCCACGTGGAAACGATTGTACTGCGAAAGAGAATGTGAAAATTTCAAGCAGGCTTGCACGCTCTTGTACACACCATCCGCGATACGCGATGTTTGCCGAAGTTCAACCAAAGCGGCCCGCGCTCTCTGTCCACCGAATCTGATTAAACATTGTCGCGGGGGCTCTATTCAAGGAATTTTCAATCTTTCTTCGCGATTTGTGCCCTCGACGGCTAGAAAATTTCCACGTGGAAAATATTATTTGGAATATTTGAAAACAACGGTTGCTTGTTTTCGATATACTTGACGGCTATTGCTGAACGAATATAAATTTATGATTTTTTGTAATAGAGTGTAATGATAATAACAAGTGAAATAATTGAAAGCTCGATATGCGATTGTTGATTAGACGAAGCAGACACGTTGTTGCAATTTAATATTTGGACAAATTACCTAACAATTGTGAAAAGTTTCGTGATGCTACTTACTACTTTTTCTTTCAATTCTTGCTTTAATATTCGATCGTCTTTTCGAGTTAGGATTTTATCTTCTAATACTAAACCTACCGAACGATGTTCATTCGTAACTATTTCTATCGTGATGGGACAAATGACTCGTCTTGAAGACACTTCTTTCGATTAAATGCAAAAATATTTTACGTGGACGTAAATTGCATAATGCATGAAAGAGCTGTACCCGAATTTGTATATAATTGAAATTAGGGGATCGAAAAGTAATCGAAACGACTTGGACAAATTTTCCAATGATAAATCGAAGGGAATCGAACAACTGCCTTCACTCTAGCAAAATGTGTTAGAAAATTATGAAAATTATTTCGTTGATTAGTATTTAAGATTTCTTTAATAAATAAATGTTGACGAAATTTTGATTACTGTATCACTGATTGAGAACTGTATAAAAAAATTTGAAAACGGTCAATTACTACTCATTAATACTACTTGATAGTGATAGGTTTAGTGTTGATAAACCTCTGGTTTCGTTTTCACCCCTCTTCGTAATTGAACATCTGCGTTGCACACCACTGCATTACCCAATCAATGATGCACCCCGTGAGAAGGTAGTAAATTCAGATTGACTTCTCATTTATTGGCAGTATCGCATCGCTCATCCCTTTGCGTGTCAATTGCTAATAATATATGCTACGAATTGTTATTTGTCAGCGTTCAAACTATAGGGCACGGAGTCGAGCACCGTAACAATTACGAGTTCTTGACTTCAAACCGAAGATATCGCTCCGCCCCTCGGAGAATGCCACAGCTGGTCCCCGGTGTGTCTAAAACAATAATGTATGTATGTCGAGGAGACGCAACCTATTTTCATCTTCGTGTCGCGATGGAATTGCGGGAAAAATGTGAACGTAAAGGGGATAGTGGAGGCATTGCGGAGATAATGATAGACTTTTGGTATCAAATGTAATCGAATTCAGGGAAGAAACGTCTTCTAAGTTCTGAATTTTTATTATTGAAAGAAACCCCCTCGATAGACTCTTTTATAAAGACAGGAGTGTAGTTTACAATTTTTAGTAGCACTGTACGTATTACCAAGGAAAAATTGTTACGAATGCACAGAGCACAGTTAATTTAAACATGAAATATTTCGTGTCTTCTTAGACAGTGTATCGGAGGACAGCATCGAATTAATTTAGCATTCGTATGCAAATAGAACGTTAAGATTGTAAAATATTTAGATACACATTCGGTAGTAGATTCTACTTTTTATTATTATGTGAATTAAATACTATTATGTGATTATGTGAAAATGGTGTTTACAGTTCGTTTCTAATTTGTAATAATTTTGTTGTGGAATTATGAAATATACGTACTTATTTCATATATTAATACATTTTCTTGACGTATACAATTTGAGTAGAATGAACCATAAAAGCATTGCGTTGTAATTAAAGAAAATTTAAAATAAAGAAAAGATCCAATACAAAATTAAAAAATGTACAATATTAAAGGGAGACAGCATATACTGTATGCATTTTGTTGACGTATATAATTTGAGTAGAACGAACCATAAAAGAGTTGCGTTTGTAAATAAAGAAAATTTAAAATTCCTCCCTCAAGAGGTTAATTTCATTTTTTACCCAGTTTATCCGTATACGCCCTTCGAGGTATGATCCCTCTTTCATAAGACCCTCTGAAAGATTCTTTTCCTTCCCGCGACCTCGTTGTTTTCGAAGGGACAAGAAATTCCCGAGGAGAATCTTTTACTCGGCGAACGAGGAGGGATGAGGAAGGGCTGGCTCGCGATAATTGTTATTACCATAACGCCTGTTATAAATGATTCGGAAGATTCGTTCTTTGATTGTTATGCCCCTGTACTTAATAATACCTTGACGGAAAGAGCTAGCGCGAGTCAGACGGCAGCGAAATCAGCCGTGAGGCGATCTCACCCTTCCATCCCGTTAGCCGCGCTTTTAAATGTCTTTCAAGTTTTCAGCTGCGCGCAGCATTCTTGCCCGACAATCGGAGGGGTTACCCGCTGCCCTTTGTCCCGATAATTAAATCTAACGATTGTCATATTTTAATTGTTCTTCTTTACCGAACGGACACGGGAGACGATACCGTAACGATAGCACGGGGAGAGGGTCAGTTGGGGGTAGGGGAGGGAGGCGATGGTGACTTTTGTTCCGCTAAGTATCCTTGTCGTTTGATGTTATCGTTTAACAATCTTAATTGCTGTGAGACATTTTTCAGGATTATTTCGTGAATTTGAAAAAAATATCACCTCATAGGGGATGATCAGACGGTACTTTTTTGTATGTACAATCTGTTCATAGAATGTGTAGTTTCAGAGATAAAAATTGAAAAGATACAAGACCTTTTTCCCCCGAATTTGATTAAATTTGTTATGGTGAAAATGAAAACAACGATACTTGACAATTTTTTTATTTGGTAAATTTGAAAAAAATGTCATCTTATAGGGGATGATCGGACGGAACTTTTTTGTATGTACAGTTTGTTCATAGAACGTTTAGTTTCAGAAATAAAAATTGAAAAGTTACAAGACCTTTTTTCCGCGAATTTGATTAAATTTGTTATGGTGAAAATGAAAACAACGTTACATGACAATTTTAGTTTCGAAACTAAGCGTCCTATGAATAAACTGTAAATATAAAAGTGTTACGTCTCACCATCCCCTATAAACTGATATTATTTAGAAATTGATTTAACGAACATAAACATTTCTCTGACGTTATTTCTCATTTCGCAGTCAAAGGATTAAGAGAAGTCGGGGTTGCCATCAGGCTCCTCCTATAAACATATTCGTACTTTATTTTATTAAAATAATGCATCTACAGATGTACATAGACACGAGCCGGATATGACATGTATTTCTGTCTTTTTCAGAACTGAAAATTACGTGTTGACATATGTCTTGAGAATTAAATGAAACAAAACTAAAATCATTTTTAAAATTTGAATATGTCAATGAAAATTTCATATTTTCTTCCCTTTCCCTGCACAAAATGTTGTCATTGACGCAGAGGATAACCGTGGCAACTGGTTAGGAATCAGACACTCGCGAACCAATAAAGAAAGATCGAAGGGGTGGGAACAGTCGACCGATAGAAACGCTATTAGCTAATCTTTTCTGTTCCGTGTATCACGGGACACGAGAACACCTAATTCAGGCTGCACACTATAGTCGGATAATACGAGCCGAAACGATGGATCCGCTCGTTTGGTATCTCCGTCAGATAATCGCAATTGGTTGGTGGCGGGAGCGCGCTCGCGCGCGTGCCCGCGCACGCTGGGATTCCCTGCAATGCCGGAAAACATTCTCAATATTTGCAGATTGCAATGAGACATGCGAGCGTCGCTTCTTTTTTACCCTCTTTTAGATCCGCTTTAGGCGGTTTCGAGACACACGCTCGCTGGTAATGGGCCTCCAACCGCCCTCTTTCTTCTACTCTTTTTTTTTCCACCATCCCTCCGTTCTGCTTACGAACCCTTCGCCGACCCCTCGAAGAAGACTGCTGGCACTCCACCCCCACGGCGTCCTCCCATCGAGCCCTCAATTTACCTCAACGGCACTTCCTCCTCTTCTGTCGGATCGTAGGTGTCAATTTGGTCTCGAGTACCTGCCGAAGTTTTCACGAGTTCCTCCTCTTTATCCTTTTTAATTTTTGCCATACCACTCGAACATTTGTCTCCGTTGATTGGATTCTTTGTCGACAGAAAGTTCGTGTTATCCTCGACGATCGTGGATTTAAGTTTACCGGAAATGATTCGTTCGTTGCTACAGGGTGGTCTACGAATTTATCACTAGCTTTGGTATTTTAGAATTTATATTTTATTTTTTAGAAAATATTAATTATTTGAAATACAGCACTTGTTGGGGTGGGGTGGGGGTGGGGTGTTAAGGGTGTACGCAAAAGTTGTCGCAGAGGGAATTCAAGAATTTCTTTTTCTGAGAAATGTTTATTTTTATTAAAGTGACAGTGGTTTTAGTGAAAACTCTCGGTTTAAAAATAATCGTCTCTCCTTGATCAAATTTCTAGTCGAACAAAAATTCTTGAGCCTCCTTAAAGCTTTATAGTAATCAAGCTTCCTGGTTTCAAAAATTTTCTCCCTTGGAAATCTACTCTTTTCTTCAGTGAAAACCCTTATTTGTCCACTTTCAAAATAATCGTTCCTTTTAAATAAAATTTCTATTCAAACAAAAATTCTTGAACCACAAAGCTTTATTATCCTGACCAAGCTTCCTATTTTAAAAAATGATCTCCCGTGGAATCTACTGTCTTCCATTGAGTGTTCATCACGATATCCCAGTTACCAAGTTTTTATTTCCGCAGATATTGTATTCGAACAGAGTGAGGGGTTGTTAATTCGACGTGGGGCTGTAATAATTATCAGCATAAAACGCAATAGAAGAAATACCTCAGACAGCGGAGATAATGAAACTTAGAAGGGACGAAGCAATTGGGGGTTGTCGTCGCTCGTATGGTCGGCAAAACCTTTGCCGACTCGAGCCCCTTTGTGCATATGGAAATAGGGTTTGTCCGCCTTCGTTGCTGTTTCTGTCGTTCGCCGTCGCTGCACGCCTTGATAACTCGAGCCTGTGCTCTTTATTCGATATCTTTATTTGATATAATTGCAATCAGATTCCACGAATCGATGCGAATAGAGAGGCTCTATAGGTTTGAAAGCTGGTGACGATAAAATCCATTCTTACAAACGTCGAGCATTTAAGTTCCTTCTATTGCGACTCATTAGTATCGATTTGTCCTTCGGGACCGTGAAAAGAGGAGAACAACTTTTGAAAACACCGCTCGATTATATCCTCGGAGACGTATAATTAACTGCCATGAACGGAGGGCTGGCGTGTCGCAGGCTTGTATAAATAAGTTACGCATTGTCTTGACTTTCGAGACCGTACGTCTCGCGTTCGTACGTCCATAATTTTCTCCCCCTTTCTCTCAATAAATCAGAGGAGGATTTGTTATTTACGCACTCGACTTTTATGACGGCCACCGAGACTCGAACCACGGTGTTCTCCTCGAATGAAATTTAAATTTTCCGTGGGTGTTGTGGTCTCTAATATATGTCTTCCTTATTTCGCGATATTATATTTTTCGCCATAATTTTGCGGCTTTGTATTCACTGCGAGACGTCTCGTATTTCGAATTGACTGCAATTACTCAAGGGATAAGTTTATGTAGCATTTTGAGTCACGAATTATTGCAAAAGGAGATCGTACATTTTATTTTTGAAGCATCAAATTTAATTAAAAAATTACCTTAATAAATACAGATGTATTAACATCTGTATTAATCCTTAGAAGCCTGATTTCTCAAATTAAATTTAGAATGATATCGATGTATTTATTATTTGAACAATTTTGTCAGCTGACGTTTATTTTTCTAACTTTTGTTGAAAAGAATTGGAATTAAATCTTGGCGACCAAAGGAAAACGCTCTCTATATTTTTTCTTCACAATTGATAATTCTATTTTCCAAACATCATTATCTCACACATAAATATTTTATTTTTACCCAAACAATTATTCCATGAAATTTTTAAAGATTTCATAATTTCAAGGAGTACAAACGTGTACCAAATGTGTTTCTTGACAGCTACTCGTACATTTTCCGAGTATCATTCGCGAGAGTTCGTTCGCCAAACACGGAAACGGGAATTTATATTTTTTTTCAACGGTGTACTTATTAGCATGAATTTAATTAGAGCGTCTACGTGGCGGGTGCGCGTCGACACATTGTATAAATACAATTATTGTTCATAAATATTCATCCACATTTAATATCGGGACATAGCGGCGCGGGAAGTTGGAGAAGAAGGCGACAGTGAAGTTTAGCTGAAGTTTTCAGAAAATCCTCTGGCCCCTCGTCCCCTTGCTTTGATGTAATAATCTGAAATTCCTCCTACGCATAATGAAGTATATACGTGGCAACTTAAATTAATGGAAACACAATAGAACCGTCGGAGTGGTAAAATTGCTTTAATTATAATAGCGTGTTTCCTTCACAACTCTTTTAAACGCGATTAAATGGGCTTACTTTGTTTTCGAAAATGTAGTTTAGAGTCCATAATTTAAATGGAGCACCAGTGTCGAGTTACTTTAAAGAAACAGAAATGGGAATATATACTTGAAGAATATAATAATATAAAATAATTTTTCCTGTACGAAGTTGTATGTATTGACAGATTTACAATTATAAAAAGTAAATGTCAAGAATTCATTTATTCAACAGTTTATGTAAAATATACTCGTATAGAATCTTTCATATATATTTTATTTAATCTCAAGGTTGTTTAACATTCATTGTCCATGTTAAATCGCAGACTTTAAATTAAATCTTCCACAAAGAATTGAACACATAATTTCATTTTTCCTCGACCTGTAATTTTACGCCAATGACTCTGGACAGTATTACTAATTCTGCACGTCGCTATGAAGATGATATCCCGGTTAAACTCAGACAGAGTCCGACTCCTGGGCTCTTAGCATCGCCGGTCGATGAAGAATCCCTCGTTTTCAAACAAAGTAGCAGCTCGCCTCCTCCGCCGTCGTTCTTTAACTCGCCAGTTGAAATATTTGCCCGAGATTACTCTCAATTATAATTAACCTTAACAATATTCACTCTCTACACCGAGACGAAAGTTGCTCGTCTGGCCAGGCTCAGGGGCCAAGGAGATTACATTAATTAATCTATTAAGATGTACATTTTTAGCAGCGGCAGTTATACCGTCTCTCTTCCATTTCCCTTTTTTATGCTTCCTTGAACGTGTTGTCGAATCCTTTTACTACTTTATTAGGAGCCCCGACGAGAGCGCGCGTTCCTTTCCTATTAAAATTTCGAATGAATATTGATCAATATTTTCAATTAACTGCGCGGCCAGCCGTGGCGACCCCGAGCCCTTAATTTGCCGGGGGAAAGGAGCGCGCGAATTTCTTTTTTCCTCGATAAAGTGCGAATGAAAAAATGCCGCTGAGGTTTGCGGCCGATGTTGCGGCTTGTCTTGCTGCGAACTACAGCGACGAACAGACGCGCGAGAAATATTTAATTAAAGTAAAAACCGAAAATTCCGCGTCCGCAACGGACGACCGTGGTGACTTTTTTTTCGGTGGAAGCCACGTGTCACGAGAGGCCCCGTCGTTATTGGTAAACTCTTCCCGGGCTATTTAATTAACACGCCCCGCCTCACGTGCATCGTCAGGCGTCGAACGTTCCGAAAAACCGCGACAAACTCGTGGGCACGGATCATAGGTCGCTCTCCGGAGACAAAAAGTGGACGGAAAAATGCAATAATTAGTGGTACAGGCTTCTCCAAAAGAAGCTAGAGGATAGGGTTATTTTTTTTTGTTAGGTGAACAGGGGGTAGTTTGAAGAAATTTGTCTAAATAAAATGGTAGCTCCGATGTCTTCAATGTTTCTTTATAGATACGTGTATGAAATTTATTCAGAAAAAGTTTCAGTTAAATTGAATAATTAATAATGAAAAATTCATTTCTGTCTACTTAATCTTCTCTGAATAATCTCAATTCGTGATAATATTCATTAAAGTTTTTTTCTGAAATACTGCATCAATTTTTTTAGACATACATACTACAAACATTGAACAAATGTACAAATGTAAGTGAAAGTTCAAACGGGGTGGTTTGACACGTATAGTCAGGCCTGTAAATAGTCTAAATAAATTTGTCTAAATAAAATGTTAGCTTCGATGTCTCCAAATAAATGTTTCTCCGAATAATTAATAATGAAAATACATATAATAATTTTTCTACTTAATCTTTTCCGAATAAACTCTATCCACGATAATATTTATGAATATTTTTCCTGAAATTCTGCGTCATTCTAATATTCTCGTAATTAGATTCCAGAAAATGAAATGCATTGAATTCCCAACTAAATATACCTATTAACGCAATAAAATGTCTGCTTTTAATTGTTACAGTTTTAAATTCTCCGGGACCTGGCCTACGAAACGGTAGACCATCCTCGTTAGTTATACATTCACATTTCCTGTCGTTTCGCTGTATTACCATTCCTTCTTCCCGTCGCGATTAGCGGCGAGAGCTTTGAAATAAATAGTACTTCTGGTTCGTCCTTCGTCTTCCGCGATAGACTTCGACGTGATTGATATGTGCAAGACGTGAAAACCAATGATCAATCGATCTACGTTCATCGTACGATTACGGTTGCGATTAAGCATTCATGCACGTATGTTCCGCGGAATATTATTATTCTAGCTTCAATGGGTCGAACGGAAATTTGAATTATTTTGTATAATATCGAAAGAAGAGATATATTCTTATTATATTCGTTTTATATCTAGATTTATTTTCTTTTGTTCCTGCTAGTGAACTCGTCAATAAGGCTTACGTATGAAAATGAAGCAAACCGATTACTCGTGAGAAACGCGCGGTAGCGTGGTGTCTCTCTAGCGATGAACACATGAAGTGTAACCACACTATTACTTCTAAAATCCCGAATTTGTAGTAATAAATTAAACTAAATCTGTTTCGCAACGATCGTCTTCGGAAGATAATAAAGTCATGCTTTCACGAGACTTTCGTGAAATCCATGAAAACCGTATGCGTGTTGTACCAATAACAGCTCGATGGTGTGAAATGCAAATCCATCTCCAGTCTCCTGCTTTTTATTTCGTCGTTATAAAAGTTGGGAGCAAGTTCGTCTCCTCTGTTTTTTTGTTTACGATCGACCACAATATTTCCGAGAATCTTAACGCCTTCCATTGCAAAATGGCGAGGGAAACTGGAGCATGGGGAGCATTTTACGACGAAAACATTCACTGAACGGCCAACGCTATAACACTTCGTCACTACGATTAATAAATTTGTTCTGCTTGTTTTTTTTTCGTTAAGTTTAAGTCTTTTGTGTCTTACATATTTCTTCTCTTCTTTTTTACGTTCGATTCATTTTTAATCTTCGCTATCTGACACTAAAGAGTACTCGAATAGTACAGAATATAAAAACATGAAACGTGCATGCATATTTTAATCTATTCTTGCGTCGGACTGCATTACAGCTTCGTTTGAATTTCTAATTTATATGCATTTATTATTCGTTTATGAAAGACGAAATGTATATTGACAACTTCCTGCTCCAATTTACTACACGTCAAATGGAATTAAATCTAATTGCTAGAATCTAACCGAATGTAATTGATACATAATTTGAAAACTCATACTTGTAGAAAACTGCTGCAAGTATGACAGAAAATTTAAGAGAGCTGTTTTAAGAAAATAATTTTCATTGCAGCATTTAATTTCTTTTTTTTTTTTACACCTACTTTATTTTGGAATTTTTTGATCCTCATTATCTACCCAAAGAAACACTCCGCGGTGCGTTTGGGTTTCATGAAGTATCCCTTCGTAACTTATGCGCCGTATTCGGAAAATGGAGAGCGTTGTCGCGTGAAGAGCATGGGGTCCCATATCAGCGCGAAAAGTCTCGGTAATCCGACAATTTGTATTTATTTCCCGGCCGAATCTTTTTTCATGGGAGTAACGATGAAAAACTTCACTCGTTATCCACGGTTCTCGGTTTCTTCGCCGAGAAAAAATTCTTTAAACCGAGTCGTGATGTACCGCGCGTTGAAGTGATCGATTTCTTTCACGCAGAGTACACGGAAACACTGAAGCATCATAAAAGATGGGCATTTTCTTTTTTTCTTGATTATAGAAGTCCAGTTCTTTAATTACATATTTATTTCCATGCTCACTTTTCTATTTTATTTGTCATGGA
>NW_026534838.1:6154507-6219934 GCF_026225885.1 Hylaeus anthracinus
TTTTATTTGTCATGGATTACTCCCCTATAAAATTGTAATTCTTTTTCTTCAGCTAGTTTTCTTTTTAAGAAATCTTTAAACTAATATCAAACTACTATCAAGTAAAATTGAATGCATAAAAATAAATTTTTTCAAATGTATACACCACCAATAAATAAAACCGACGAAGATTTTCTAATGTAGGAATGCAAACGTGATAGAATCGCAGTGACTGGAGAGCGCGGTATCGATTAGTTGAGCACTTATCGGGGCTACTTGGTAACGCGGAATATATCGAAGCAGAATGGTAGGACCTTCTCGTAAAGTGTCAATTAATAACACGCCGAGTGCTCGATCGCTATAACGTAGCCATCTTATTACGAGGCTGCCGGTGTCTCATCAATTTATTCGTAACGTTCTTCAACCACTTCACTGGTTTCACCTACAGGGGATGCTTAAAATACGATAGATCATATTTTTCATCCCGTGGCCTCGCATCCGAATGGAACCTTTTTTTTTTTCTTTTCTCCCCCTCGCGGAAAAATTTACAATTATAATTCATTGATACTTTAACGCGCGATATTTCATATGCATATCGCCTTGGCTCGACGCGGGTTATTCTCGAGGCTCGAGACTGAGTTATTGTTGCCTTTCGACGTCGCTCGTTGTGTATTTTAGGTAATTGTAATTCGCCGCTTGTGGCGGAGCATAATGTCGAACCGGGCGACGGTGTGATCCTTCCAATCTACGAGGCGACGTTGTTAATTGCTTCAACAAACAGACAAACAGACATGGTTTCATTTCCAAAGCGAACAGTCGTGGAAGACGATAATCTTATCTCGGCTTCCATCCTGTTTCCGAACGTTTAGAATATTCTACGAGAGCCAGTCTTCCTGGTTGAACACAAGTAAATATTGCAACATTTTATTTCGTATTACTTAATTTTGTATTATATAAATATTGCAACATTGTATTTTCTAATATTAGGGAGAGCGAGAAGTAATCAAAATTTCATCAACGTTTATTTATCAAAGAAATCTTAAATACTAACCGACAAAATAATTTCCATCATTTTATAACAACTTTTGCTAGAATTAAGGCAGTTGTTCGATTTCCATTTTAAAAGAGTCCTTCGATTTTTCATTGAAAAACTTTTCCAAGTCATTTTGACTACTTTTCAGTCCCCTTAATAATACAACAATTTTTACTTCTAGTTCTTGATATATTTGACTTGAAAAAACATACTTTGTAATAAAAAATTATATAATAATTTATTTGGAAACACGAAAATCATTTAATTTAGCCGAACTTCTTCAATAAACATAGAGAGTACGATTTCTGTAATTATTCATCGATATTTATGCGAGAGAAGGGAACAAGGGAAAATAATTCGTGGGGGACAGTAGGGGAAGAGGTACTTTAATTTGTTAACCAAAATAAACCAAAATCGCTATTAGAAGTAGCGGGAGTATCAACAAGAAAATCCAGCGTACCCTCTAACGATAAAGCGTTACGTAAACAAACCTTCCTCTTTTGTCTGTACAAGAGCTTTATCGCTATGGTTTCGCCCCATACTCATTCTTACCATATTAATGGAAGAATGTGGCCACTCGCTGTCCTTTCACAAACATGCTCCCGTTTGCTCAAGTTACCCTCAGCGCTTTAATATTTTTATGTTGACTGCGAAGCGTTTAAAAATTAACTGAGATTCTGATATTGTTTAAGAAGTTAACGATAATCTCCAACGATCAATTCATTTAAATAGCGAACGATTTTAGCTACTTATTTGTCTGGAGATTCACAATTTACGAGAGAACGAACGCAGGGGTGGTTTATGCTCAAAAGACTTTAGGGTAGCGATATAACCGTCGTGGCTAACGTTCTGATTCGTATTTCTATCGCTGCCCCCATACTTGGTCCACGGACCAAGTCTATACTAACCACCCATCTTTTCCCTACATGCGGGCATTCTATTATGCAATTAGAGAACGGGTACCGGGAAATTCTAAGGGAAGCCCAGGCCCAAGGTATATCGCTATCGAACATGACAGGACACGGTCGTCCGACACACCCTTTCTTCGTTCGAACTCGTACGGGTCTGAACTACCCCGATGTACTGCTTGCTTATCTCAAAAACATCCTTCGTGTTTGTTCGATCCATCCGTTATCCCAAGAAAATATTTCACGCGTCCCTGTATGTAAAGTACGCACTCGACGTACATTTCAACATATTTCTAATTCAATGACGAACCTAACGCGAAACACGATCATTTCACGAGGTTGAAAAAAATATCACTTTATAGGGAGTGATAAGACGAACAGTTTTCGTATTTACAGTTTGTTCGTAGGATGTTTAGTTTCAAAAATAAAAATTGGGTAGTTAGAAGACCTTCTTACCCCGAATTAGATTGCATTTGTTATGGTGAAAATGAAAGCACCGTTAGTAGATAATTATTTATTTGGTGAATTTGAAAAAAATATGATCTTATAGAGGGTGATAAGATGAACCTTTTTTGTATCGACAGTTTCTTCGTAGGACGTTTAGTTTCAAAAATAAAAATTGAAAAGTTAGAAGACCTTTTTTTACCAGAATTCGATTGCATCGATTGCAATTATTTATTTTGTGAATTTGAAAGAAATATCACCTTATAAAGGGTAATAAAACGAACCTAATGCAACTTACATATAAATGATTGACTTGTTTTCGAAAAAGAAAAGAAATACGTTAATGAAATTACCTAAATATTATTATAAATATAATCCTGGAAGTAAGGGTACGTTCTGGTCTACCATAAAAATTGAAATTCTGGAATGTGTATTCTAATTGTATTGAGAATAAATTACGAAACTTAACAAATTAAGAAAAGAAAAGAGTTTCTCACAGAGTATGGAATTCTTTTGTACCACCACACTAATTTGATTGTCCAATATAATTCCTTCGTTAACAGTTTCACCGAGCATTCCTTGTCTATGTGGGTAGCCTGAATAACAAGTGATGGTTTAATCAGTTGCCTCGCTTCTGACATCACGCGTGCGGGTGTAGTCCGGACCAAACTTCCAATTTGATGTTTGCCAAGAACAAGGAGCCCAGTTCTTATCTGTTTCGTGGACTAACATAGGCCAGACACGTAGCCAGAGAATCGCCGAACCTTGCATTCCGACTTTAAAACCATTCTACAAAATTACATTAACCCATTCACTGCTAGACAAATTTAAAAAGTGATATTAAATTTGTTGTTTTTAAAAAAAAATTTCCGGCTTTCTTTTCCAAAGGTTCACAAATTTATCCCTTGAGTAGTTGCAATGAATTTGAACTATGAGTAAAGTTAAATTGTCAGAGTTACCACAAGTACTAACAGGACCACTACATTAATCGCAAACAAATCATAAAAATTTCCTCGAAACTGTGTAAACAAAGAAGAGTACTTAATTGTGGACTTCCTATCATAAACATCACGGTAATAGACATTCCGTCTGAAACGAAAAATGAAGCACCTTCGAAATTTTTACTTTGACGATATCTCCAGTCGACAATATTTTTCAGCTGCAAGGAGAATTCGTCTTATGCGAACAGTCAAAGACGACGTATGAATCACTTGGGATTCTGGGAGGTTGAATCAGTTGACCTAGTATCTGGGAAGGAGGGTGGTTTCCACCCCTTTACCTTACGTTAATTTAATAGAAGGGACGCGTGCTGCCCTAAACCACCCCTTTCCTTACCCTTTCTCACTGGCTGATACGCTAACTTACAAGGGGCGGTTATCAGACGTCCCTCGGCCCCCTACCCCCCTCGCGACCCTTCAAGATTCCAAGTTATCTACCGTCCGAGAATCTATGCTAATATCGCCAGATTAGTCTGGGAACTGCTCACAGATTGCAGCATTATTGAAATTTCAATATCGATTAATTTCTTATCCTGTAGCTTGGACGAAACCAACGGATCGAACGTTGTTACGCTAAGTCAACTTTTCTTTCGTAAAGGGTGTTCCGACAGGCCGTACGTCCATGGCTAAACGTCCATGATTCGTCCATTGGGTTCAGCCAAAACAAAGACTACGATTTCGCAAAGAACATCAGTTACATCAATAAGCAAAATTGGAGCTCGGAAAATCTTCGAGAATTCTAGAAGCAACCGATGAAAAATTAATTAGAACACCTATGCTTTGCAACAAAACATCAAAATTTAATTTAAAAGCACTGAGAAAATCCTTGAGAATTCCAGAAACAATCGATGAACAATTAATTAGAACACCTATGCTTTGCAACAAAATAACAAAATTTAATTTAAAAGCACTGAGAAAATCCTTGAGAATTCCAGAAGCAATCGATGAAAAATTAGAACACCTATGCTTTGCAACAAAATAACAAAATTTAATTTAAAAGCACTGAGAAAATCCTTGAGAATTCCAGAAGCAGTCAATGAAAAATTATTTCGAACACCTATGCTTTACAAAATAACAAAATTTGATAGAAAAGCATTGAGTTTTATTAAAGAATTAACCCGCGCGTTGGGACGCCGTTTATAAAACGCGTGCACGGCATCACACTTGGAGATTTCTTCTCGATACTCGACTCCCGGGCGTTCGGACTCCCGTAACGGGCGGTGGCCGTCGTTACGCGCTAGGAAACTTTTAAAAAAGTCTAGTTAATTTCTGACCAAGGACCTCGGCGAAACTGCGCTTCGCCATCGTCCGCAAAAGGGTCCGCGAAGGGAAGTAAGGACAGCAGTAAACGTAATTTGAATTTCATGGCAGTTTAACGATCTTAATTAGAAAGCCCTTGCTCATTCCAGCTCGAGGCCGTCCAGACCTGAAACCTGGAACCTCGAATCTCGAACCTCCCTCTCGACTTAACCGGGCTTACTCAAGGAGAGACGCGTTAAGCCAAGAGGGATCTTACCTCGCTGTTTATTCTCGTATTAACACCGAGTCTAAACTAGCCGAAGACAAATCGTGTACACCGTGCAGGAAGAAGAGTCGGCTGAGCTGGACTTGAGCTGTAAGCTGCTTGTACATTTTCATTCCCATCGCTTTATTATATCGCGGAATGAAGTTCTTCTCATTCCTGGGTACAGTGCATTGCAGTCATACTTCGTAGTTTATTTAATTATAATTTAAGTATAAAGATTAGTTTCCATTCTCAATAAATTTCTTTTGGTATATATTCATAATTTGTCACAGTGCGAATGATTTTAATTTTTTTCAACTTCTACAAGCTACTCCTTGCAGTTTATTTGATTATAATATAAGCATAAAGGTTGGTATCCATTTAAAACGAATTTCTTTTGGTATCCTAATAATTTGACACAGTTTAAATGATTTTAATTTTTGGTAAAGTACGTCTTGGACATACCATATAGTTCTATTTTTAAAAAATGTCTGATATCTTGATAATTTGCCACAATACAAATGAATTTAATTTTGTTTCAACATATCTTCCTGCAAGTCTCAATACTAATTTGCAATCAATAATAATTTGGTCTCACTAGGGTTGAAAATAAAGCACTCCGTGTAAGGGTTGAATCAACTGAAATACTAGAGGGAGAGAAGTAACCTAAGAAGAAGTCAACAACGAGTATTTGGAAGAATTCACTCGCTAAGCCATGTAAGTAACTCCCAACCCGAAATCACAAGTGGTTCTCGCGATTCTCGCGCCCCTAAAATACAAAGGTGGAAAAGTCCTGGGCGCCCGGGTAGCTTACACTAGCCATCGCAAGTATATCGAATCCGCAGTGGAAACGTGCTCGGGAAATGGTTACGGATATTGGCCATAGATATATTTCTGAGGGAGCAAAAGGGAGCGCGTTGGAACATAAAAAGATCACTCGCCTTATAGCGAACGGTAACCCATCCCTACCGCCGTCGCCGCCACCGTCACCCCTCCCGCTCTCTCCTCGCCGTTCACAACCACCCTCCGATTTATGGAGCATTCTGTACATTCGATATTTTCTATTGTCGATCGCCCCTATTTGTCTTATTTATGTTTCTTTTAGGGACCACCCTCGGTCACCCTTCGCTGTTTCTGCCTTGGCTTGGCCGACGTCCACCCCCGGCCAAGTATACCGTCGTCCACTTTCGTGCGAAATTCATCCCCCTCTCTTTACGGACACGGACGGTCGAGCGACCACTGGATATTCCGAAGGATTTGCTCGCGATGCAAACGCCCGCGCTATATTAAAACGATATATTTCGGCGAACCGTTCGAAATTAAATACGGGGATGACGCTGTTGCTATATTGCCACTTATAGCTCGGAACTCGCGGCTACTCGATGTTTAAATACGATCGATATTTTTGTTACACAAACATCTATTTATGGTGAGATGGGCGAGGAGACGTGGCGTATAGAATCGCGACGCGTCAGCGTCTTTGGCTACTGCTACTGGAGTCGCGATGATTCGACGCTTCTCCTGTTACGGATTGAGGGGTGAAGCTATTTTCTGCATAAATGACTAAATCTCTCTTACACTTCACGTGCTAGAGAAATTGGAAATACCTGTGTCCAGGGGGTGATAATAACAGAGCTTTTTTTTCTTTTTGAAGATACTGTGGATTTCAATAATCCCTTCTTTGTATCGTAGCAAGCAAGAATTGTACCTAATCTACATTATCGAAAGAAAATTCATTATCTGAAAGAAATTTCTATATATCGGAGACAACTGAGTGACACGCTCGTTATTTTTTTTTTTTTTTTTTTTGAAGATACTGTAGGTTTCAATAATTTCTTGCATTATAATAGCAAGCATAATCTACATTATCGAAAGAAAATTCATTATTTGAAAGAAAATGCTATTTCTAAAAATATCAGAGACAACTGAGTGACACACTCGAGTGTATTTCAGAGAATGAGGCTCTGCTCTGATACTTTTCTTACCCACTGTATATTTCGTTGGAATTGTTTGATCCCGCTCGTCAGGACGTTGGAGGGTCGAATTTATGGTGTCGAGCGATACGGTTTATTGAAAATTATGCATCTCCCCAGTCCCGCGAACCGAAAAAAAGACCGTCGAATAGAGCTATTCTAATAATCGTGTGTACCCCACCTGTAATTCATGGAGGCGAAAGCGCGGCTCAAAGCACACAATGCTTATATACTTTGCTACGCGATAAATAACCGTTGCCCGTATGAATCATTGCAATTTATATTTCGCGCGGCTATTTTTATCGTTCGGTGTATTATTTCACTTTCTTTTTCGCGCGTGTGTAAACCCCTGTATAAATCTTCTCTAATTAACGGATTTTAATCCATTCCCGGGTCCGCGAGTCGAATCTGACGCGGAAACTTCGTGTGTCAAATTTTTACATTCGTTTAATCGACCTTTAAAAAATATCATCTTATAGGAAGTGACGAGACGAAATATAAGATTATATCGTAACTTCAAAACTATATCTTAATAATCTGTTTGATTTCAGTCTAATTATAGAGTCACTAATTGAGAAAGAGACGAAGTGTGACTATTATCAATGAAAATATTAGTACAAGTTTACAAAAATAATTTTAATCCATTCCCAGGTCCCAGGCTATCTCCCTGTATATCGAATTTTAAAAATTGTTAAATCGATCTTTAAAAAATATCATCGTATAGAGAAATATAACATTGCCTATATTATAACTACAACACTATTGGGTTGTCTGGTCCATGGTGATTTTTGGTGGGTGGTGCAGGCCTGAGTATATTAGAATAGTTTAAAACAAATAACATCCCTTAAAAGGTAGAAAGATTGTGGAACAAAATTGTACCTATCTAATCCAATAAATATATATTAACATTCAAACTTGCCTCAGAATTTTTCTTAATAATGTATCTTAATAATCTGTTTAATTTCACTCAAGTAATAGTGTCATCAACCATTGAAAAACAACCAAGTTTCATGCGCCTATTATCAACGAAAACATTAATAAAAATGTACAAGAATAATTCTGTGTATAAGTCTAACAAATCTATTAAATGTCAACATTCCACGATTATTTGTTGCACGAAATAAAAATTCCTGCGAAAAATCTGTTCCCTTATATACGCGTACGCTACGCTAATAGCCCCTTAACACACCTGCGTCGAGTGTCCCGACAAACGGTTAACCGAGGCGAAAGAACAATAAGTGGTTAAAGCGATCGAATCAAGAAACGGAGAAAGACAGAATCGCGGAGATAGAAGCGAAATTAGCCCAGAGGGACTTCTTAACAACTGGAAGAGAATAGCAGGGAGTGGGTGGCTTTTACACGCGGCTCTAACCACCCTTACGAGATACAATCCACCCCCACACCCTCCCCCTCCGTCGCCAGCGCCTCTTATGCCTCGGTAACTCTGTCGAATTTGTAGTTAAGGTTGTAAACGTGAACCTGGGAATTCGTCCCCGGCAGGATTCTCCCGTGTCGCTTCTCTCCTTGCTCGTTCGAACCCTTTTCCCTCGTTCTTCGCGCTCGCCAAGTACGCGTATATGTAAGTACGTACACGGTACACGGCTACGCAAATGTTGGATTATGTTTGCAAACCCTTCGCCGTTCGTAACACGCGCTACGTCCTACGATCTCCGAGTGTGTGTACCACCCACGTCTTACAACATCCCTTCCTTGGATAACGAGCACGATGTAATGCCTCTACCGACTTTGCTTCGGCCGATAACTTTTCGAACACCGGGCTATCGTCCATGGTAGACGCGCGTTTTCGAGGAGGGCGCGCAAACGGCGAATGACAATAAACGAGCCACTTCTGATTAAATCCTTCGTTCACGGGGTTAGTTAAATGTAACGCAGTGAAATGATAAATTTTTAGTAGCTAATTTTACTGCTCTAAATGCATATTTTCAGAATTTTTAATTACCACGTGAAACAATTGTTTCTAATCTTTGGGGAAAAGTATGCACAATCGAGTGGAAATTAAATTCATGAAATGATACATTTTTAGTAGCTAATTTTACTACTCTAAACGAGGAATTGAAGAATTTTGAATTACCACTCGAAATAATTATTTTTAATATACGAAACCAACCAATCATCCTGAAGACAAGTTTAAATTACGAGGAACGCATATCAAAAATTATATTTTAATTACAAAGAACAAAAATATTCAACGAATATCAAACAGGAATAAACAAGACACAACAACCTTCTAAAATATACATTTGATGCTAAATAGTATTTATTTTATGACAATTATATTATGACTCACATATGCATATAAATATTGAACATGTAACTAACAGTGCTCACTAATGTCGAACAAGCTGATGCCAGAATAAATAAATAAAAAGAAAAATTGATTCCAACCTCGAAGAAAAAATATGTACAATCACATGGAAATTAAATTGATTAAATCCAAGATATTCTTAAAACACTAAACCTGATTGATTTCATCGATAAACATTTCCAAAACGGCATTCCTACCAAACCAGGTACCCGTCGACGCAATAAATATATTATCGGTGCCAGTATTAATTAATTAATCCCTTCTTAGCGCGATATCTTTCTTTCATAACGAGATAAAGGAATAAATGAGCGAACCCCGACGCACCATCCCCCCTTTTCCTTCGTGCCCTTGGTTCCAGGGACGGTTCCAACCCTCTTTGGCGCACGTAACGCCGAAAAAAAGGGACGAGGAGACCCACCCCTCCGTCCTCGCAGGTTTTGCGGCGTGCTCGTCGGCCGACGCAATACGACAAAGCATCGAAATTATTTATAACGGTCGTTCGTTAAACGGAAAAACTCTGGAGGCCGCGGGCGACCGCGTCGGTGTGCGTGAATGAGGTCTCGAATCGAGCAGGAAGGGGCGGTTAAGAGAGGAACAAGGCTAGAAGTCACACGTTCTTTTTGGCAGAGGTTCTTATCAGCGCCAAATTGCGTATCGGTGCAGGCGTTGGTGCATCGGAGCTTCGGGTGGACGAAAACGTGTCCCATTCCACGCCGCGAGGGTAATATTGCCCTGTCCGTTATTTATAATCCGACTATTTACCGCCTGACTGCCGGAAGAGCACAATAAAACGAAGCATCCTCTACGCTGCTGGCCGAAATTCGCTCGTGGCGCGACAAAAGTATTTTTTGTTCAATCTCTGATGTACTTTTTTTAACTTCCAGGCATTTTTTTCACGGATAAATGAGTTCTAGATGAGAAGGAATGTGTAAATCACATTTTAAGAGTTTGTAATTCGTATTAGGAACATTTTTGTCTAACTCGAAGTATCAAGATTAATTAATTCTTGGTCAAAATTCACTTGTAGCATGATACAAATACTTTTTGTTCGATCTCCAATGCACTTTTTTAACTTTCAGATATTTTTTTTTTATGGATAAATGAGCTCTGAATGAGAAGGAATGTGTAAATCACATTTTAAGAATTTGTGATTCGTGTTTGGAACTTTTTTTTCCTAATTTGGAATATCAAGATTAATTAATTCTTGGGATGTATGTGTAATATCGCATAAAAGTTATTCCAAGGATTTATCACTTGAACTTGGGGAGGAGGGAAACCTGTCATAAGAAATCACTTTTCAATGATTTTTTAATTTGAAACCGTAATGGATCTGTTATTTCACTTCATATCATTCAGAAAACCAATTACACGATTATGTCATATAATAATAAAATCAAGTAACATGTTATTTTATATAATATTTAAATCACTATTATTTCGTAAGTGACAACAGGTGTGAAAACACTAACGAAATAAAATAACGTGTCACTCGAAATAAAGTTTCAAATAATATTTCGAATATCGTTGTCTCAAAAGTGATTACAGGTACGAAAACAATAATAAAATCGAATAACATTTCAAACATTGTTATTTAAAATAAGGCGTCAGTTGAAATAATTTTTGAAATAATATTTCAATAAATATAATTCGAAAAGTGACCATGTCTAACCTCGAGCCAATATAAATGTCCAACGGTCTGTTATATCAGGTGCTTCGTATCGTGTACATGCATTTATTATCCCCCTGCTCCCACCTCCTCGCGAAAGTTTACTAGAAAATATGCTGCGGGTGGTTGCTTTGTCCGCTTATATCCGCCAGTCATTTGATTTATTCGAGATAACGAGAGCTCGCCTATCGCGAGTGTTTATGCCGGCCGCTACCCTTTTTCCCCCATTTCTCTTTCGACGAGTATCCTGGAAACGTTGGAAAAAATATTAAGAGGGTTCATCGTAGGATTATCAATTCCACGACCCCCGGTGCTCAGAAATAATTAAAACCGGCCCTGTGTCGATGCGCGGGATTCCAGCGTTTATCCGTGGAACGTTTCGCGTTAAGGAGGTCCTGGACGATCCAGGGAATCGATACTCTGCTTTGAATTTTTCTTCGGGGATGCAGGTGGCAAAAGGCTATTTTCATTTTAGGGAAATAAAGATGTTGGAAAACAAAGATATTAAGCTGTCTCTTGAAAATCTCTTGTGTCGTAAATTGCACACATTAAGTGCAAGTAAATATTGTTTAGCAAAAAACTTATTGTCAATTTTTATTATCATATTTTTGTTGACTGCCATTATCGATCACTAGTCACTTTGATTTTATAATAATTTTATAATTTACATTTTTAGGATTTTTGGATGAAGTAGAGTTCCATATTTATAAACTTCAAAATAAAATTATTAATTTAAAATGTCATACCACTATCTCGGTCAATTAATGTGATCAATGTGACACAGTGAAAATTTAAGCAAAGATGTCGAGAAAGCTAGGATTACAAATATTTTTTATTAGCAATTGTCCAAGAAACAGTTGCGGCTGGATGTTAGTTCGGAGGTTCCACTGTATACCTAGACACGAAATCATTAATTCGGCGCCTAGCAATCCATATCTTCGGCTAACTCCCGAGGAACTATTCCACGAGGAGATTGCAAGAAGGATGGCGAAAGGGGTTACAAAGGGGGTCAGGGAGTGGTTTAAGGAACGGGGGGAAGAACGAAGCTACATTACGAGACATCCGTCGTGCTCGGCACTAACGATAATTAGAGCGTTAAGACGACGAACGGGAGTACAGCGAGCAAGAGATGAAAAGACACAGAGGCGAGTCGATAGTATTAATTTGAGTGCGAAATGCTGTTACCGAAATTACGATTATTTTCAAATCGTCCATGTGAACGTGTATTAAAGAGGACAATTCTAGAACGATTACTTCGTAATTAACATTATAACACTAACCGTTCAGAAATATTAAACAAGTCGAACGAATTACGTTCGAGGTATGATCGCAATGGAATTTCCAGGAAATATTTTAACTGTCCCAAAACGGTTTAGAATGCTCGTAACCGGCGTTTTCACGAACTTTCAAAGTGTTTCGCCCGTTCTATCCAACAGGTTATCCGACGGCGAGGCTCATTGTGTACGCGTGCCGTGACGAGTAATTACAAATCCTGTTGTTTACCTTAATTTTTGAAAAAATAAAGACCTGAGAAAACAAACATTCGAAACCTCATCTAAAAAGCTTCTTATACTATCAATTGCACACATATAATTATGCATGTAAATATTCTTCAGCAGAAAAATGATCAATATTTTTTTATTTATTTTTGTTGGATACCAGTTATCATTTGAAACACTATAAAAGAATAATTAATGTGCTACTTCTTTTTTACTACAGAAACTACCAGCATTTAATTCTACGAGTCTATTCGAAGAATCGAAGAATCTAGGAGGCAACACATTTATTCAGGTATTTCTTTTTCATTTTTCAGTAACTGCCAGGAGCAATATTTACATTTTTAGGAAATACGCCACCGACCGTTCGAGTGAAGCCGTGGGGCTGGGAGCAAAAGCGACTTGTTTGGTCGTGAGGACGTTACAGAGGGTTGAAGCCACCGGGGGTTGGGGGTCTCTAAGTAGATTTCAAGTGGAAGATTTATATAAGCGAGCGATATAGGTTTCGTTACTGCAGCGTAAATCGGACTTGTATTTAATATACGATAGAATGTTCAGACTTTATCGTCGACATGTTTGATCACTTCATTAAGTGAAAGTGTAGATTACTGTTAGACCCACTACAAACTTTTATCATGCAATAGACTCCGTTTTTCCAAAGGAGTACTTCTCTTTTATAAAAATAAATATTGTATAATATAATATAAATAAATATACTAATCAAACAGAAATTCAATTAAATCCGTGGCTAATTATCAAGCAGTAGATCCGACTTAAAATAAAACCCTATAAAAAGGAAATAAATATTTTTTAAATGCGTACTTGTTTTATTAAGAATTTTACTCTTAAGGATATCGATAAAAATATTTTTTAAAAAACCAGGACAAGTTGAAAAACTATTCTCTCTGAACTAGTTACCTAGTTCCTTTAATTGTTCTACTTTTCAGCCGAGGAATTAATAACTCTTTAACGAGGAATTAATAATCTCTACCTGAGAAAACTTGATAGATCAACCGCAAATACGATAAATAAATAATTCGAGGAGGTCGTAGAACGAAACTAGTTTCCAGAATGCATTCATTAGCAGGGCCTAGCTGTGATGAATCAGGGGTGTGACGTGATGTCGAAGTACGGGAGAAGTTATGCGACATTGGTTAAAACATAACGCGCTGATGTAGCGAAGTTACGAGACTTCCGACGTGTCGAGAAAGTCACACGTAGAGAGTCAGGAGTCTAACGGTGGCGCCAGGGGACTAAGAGAAATATTAAACAGTCTTGTTTTCTCGTAAATCAGTTAGAAATTCCCCTCGGATAAGGGGACAGTGAGGGTAGAGACTTGGAGAGGTGGCTGCCGACCCCTCTGGATCTCTAATGACACCCCCTACCCACACTTTCGTAGCCGCAATTCATTCTTCAACTGATATTTACGCGGATATTTTCCACTCTTTAGTATTCCGCCGTATCCTGTCCAGTTTAGCTACAATTTGCGCGTAATTGGACAGCGAGACAAAATTCAGATTGTTTTACAATAGGACTTCTTTTTAATCACTGTTGATAGATCGCAAGTTTACTTCCATTTTGCTTCAGGATTTGAAAGAGAACTTTTAAAAGTGTCTTTAGGATATCTTTCATAAAACATGATTGTGTTATGGAATGTATGCAATTTATATTATTTATGTAATATATTTTTATATGTTGTATATTAATCACGATTTGGCTGACAGACGTATGGTCTTATTGACAGACAAAATCCTGACGTCTTGTATTTTCAATAAAAAAAAGATTAATTACTGAATCAATTAGAGAAGAATATTATTTATATAATATATTTGTATATCTTCATATTAATATATCAATCATGATTTGGCTGACAGGCATATGTTATTATTGACAGACAAAATCCTAGCATGTCCAAATCCTCTATTTTCAAGAAAAATTGTAAAGAAAATAATGAAATATTAATACACACTAAAAAAAAAAAAACGAGAAAGCATTATACTTCTCCCTCTTAGAAAATTACAAAATTTGCACACTGTCCCCTGAATTTTATATGAATGAATGAATTTATATCAATGATTTTACGTTCTACTTCTCTCTTCTCTTCTCTCCTCTTTGAAATAAAATTTCTCGGTCGATAAAAAACGAGGACGTGTTGTCTTGGACGGATCCTAGGGAACAAAGAAAACGGAAACGCGCGGAAGGATCAACCCCGATGACAAATTAACGAACCGCGGGGTTCTACGGCGCACAACGATCCGCGAAGTGGCTGAAACGGTGCAAATCCACCCTTGCCGCGGCGCGCGCCTAATCCTTAGCAAAACTTCGAAGCCTTTAAAAGAGATTGATCGTCGTCTCGTCACTCGTCCTCGATCCAGTTTCTCTTTCGCGCGATTCGTCGGGACGCGTAGCTCGCGAAATGCAGAGAGACTCGACGAAATCCCGGCGCTCCGGTGTAAATACCTAGTCCAAGTATCGAGACATTAGTCACGTCTTTAAATGTAGCTCAACGCCGGGATCTCAAGAACTTAAACGGGTATATCTGCGCAGCAGTAGAACATTAGCATGGGATTTCGATACCCCGATACGAACTAGACGACACCTAAAGGACAAGCGCTGGATCGGTTATTAATGACTCGATTGGTGGGCGGTGAAACGCGACTCTATCGGGCTTGAAGCAATTTTTACGTTTCATAGGTGTCGTCTGTTTTGTAGAGTTGGTTATATGCTTGTATAGTTGGTTATAGTTCGTCTTTTATATTTAATTTATGATTTATTTGTTCAGATGTACGATCTGTTTCTTCAGATTGTATATGGTAGACAAATTGTTACTTAAATAGGAAGAAAAGTATCTGATATTATTTATTTTGAACAGTTATTTTTAGTGAAGAAAAATCATAACATTAGAAAGATAAGAAGTTCTATGTTGGAGTATCGAATTATCGAATATTTGAGCTTTATGTGTTAACCCTTTGCACTTGGAGGTGCTCTTTAGGGATGATGACAATGTGATTATAATACATTAGAAAAATATAAGATAAAATTTGAATTCTCTTTCGTAGACACATCCCTGAATATTTAAAAATTCATATAAATCAAGTATCATTCCTACAAAACTATACCACTCTGTAATCACTGTATTTAATATAACACTATTCCCGTGTGCATGCAGGAGTAGCTTCAAGTGCAGATGCTTAAAAAAATGAATAAACGTCAAGACCATTCCAAGTCAAAGAGAACCGACACTAGTTAACCACGATCTTCCTCGCAGTGACAACGTAAACCTGACAAATTAGCGATTCCGAGCAACGTAAAATTTTCGTTTCTTCCAAAAAGAGACTTAGTATCATTTCAATTAGACCGGAAACATGTTCCTATTTACATCCTCGTAACTGTATACCGAGCTCGCTAATTAGGTCCCGTGTCTCTGATCGTTTTAACAGTTCGTCTTATTACGCACTTCAAAATGGAGGAAGAAAGAACCGGAATGAGAGGAGAGGAGAGGGTTCCCTTGGTATTCGGGCAAAATGCCGAGACGGAACTGACATCCAGATGGCGGCCGGAAGAACAAACGTTGAAAAACGGAGTCGGACAGATGCGAGTATTATTTACCCGCTCGTGCATGCGTTCGTCCCGATGTCAGCACTCGCGGCTCCCATTGTTCGAAGACTTTTATAATTGGAGAGAGACGGTCAGCCGCATTAATGCGTCCATGAAGGGCCGGTCCGACGAACTTTTCAATGGAATCATAATTACGTGCTCGCTAGATATTACATTTCTCTCTTCCTTTCATCGCATCCCGCCTCTCTGCGTCCCTCTTTAGCCTGCGCTTTATTACCGCTCATTTTTATAGTTGCTGTTTCTTTATACAACTTGCCTTTGCCATTTTTTTTCATTTTTCCGACGACTTGGCCGTCGTCGATGGCAAAATTACTGAAACGTGGTTAACCGAGAGCATTTCGTTGGCTGAATCAGGACTTGTTTAATAATAGATCGTAATACAGAAGGTTTTAACCGAGAAACGGAACGTTTCCACGTTGTATACGTTGAGTAGAACCTTATCTCGAAACGTATATTTGCAATAGGATCAACTATTCTCGTTGTCAGGCTGAAATCAATGAAACGTATCTCAACTTCCGTACACGTACACTGTCTTTTACCACTGTGCTACAACAACAAAGATGTTGAATATTTTATGAAGCGTCCCACGACGATAATTGATATTGTAAGTCACTGAATTTTCCTATTTGTAAGAGACTAAGAGTGTGAAAAATAAAATTTGTAAGCACTTTGTTGAAGATAGCCAAAGGAGGAGAAATTAGTGGCAATATTAAAAATTTCAAAATTTTCTATTTGAAATTGTTTGCCCATCGTTTGCTGATTAAGGACCCGTTGGAATTTTTGTTGGGCCCTTTTTAGTTTAAAAATTACAAGCAACTCAATTTGGGAGGGGGGACAGGGTCAACTTCACGTTGGCAAAATTGAGTTGCTTATCATTTTTAAACTAAAATGGAGCAAACAAAAATTCCAACGGGAGATTCATGGGCAAACGTTTGAAAAAAGAAAATTTTGAATTTTTTAATATTGGGTGGTGGGTCAATATCACACGTTTCGGGGGCACAGTTCGTTCATCTTATCGATCAAAGGATTCCACCTCGAAAACGTCCCCGAATCACGGGTTTAATTAGAACTTTAAGCTTGATTTACATTATTATAACGATATTTCATTCGACCGGGAATTATACCCGAGTTATATTGTAAAACACTGCGGAATGACGACTAAATGGGAAAATTAAAGTTTCCCCGGGCACTTTAACCGCGAACTACACGGACCGTTCGTCGATGAAAACGTATTTTGCAGTTTCCTACTCCCGCGGAGAAATCGAAATGAATGTACATCGTAACGAGTGGCTCCTCGCTCCCTCTCCTCCCGAAATCCCGCTACTCCTCAATCCGTCGTGAAATTCGTAGAGAAAATACGGGTCTTTTCCGTTGGTCGGCTGACATTAGCGGAAATAAACCATTATGAAAATGTTCCGTAAATAGAAGCACGACCAAACGTGCTGCGGTTTTCGGGGGTCTCCACCTTTTGCCGTAGTCGGTTTCGACTTTCAAGAGGGTGGCGGCCTCGACTGGGAGGGATTATAGAGCTTTGCCAGGATATCAATTATAACCAGAAACAGTTATTCTGTGCACCGAAACCCTTTTCCGCCCCTTTCAACCCCTTTCCTCTTGCACCGTTCCGACCATTCCTAATCCTCTGTAAATTATATTATTTTCACTGTTTGTTTACCGGTCTCCCTATTCTGTTCCCTTCTGCGCAGGATTTGCGGCGACTTTCCGGCTTTCGGCGCGTCTCACCCTATCTTTACGGGGACTTCGTATTAAAATCATTACTCCGAGCGCCGTTTACCCGTAATAAGTCACCGTGGCTGGCCTCCTCCGTACCAAACTGATCCTGACGACCGATACGATGCGATAGTATCAGTATAGGTATTTGTTCCTTCGGGTTTTTTTATGCTAACTGCCTGCGAAAAAGCGTCAACGTAAAATAGAAGTTATACTTTGTTAGAACGATGAAATTTTAGTAATTCTTCCTATATGGAAGATGATGCAAGGCGCTTACGATGCAATGATTTTGTCATCACAAGTGAATTATATCACTTTCAGTATACCTTTTAGTAACTAAAAGTTGCATAAAGAGTAATTAAATTGGTCACTTAATTATTCATTAGATTCATTCCTAACGTTGTATAAAAAATTATTAACAATACTCTCCTTAAATATTAATACCAGCCAGAGTTCAGGATAATTATTCAATAATGCATTCATAGTCAGAGTCATTTCACTCATATTCTCATTAAAGAATTCTATTTCTATTTAATGGACTGATTTCCCAAACAAATTAATAGATGGTACCAGTATTTATGCAGTTGTCTATAGATCTTCTAAAAAATTCCCATTAAAAATTCTAAACACCTCCAAGTCTCAACTCCTTCAAACTCATCCTGCTCCACCACTTCCAAGATCAAACTCCGACCCTGCCTCCCTTCACGAAACCCTTCGGCGCCTGTTTGTCAGCAACGAACGAGGCAGCGCAGTAATTACTTCGTTATGGCTGACGATTCTATTGGTACGCGCGAACAGGTATCGTTTCGACCAAGATTATTATGCAAATACTCGCGGCCGGGGTTCCGGCGCGAAAATTATGTATACCGTTACGTCCCTCCCGCGCTCGCTAACGACGTTGTTCGCCGCGGCGTCAAAATCTCCGCGGCTGCTCGCCGAAAGAATCTTACGGGGGTAGGTTCACGTACAATTTTTTTCAACGGTACACCCTTTAACGCCCTTATTTCCCCCGGTGCCGTGTACCCGGACACGAGTAACGGAGGCCCTATTATGCAAATGTACGAGGTGAAACGGCCTGGACCTGGCTATGATCGTTCAGAGACAACCCCACCTACCGCCGCCGCGCTCCTGCGGGTGTAGTTTATACCGCGGCGGGGGCGGTCGAACATGGAAGCCCGCCACGAGGGAAACAGGACGCGTCTGGATACGCACGTGCATCGCTTCTAGATGCTTACGGACACGCGTGCCCTTCGAGACACCAAGAATCGCGATGTTCCTGTTGTGTACACGAGAAATGCATCAGGTTGTCACCAGAGGATCCTTTTTGATGGTATTTTACAGAAGGGAGGATTCCGGAAGAAATTTCAAAGAGGGTGCAGGTATTTTTAATGTGGCAGGTGTAGAAATTAATTGGGAGGGCACACATGGAAATATTATAAATATTTACCATGCAATTTTTGCTTTTAAATATTCACATTAGTAGCACATGAGGCAATAAAGTACCACTAGTAGACAAAATGTGATCGTTGTGAATATTGTGATTAATGTTGGTAATTACTGTGCTATTTGTAATAATTTATTATTGTGAGGCTATTATGAATATTTATACCAAGCAATTTTTGCTTTCACATATTCACATTAGTAGCACATGAAACAACAAAGTAGTACTAGTAGAAAAAATGTGATCGTTGTGAATATTATGATTAATGTTGGTAATTACTGTGCTACTTGTTATAATTTATTATTGTGGGTCTATTATGAATATTTACCAAGCAATTTTGCCTCGAAATATTCACATTAGTAGCACATGAGACAACAAAGTAGCACTAGTAGACAAAATGTGATTGTACTGAATATTCTGATTAATGTTGGACACGATTGTGATAAGTAATGATTCTGACTAGACTGCGGATCTTCATGCATTTATAAAAAATCCGAATATGTAAGAAACTACATAATGCAAACAATATGCAAGAATATAAAAAAGATTGAATGTAAAGTTCATGTTACAATATTTGCAGAATAAAAATAAATTCCTATTTAGTTCGCGAAGATTTTATTTTGGATAAAGATCCATAGTCTAATTATGACAATTTAAGATTCCAACGACTTATGAATTCATTCCTTGACTCAAGAGTTACTCTACTTCATTCCCATTTGGCAAATATTCCCTCGGACAGTTTCTGCACCTTCCAACAGGTACAAAAACCGACCAAACCACTTCCTGGTCCCACTTCCGGATCAATCACACTTCCAGGACAGGCCATTGCCGCAACGAAAAACACTCCAAACCTAAGAAAGCTCAAGGTACGAATTCCGAGGGTAACTTTCGCGTGAAGCCGGCGTAAATGGATTTTCTAAGCAGAGGGTCTCGTTATCCAAGGGATGGACCGTGTTTGAGATCGATGTACGGAATGTACATTTGCACTTACGAGATCGTGTGTACACGTATGCACCTCGTAACGCGCGTACCGAATGTCTATGCATTCCACGAAGGTCGGGCCGGTGCACTAAGAGAGATCGGAAGAGTGAGCGAGACGGTGATTGTGTGGAGCGCGTGTGTCTGCGAGCGCGAGTGAGAATTCGCCGCTAACCAGTCGGTGGAGAAACGGTGGGAGTGTTGTTGGGGTGATAGCGGACGGGGGTGGGTGTTTACTTTTGGTGTTGGGCAAGTAGCGCCCGGCATGCATGGTTCCCTCTGATAGCAAACACTGAGTATCGATCAGTATGACTCTGGTAAACAACTATTGTAGAGTAGTATAGTATAGGACGGGGTTTTGTCCCCTTCGAACTACCCCCCACCCGTGTCCCATTCCCCGGTACCGCTGGACACCCCTTCGGCCCCTCGCAACCCCTTCGTTCTGTGTGCCAACCCTGCGTCCACCCATTCCCATCCTCAACAACTCCGTCCTGTACTCGCGATATGCCTGCTTACGTGTCGAGCAGGGCCGTCCTAATCGAAGAATCCTCTTAAGAAACGGGAAACGTCGGGGGTGAACCGTGTTTATGACTATCGATACGCTCTTCAGGATACAAGGGATGAAATACATGCAGTGTGGCGAAAGAATGCTCTCGAAAATGGCGATGACGCGAAGCAATATTTGTAGAGGAAGTGGAAATACTTTGTTGAATATATTATTATGTTATAAATAGAAAAATGGGAGGGCAGATATTTTGTTTAATCAAAGGGTGGTGTGGATGAAATGCGTCTGTTGTATGTGAAGATTACAAGAAGACTGTGTTTATTGAAGGAATTTGTCTAAATTAAAAGATAGGTTAGATGTTTTTAAATAAATTTTTCATTATATGATTTCATTATATGATTAATGAAACATTTCTTTGAAAACATCGAACCTATTATTTAATTTAGACAAGCTTCTTCAATAGACATAAAGGGTGACTTACGGGACTGACTGTATCTGTGTAATTGTGTAAGTGCACTACAAATGATTTTAATGACCACAAGTTTGCTAATTAATCATTAGTTTTGTTTTTAATCAAGGACAATGAACACCGTATTAGGCGAGCCAGAAAATAACCTCGTTTCTGCGAATGTCAATACTTGTTTATCATTCATCAGCTTATTCTACACCAATTGATTTTTATCGATCAGGTATTGAAAATTTACACACTAGATAGCAAAAGGTTGTTGATAACGAAAACAACTACATAATTCATCAAAAATAATAACTCGTTATAGATTTATTTGTTTATAAATAATAAACAAATTTATAAATAATAAACAAATTTCTTACGGGTGTGGTTTACAAAGTCTTTTTCTCATAATTATAAATACATCACGCCTGCGACGACGTTTGTATTTTATAAAGCGAAACTAGATGCCGGACTGCCGCCAAGTAGATTCAGTCGCTCATGGTCAGACAACCGCAGAGACTCCAGACAGCCACTTGGGATGACCAATCCCTGTAGCAATTCTTTTAGCAAATTTAAAAAGGTAATTGTTCCCGTTGTAGAAACATATTGTTTGTATAATAAAGTAGCATTGTTAAGGTTTCAGAAAAATTAGTAGCAAAGACTGGAATAACTACGTCCCTGAAGCGGATGCTAATCATCTTGGCGAAGGGTGTCTGAAATTGTCGCCCCATCGCGCAATCCCCGAGCTCGACAACCCCAGCGACTCACCCTAACGGCTCGCTTAACCAAACAACCTTGATAAATTATGCAAAAATCAACAACACTACGAAATGCACCTCCCACGCAACCTGGATAGATTGAGGGGTTCAACGGCATGATCCTTCCGTCCGTTGTTGTTGTTTCAAACTTTCTTTTTTTTTACGAACCACCGACCGAATTTTAAACTAGCACAACGTTAAGTATACATCATAATCAACCATGGACTCTCCGCAATTAAAAAAAAAAAAGAAGAAAGCAAAGACCGAGGACACCAGTTTTAAAAAATGTAAACAAGCTTGGTGTACGACCTGTAACCATGCTAACAGTAATAAATCAATTCCGATTAAATAATTCGATTCATATTTTTTACTTCTGTTTCTAACTTCTATTTTTAATTACATTTTCAAATTCTCTGACTTATAATCAAGGAGAAATACGTAACATTTTCCGGCATCAAGGGACGCGTCTGCGGTGGGTAATTTTATTTCCGCCTCCTTTTTATTTTCGATTCAAAATTGACAATGGCCAGAATCGAATGAATCGCCGCGCGGAATGGCGACGCGTTCTTTTTTTTTTTTTAAACGCAACGATCGATTAATGAACGCATAACAATTAGTCGGACGGTAATTCGAGGGAATTTATCACGGCCGATGTAATTTTATCAGAAATTTTCACCGAATGTAGTTTTATTACTGGTAGAACGAACCGTATTAAGCGTTTATGTCGACCGTGCATCGACGCGGACGATGTGTGCGACCCGTGAAATCCGCGAGCCAATAAATGAATATAACCGACGCGTGAGAATAAAATCCGTCGCTAAACTGTGCAACAGGTGTTGGAGGTTATTGACAATCTTTTCATCAGAATGACGGTGTTTGTGCGATATTTCGCCGAATATCGGAGCTTTTAAGCGATAACGATGTCCTTTTCACAGAGGTTACCGTTCGCCCGCATTTTCCGGTTATTACTTTTCAATGAGAAACATTAACTCGCGAATTAATGATCGATCTGGCTTTCTCTTTGCCCAGAGACTCGGCGAGTTTCTCTGAAATAATCATCAACAGAATGCAACTTGAAATTAATCGCCATGGAATTTGGGGCTTTCTTCGAATAATCTCGATAATTTTAATACGTTGATTAGATTGTATGAATTAGGCTACGAAAATTAATTCACTCGTCTACTATTTGTATTCGTCGTTTACTATCCACGTAGTCGCTTTATCTCCTTCTGGTAGCATCCCTCTTTCTCCTACGCCATTGAGGGTTGTTATCAATACCTATGCTCGCGGCATTGTGCGATGGTTTGGTTTCGTGTCGAGAAACAAGGCGAACAACAACAACAACAACAAACAACAACAAACTAGCCGATGCGAAGTCCCTCCCCCGGCCTCCCACGCTCTTGCTTTCCGCGACCTGTTTTCGCCACATTGTCCCCAGGCCCATCATTCGCTATCGCTCCGATTATAACCATGACAGTTCCAATCTTCCGCACCATACGTTCCTTTCTTGAATATGTGTCACTCTCACGCCTAACTTTCTCTAACCTCCAACAGTGTCTGCTCACTCTTTCGTTCGCTGTTTCCGGCTGAAATCGACCATTCGCGTATGGGGGAGAGAGATACCCTCTGAAAGTAGTAAATTCGTTAACGAGAAAAATAAATCGGAAGAGTTTACTGATTTAGAAGAGTTTATCCAATTGACTACGAACGGCGTGTATATCACGTCTTCAAGAAATGGACTCAGAGAGATATTTACATTCGTCGAAAAAATTTTTTTAAAATATCGACTTATAGGTGATGATGAGACGAAACTTTTTTATAATTACAGTTTACTCATAGGACGCTTAGTATCGAAACTAAAAATTGAAAAGTTAAAAGTTTGTTGGAAAAATTGAATTCGTTGAATTTTTTCAACGAATCTTCTAAGTTTTCAATTTTTCTCTTTGAAACTAAACGTCGTCGTCGTATGAGTGAACTGTAAATATAAAAAAGTTTCGTTTTGTCATTCTCTATAAGATGGTATTTTTTTTTAATTCGATTGTTCAACTATTGTCCTTTCTTCTTAAAGAGAACAGCAACAGGATCAGACCAATACGAGATCTCACGAAAAGAGTCTCTTAAGTTTTTAATTTTTCTCTCTGAAACTAAACGTTCTGTGAATGAACTGTAAATACAAAGAAGTTTCGTCTTGTTACACCCTACAAGCTGATATTGTTTTTGAAATTCACACCCCTGCGCATCTCAGAATTTCCAGCAAAAATCGTCCCGCAGTCAAAGAGTTATATAGAATTTACTTGTTTTAGATAAAAGATTTAACATTCTACGAACTTCCTACGGATATTATACTTGAAACAGGAAAATCATGAAAATTTAGACGATTTCGTTACACTGGATTTAAGCACTAAACTTTACACGTTGTTAAATTATAAATGTGACACGTATATTTCTATATGAAAGAACAATTCGCACCGACTTCCGCAGCAGGCGCACAGTTTTAGATACATCATCTATCGTGGTAATTACGAATTGACGATTAGGTGAAAATGTCTGCATATAACGTTGACGAGTCAAATCCTGCGTGATGTATGCATCGGAATAGGTCGTCAGCTTTAGTGTGGTTTTAGGACTAGGCCGAATCGAGCCGATACCTCGAGCAATAACTGTATCAGGGTGTTTCTGGTCTCACCGTGGAGGAAACTTTAATTATAACAGAATCGTGGATGGATATATAAAGTCAGTCCCATGAGCATTCGAAATCTTTACGTTCGTCGAAGGAATTAATTCAAATTATAAATAAATTCGAATAAATTTCCAAATAAGTTTCCAAATAAATTTTTCATTGTGAATATCTGAATGAATAAACTAGATATGTATATATTATAATGAAAAATTTATTTGAAAACATGAAACCTATTATTTAATTTAGACATACTTCTTCGATAGACATAGAGGTGTGGATGCTTATGAGACTGGTTGTACATGTACAAATAGACATCAATGACGATGATTTCCACAACATTGCACACTATCATTTCATTGTCAATATAAGTAAAATACTATTAAATGTACTATAAGCATACCATTGGAATTATACTACTTAGTCAATGCAAAAATATATTGAACTGTATATTAACCAAAAGGCTGAGCACTATCTCTAAAATTCTGTTATTTACATCTTGTTAATTTTCACCAACATTTTCTCGCTTATACTTTTTCATTTATGATTAAATAAAGATCGTACTACCACCAACCATAATTAAATAAAGATCAAGCTTCCATAAATAAATAAAATCAAAATTAAAAGTATCAACTGTGTGTTTCTATAATCTTGCACTTTTTTCTTCGAAAAATTACCTCAAAAGTTCTGATGCGTCTTATACTCGAAATTAATTCGATGGCAGTGAAGACCATCTTATATATGAAGAGAACGACGAACGGGCAATCTAATAATAAAAATGTTATTTTTTCTTTAAATTGCTTAAAAATTAAGATGCATCTCATATCTCCGTCAACGACGCCGATTTCTATAAACGTTGCACCCTATTGTTTCATCGCGAGTACACGAAAAATACGAAAGTGTTGCAAGCCCTGAATCAAGCGACGATAAAAAATTCAAGCATCTCAAAATCGTTCCTGAGCATCGATGCTCCTTGTCGCGTTCGGCCAAAAGCGTATTTACGAAGACTCGGTAAGTGCTCGTTGGTATATCCAAGAAGTGGCGTGCGACAACGAAAGAAAGAGAGAGACCGAGGTATATACGCGGAAGGGCGGAGAGAAAAGAACGACAGACAGCGAGGCAGAAGCGGCTACGTACAAGTAGCGGCTATACGCAGAGGAAGACGCGGCTGACAGAAACGGAGCTATAACTGAGCGACCGAGAGCGGAACACGTAGCGATGTAGGGGAGTAAAGAGGATCGCGAGACGTGTTCTAGGGGAGGGATGGAGACAGAGGGAGGCCGAGCGAGTGCGCCGACTCAGTAGCCGCGTGTTCGGTGCGGCCGTAGGGTTTCGCGGCCAAGCGGTGCCGAGCGTCGCACAGTCGCGACGGCAGCCACCGGCGCGCGGTACCCCTTTTTCTTCAAACTACACTTCTCAATTCCGCACGGTTCAGCGCACGTTTCCTGGCGTCGACGAAACAACGTCGAAGGATTAGGACGTGTGCACGTTGGACAGAACACGAGACCAGGGGTTGATTCGGCTCGGTACTCGCCAGAGAGGGCGCCTCACGTCGTTAACCACCGCCACCGATCAACCACCACCAACCACCACCAACCACCGTCACAAATACCAACCCTCCAACCCTCCCACCAAACAAAAACAAAACAAAAAAAAAAAATACCACGCAGCCACCTTCGAGAGGGATCCACGCCGGTGGGCGAGACACCTGTTCGTCCTTTGCTAAACCACCCCGACGATACCGAAACCGCGCGCACGTGTCCCGAGCGGAGAGGTTCCGGTCCACGTGACACACCGAGAGAAATCGGCGATCGTCGCTCTTTTCACGGGAGCAGACACGTGGCGCGTACGCGGCCGCACGCGGAGGTGTCCAACGAACAGAGAGAAGCGGAGGGAGAGACGGATAGATAGATAGACGACGGAGGATAGATAATAGATAGGCGGAAAACAAGGGAGAGAGACGGTGCGAAGCGGGAGAGGAGAGAAATCGCGTGGAGAAAGAGACGAACAAAAGGGGGGAGAGAAGTACACAGACTCGGGGGTGCGGAAGGAGGGGGGAGGCGGAGAAAGGTAGAGAGGTGGCAGAGAGACAGAGACCGAGAGGGGGTGGGAGGGTGAGGACGATAGACAGGGAGGAAAGGTACCGATCACGAGGACGAAAACCGTGGAGGATAGAGGAGACGCGAGAGAAAAAGGGTCGTGTGTCTTCGTTTCGTTTCTTCGAACAATACTCTCACCAAGAGAAGGACGGAGGAACAGGCGACAGCCACGAACGAGACGACGAGGAGGAAGCGGGACATGCTGGAACCACGCTGGAGACCCGTCCAGGTAGAGACTTACCCCATCACGACACTTAGTCCCGTTCTTCGCTGCACTGTCATCGCGACATACCTACCCTTCGATGCCTAAATTCACCGCTTTACCTGCCTGACCCGTCTCTCGAGATCTCGATGCGATTCGCTCGCATCTCCCGCCATCACGCACGTACTCTCTCCACCTACCTCCGTCTCTCTCCGTTCAAAGTCTCTCTCTTTGTCTCATCACTCTCCGCCGCTTGCTTCATTCAACCGTTCTTTGCATTGCTCTTACTCAATGATGATCGCCACGTGCCATCGGCGAGTCCCTTACCACCGCTCGTTACTCCACCGGCTGTTGTCCCGTTGTTTTTTCACCCCCGCCCTCATTTACCCCTTCCTGCCCCTCTCCCTACTCCCCCCCCCCGCCTTTTCTTTTCGCTCTCCAATCATTCGCATCTATCGCTTTTCGTGTCGCCGCGGTGTGCGTGCCGCTTTTGTGCCGTCGCTTTTCCTCTTTGTTACGCGGCCTCGTAACGTTGCGTTTTGTCACCGGGGATTCACCGTTCCCCGTAAACATAGGATTAAGCGTAGAAATACTCCAGGTGAAATATATGTACGTATATATGTATCGGGTACTCAAGATTTGGAATCGAGAATTGTTGAACAACCATTCGGGTAGTGTGACATTCCATCGGGAATAGAATCGATACTCGGTACTCGATTTTCAATTAACGGAATTAGGTCGTCTGCGAAAATAGAAAGAGTTTAAAATAGTATCGTTAAGTTTGTGGCGGCGTAAACGGGTGATTTTCGAATGGGTTTGTTGGAAAGAGGAGGGTGTATGGGATTGTTGGGGTTTTTAATGAATTTCGTTTCCTGGGGATGGACCGAGTCTCGTTGTAATGCAGACAAATGCTCGGTGCTTCGAGGTACGTCTGATTGATCTTACGTTGAACGGACCCGAGTGATATTCGTGGAAATGACACTTTAACGATCCTGACAAGACAAATAGGCGCGCCGGACAAGCGGAATGGTTGGCCGAATAAATCTCGCTACACGGTTCCAAGATTAACTACGTTCGAGTAACTAAATGCGTACCTGACTTAGTACAGAAATCTTTCCGGCAAAACGCATTTTTCCTAAAAATAACCTTGGCAGGGACCGGCTGCCTTGACGTTGCCTGGAGTTTCGAATTATATAATACCGCGCCGTGAATCACTCTGTTATTGGCCGGCACGACAACTTCGTTCGTGTAAACAGTAATGTCATCTGCTTAGCCTAAACTTGGCCGGGGCGAAGTGCAAGCGACAAGTCGCTCGTTTTTATTTTGGAAAAACTATAACGACATTAGCGGAGGTTGTTCTGTCATGAAAGCTTGACAGCGGTGATTGTTTTATGCACGCGTAAAGAAATGAAGAACGGTTGTCGCGTTATGATGGGGCGTTTAGAAATATTCCTTTGACCCATTTCACTGGTTAAAAATGTTTGTCATGTTGGTCAGTTTGATGTACTTTGCAGTTGTTTCCGAAATTACATGAATTATTGACGAATTGTTGATGAATTGTTGACGACAGTTTTGGTGAGGATGTACACTCTGTGGTGTCGTATGTATAGTGAGTGATCAAATTATTATGAATGTGACGAAAATGACATATTTTATCCTTCGTGTATTTTATATTTTATGTGTTTTACTCAATATATTTTTTCTTTTGTTTTTCTCCTGTATTTATGGAAAATAGTGATTTGCTTCGCTTTGCATTCGAAGATACAGTATAGTGGGTGATCAAATTATATATTGTAAACTTTTGTGAACTTTGAATTTATCCTCACTCTTATTTTTATAAATATCGAGTTTCATGTTTTCGCAACAGTGATTCCTTAGTGTATTATTCGAAATGTGAAAGTTTTAAAATGGTGGTCATATGTTGTTAACAATATTTCAATATATTTTGTAAGCATAAGTGTGCTTTTCCATTCTTGACCGAATTTAGAATATACTTATTTATTTATTCTAAGAGTGTTCTCTTCATCTCCCTCAGGCGTGCCGTACCCACGAAAATGCAGTCAATCATAGTTACTGAGGATAAACACTTCAAATAAGTGGCAAGTTTGAAGCGTTCGTGATAATTTGGTCAGCCACTATACAAGAAATAGGGTAGTTTTAATGTTAAATGCCCCTTGGACTCAAATCTCAATTATTGTACACGTTATACAAATTATATCAGCAATGCAATCTGTTCAATTTAAACCGAATATACACGTTTATTAAAATAGTACGAGATATAGAAATTGTGCAAAAGATAGGTGAGCAAGTTCTTGGTATAAAGGAAGACATTCAAATGATCAATTACCCAAATATCTCAAGCTTTAAGAACTCTACGCTTTATACAAATTACTCTAGTAATTACCCTTTCAGACCTGGCGTCCACAATTGAGGACACAAAATTTAAAAATTATGACCAGCTTTCCTCGGAAACTACCCCATTAGAATTTTATTTTACTTCTTCCAACACTAATTTCAGTCTAAGTTAACCCTAAAGATAAAATTACAAACGAGGAAAGAAAAATTCAGGTCTGAAAGCGTCAAGACCATGCACAGATCAGAGTTTCCAAGAACGTATCCCTGACCCGCGGTTTCCCTGCCGCGAACGCGTTAACCGGCATCATCCCCCCGGGTTCGATGGAAGCATCCGTCGAAACAGCCCCGACGTCGTGTATTCGTTCGGTAATGGCAGTTACGCTTCAATCGAGAAACGGTCCGCGTTACCTGGGTACAGAGGTGATTTTTCTCAGGAGGATATAGTCGATGGGAGTAGACGAAGCCACGGGGAGGGATGATGGTGTGCGGGTGGCGTAGCTATGAGACTGCACAAGTCCCGGGGTGTAGTAGGTGGAACGACGCAGAGACGGAGGCGGTCCTACCCTACTTGGGGGCGTTAAAGAAGTAGGTGGGGTTGGCCACCCCCGCGCGTCAACCCTTGCACCCGCGTCTCCGAAACCCCCCGCTGGATCTCCCGGTTCCCTTCGATCCCATATTCGCCAATCGACTAACCCACTCCGGCGCTCCTCTCTCCTTTTTCCATCTTCCGGGCGCCTCTCCAAGGTTGTCAGCCGCTCCTCCGCAGCCATCTGCTTCTGGTCCCACTTTCGTTTCGTTCGTTGGTCCAGATTTCGTCAAAATTCGAAGGGTTTCCTCCTCGGCGAGGAAAACAGGTTGCCGTCCGAGTCGAGTCGCGCGTAGTGCTCCAAGACTCGTGTTTCGACGTTCTCGAATTTTTCTTCGATCGCGTCCTCATCGACGTGTTATTTCGCAGTGTCCAGTGCGCGACGTCGACGCACGATCGAACGGGGCATTACCTGGCTACGAATCGAGCCACCGTGTCACGCCTTCCACGTTCGAACCGTTCGAGAATCGGTTGGCAGGGTGTTGCTTGTCAATCGCGGTGTATATTTCGCGTCATCCCCGCCACGCGGTGTGCTCGCCCATCTTCTCACCTCTTCTGGCACTTCAGGCTTACGCCGGTGTCCACAGACGGGTTGAGAAGGAGGGAGTGAGGCGGGAGGGGAACCGGGGCGGGTGTGTATGCAGCCGCATAGGACGAAGATACATACGGTACAGTGTACCAACACAGTTGTGCCACTATAACCCCCGTTTTCGCGCTTGCTTGGCACGGCACAGCATCCCTCTTCGGCTACTTCCGGCCAGACTAGGCTCCGCCCACTTTTATATTAATCACGTCTTGGTTCGCTCCTGGCTTCTGTTCTCCATCTTTCTTCCCCGGTGAGCGATTTTCCGCCGTGGACGCCTGGGAACCACACCTTTGCCCGTTGGCTTATTCATGCTCCCAGGTTCGCGACAAGAGTCTTCCCCAGATATATTGTACGGTTTTTACTCTCTCGCCTCGCCGCCGCGATTGCGACACGTTCCTTTGGGCGGCTACCGCGGACGGAATTGGTAATTCTGGTTTCGGTGGTGTGTCGAATTGCACCCTGCGACCTGGGTGACGTCTTTCTGGATGAATAATCGTTATTTAGGAATTTTTGTTTTGGAGTCTGTAATATGAGAGACGATTGCAATGTTTTTTATATTAGTAACATTGTTCGGAAATCTTTTTGTACCAGCCTCATTGAATTCTTTCCTGTTGCATACTGACTCTGATAATATTATAAAATATATAATGGAACATCTGGTAATAATTAAAAAATCAATTTTGTTTCACGTCGAGATCAAAATAACGGCAATATTTAATGCACATTTACTTGTGCACTTTTATTTCGATCTTCGACCATCTTAGCATCTTTCTGTATTTCGCAATATTGTCACACGTAATGGTGAAATATGCTGTATTGAGCAGTACCATGCGCAGATTGCTGGAATATTTTGTGTTATACAGTGCAGTGACATGATGAATAACGTCTTTGCTGAGAATTATCTGACATTTCTCTGATATTTATGAAAATTTCCACCGGTAAGATCTAATTACGCGATCTAGCACTGTTATTTGTATTCATCACGCGTTCCTTTATGAACGATATAAATTTGCATAAATATCTAGCGATAATCGAACGCCACCACGTGAACGAAATAGATTTGACTTGGTTCCGCGAGTACATATTGAATTGGTCCCATCAGTAGCCAAGGGGTTAATTACGTCGTCCATCTTTCCGACGCGGATCGATACCCGGCTCGATGATGTCCACGCTTCCGAATTCCAACGGGTTCTTCTGGATTTTGCACGGTGTACATCTCCCTCCCTCGTAGTTTATAACGCGTCGCTTTTTCCCTGGCACCCCCCTGAAGGGGAGCAGTAACGCGATATTTCACGAATCGTCGTGTCCTCGACGGTTCGAGAGGAGTCGGAAAAAAAGAAGGAAAGAATATGAAAGGAAAAGAAGAAAAGAGCGATTCGCGTTTGGTTGTGTGGGTGATCGTCGACGTTCGTGCGTACTGAGCACGGTTCGCCAGGGGAGGTAATGAATAATAACCAGTTATTATTACCAGGTCGAGCAATAAACACGCAGCTCACAAATACACCACCCCCTCGCCGCAATAAGGGTTGTCACGCATAGGCACGACATTTGTTTTCAGCGCGTCGAGTGTGCACGTTACGAGCACCACCTTTCTACAGATATTGGCTCCATTGTTACACGTTGTGTATCGTGACTGCTCCTCCGCCGCTTTCGCGAGCCACCCGATCCTCGTGCCGCCTATCATCCGTCACAGCCACTTCAACGCCACTCCGCATTGTCCTCGTCGATTCTTCAATTCGTCGCCGACTCTCCATTTCCTTTTATTTTTCCTTTTTTATTATTTTTCAAGCGGTAATGTACGTGTTGTTGTTCCACCCGCTCGTCAACCTGCGAGGAATGTAGGCTTCGGGGCGTCATTTGGGCTGTATGCGACGCTAGTTTCTAGAAGAAATTTGTTAGAATTCCTCTTTGAACATTTAACATGTCTAAAATGTTGATATTTGGAGGATTATTGAGAATGTTGGTATATTGAGGATTTTTTAGCATTCTCAGTCGATTCTATCCGTCGAAGAAATTTTTACAAATCGAACGGTTGGTTTGAATGTTATATTTATGGTGACAATTTATTTGAAAACATCGAATCTGTCATATAACGAAGACAGTTTTTATCGATAGGCACAGGTGGTACGAATATTTATGGGAGAGACTGTATGAATGGGATACGAAAAATTAAATATTATAAAATCACATGTGAATGAGAAATTTTTAATTGGGTTAGTTGGAATAAAATTTTACGATTATGAAATAGATATGATCCTCAAGAGATTTCGTATAATGTACAATGTTTTTAATTATACTTTAAGCACTTATACTTGAAACCTTGAGGAATTTGAATAGAAATAAGTGAGTGACATTTAAATCTAAATGCTTTATTATTTTTGTTCCTCGGTTCCATCAGAGATGAATGACTTGTGCGCACCGTCGGCAAGAGCGTCTTTGTCGTGTCGTTAAACAATCACGATTCTATTCTAAAAATTTACAAGGGAATAGGCGAAATCCTATACATACGAAACTTTGTGTATACATACATATATTTAGGTTATGTATTCAGATCCACATTTATGAAGACTAATAAGATTTAGAATAAAACGTACATACAATAAAATAACAATGAAATATTTCTGCTTCAACTACAGTTATAAATGATTGATTATAAAGTTAAGGAATGCATTTCTGCACTCAATGCAATCTCATAATTGCAGAAATGTATAAATAGTACAGCAATATTCGTCTAGTAGTTGCAGTCTTAGCAGGCGATGTCTAGCTAGTCTGGCTCGCATCAGTGGAAACAGACGATCATCGCCAGACCATGCCGCATCGGTTACGGTGTATCCCGTTGATTGATTATAAAGTCAATCAACCCATTTCTACACCCAATGCAATGTCATAATTGCAACCTTCATGAGCCACTCGAAGACATACCATAATCTTAACTCAAAGTTTTACTCGATAAATAATTCTTAGAGTGGAACGGGTTTCAAAACCGAGGATTTCTGATGATCGATCGAGCGGTCCGAATTTCTAGAGGTCGGTTCATTTTGTCGCGATAATACGCATTCCATGTCATTCCGTCGGCGCGTGTACGGCAATGCATCATCGCCCCCGCGACGGGTATTTGTCAATAGAAACAGGCATCGACGCCGCAACTGCGGCAAGTATACGTCAATATACATAACGACCGCCTGTTGACTTGTTACGTTGTCGAGTACCGCCGATGATTCGATGATTTGCCGATCCATGACTGCTCCGTGTCAAATATGCACCACGGTTGTTCTCGTAGACGCGTTAACACGAGAACGCCGACCAGCCCCGTTCATTTGCGATCGGCGCACTAACGCGCGTCGTTACATTAAATTATCATCCTGCGATTGTGATGTACCGACGGTTTGCACGGCGACTCGTTATAACAAGATCATGGCGTCGCCTCGACGACAATTTCCCAGATACATGCGCACCATGAATAATTCGACGGCGTGCGGCTATCAATCGGAAAACGAACCATTTCGACGCGAAACTGGGAATTTGGGTCGATGGTTCGCGCTGCGAGAAATCGGATGCGAGATAAAACCGTACTGGGCCTCGTGGTGTTCAAGAAAGTCTACCCAGAGATATTTTTTGGAGTGTAAAGAGAATTTATGATAGAAAGAAGGATAATTCTTGGTGATTATGGAAATTTGTGAGCGAATATAAGAAATATATCCAAATGGAAGCAAGTTTAGTAGTCAGAGTACAAGAATAAGTAATGAGGGGTGTGTTATTTTGAGGGAAATTGAGGAATTTAGGTCGAACGGTGAAGTTTTAAGGAAGCTGTTGCAACGAGGCCAGTTGGTACTACCTAGATTCTAAAAAAAATTTTAAGAATTTTGATTAGACTTCGAATAAAAATCAAAATTTAATTCTTGGTGATTATTGTAACATATAGTTAGTACTACGTGGATTTTTAAAAAAATCCTAAAAATTTTGTTTAGACTTCGAATAAAAATAAAAATATAATTCTTGGTGATTATTGTGATATTACTAGTTGTTAATTGTGATAGTCGGTACCACGTCCCAACTAGGAATTTTTGTTCGACTCCGAATAAAAACATAATTGTCGACGACTAGTGTAATAATATATACCTTAAATAACAGCATTTGGACTTCTATCAAGGTGTCTGTAAATGCTATAGAAATAAAAAAAACATTCTCCTAAAAATCAAGGACAATTACCTCGACTCCCCATTGGCATCTTGCCTCTGCACAGTAAAAATCCAGCATTTTCCGTGGCGCAATTCTATAAAAATGCAGTTTCTTTTCGTGAAAAGAGCTTTCCTCATCGACGCGATGGCGCTGGGCGGACGAAAGTCGCGGAATCCCGTCGTCACAAAGGACGTTTCACGTTCCCTGTGGGACACCGAGGAACGATTCGTTGGGGGAGGGTCGGGGGGGGGGGTTGAGCTTGAAAAAAAGCCGATCATTATCCACTCGTTCTGCATTGGTCGCGTTACCCGATGCAACCTCGTTTGCAGGGCTCTCCTCCACTATAATAGAGATTCTGCACGATGCTGGACATTGAGAGCGACCGCCGTATTAAAACCGTTCATGTTTGAGCTCGTGATCCCATCGCGTATCAATTATTACGCAGATTTGTACACAAAGGGGGGGACGGCCAGATGCGCCGCACAGATATAAACCGTAATAATCGTCTGCATCTACTGTCTTGTAATTTGAATCATGCTCTCTCGGCTGCATGACGGTCTCGGGTTGGTAAACTGAAAACGAATACACTCCCGATGGGCGTTTGAATTTTTTAATCGCTTCACTTGCCACCGCGTCGAGTCGAATAACATTGTCGGTGGATAAATAGCCGCGGTTATTGCCACTGATTAATATGATAATGGGTGGAATGAGAGGAGGAATGTTAAGTACATTTTATACAACTGTGAAATTTTTATATCGGATCTTGCCGTTATATAAAAATGCGAACATGTTCATGATGTCTATTTATAGTGGTAGATTATTTTTTCGTTTGTAATGAACATAATAGAAATTGATTGAATACGCTGATTTTCTCCATTACCTTTCATATGAATGAAATGTCTGATTCTCTCTAGTAAAAATTGCAATTTGTTCGACATAAATAAAGTAAAATTTTGCCTGTCTTTGTCTAACAGTATGGAAATATTAGACAAAGTCTTAGAAAAAATTAGTCGCATCTTAGCAGGCGATGAGTGGTCAGTCTGGCTCGCATCAGTGGAAACAGACGACCATCGCCAGACCATTTCACATTAAACATCACGTGCCTCATTCTGAATTCGTTCACATTAAAAATACTTCATTTACAATTTAATATCAAACTATTCCACAAATAATCATCGTAAATAAGTTTTTATACTTTAATTCTATATGTTATTCATAATATAAATAAATCGTTCATCTCTGTTTAGCAAATCAGAAATATTCGACACAAATAAAATTAAACGAGTAGAGTAATTCTTTTTCCTCGTTTAATACTTGTCAAATAGTACAGAAGTATTCATCTAGTAGTCGCAGTTTTAGCAGGCGATGGCTGGTTAGTCTGGCTCGCATCAGTGGAAACAGACGACCATCGCCAGACCATTTCACATTAAACATCACGTGCCTCATTCTGAATTCGTTCACATTAAAAATACTTAATTTACAATTTAATATCAAACTATTCCATCAAATAAACATCGTTAATAAATTGTTCTACTTTAATTTCATCTGTTATTCATAATATAAATAAATTGTCCATATTTCGAAACAAAATACATAAAATAAAAGTGCAGTACAAACAAAAGTACAAATAGTACAGAAATATTCGTCTAGTAGTCGCAGTCTTAGCAGGCGATGTCCGGCCAGTCTGGCTCGCGTCAGTGAAAAGTGACTATCATCGCCAGACCATGCCGCATTGGTTACGGTGTATCCCGTTGCAACGTCAGCGACATAATAGAGCGACCTCGCGATCCGTAGCGAACTGCGAGCGACGGCGCATCAAAATGTAGATCGGTCTTGTTTGAATTCGCGGTTCTATCATGAATCAATTACCGCGCAGATACGCGTACACAACGCTGGAACGCGACGAAAGCCCGCGCGCGGGAAGGATGAGGGGACATAAAGAGGGATTCGCAAACAGCTGCGGGTGTCGAGCGGTATTCGCCTGCGTTTTCGATGACACGCGTGACTAGTCCTACATCCTGCAATTCGGTTCTTAATCTCCGTTAGAAAAATGGTTTAGAAAAATATGAATAAGACTTCTACTTTATTCATAAATTCGGAAAGGTCATTGTTTCTCATTAGTCATCAGTTCTCTATGCTTCAGACTCTATGTCTATTGAAGAAAGTCTAAATACAATAATTGGTTTGATGTATCAAAATAAATTTTTCATTAGAAAAATATACATGTGTAATGTTCATTCATGTACATATTTCTCATGAAACATTTATTTGGGAACGTCAAACCTCGTATTTAATTGAGACGAATATTTATGGGATTGACTGTATTTATCTGCACTTCTGTAAAGAGGGACTCTAGACTTTCTTTTCTTTCATCTCGAACGTTCGTTTACGTCAGTTAGGTTTGGTCGATTTTTTACGAGATTAAATAAATATTAGATAGTAGAACGCTCGTCGGTAAATTAAGATTCGAACATTTTTTAGATGTATAATTTATTTCGAAGACATCGAATGATTTATAATTTATTTCGAGACCATTGATCTTTACCGCTTTCCTCCCAATGCCTGTCTTCCTGGTAGCCTATAGATTTGTCAAGTGTAATGGTTACGTAACACGTCCAACCCGTGTCTAATTCGAACCAGTCAAAGCTAACGAAGAGTTGTATTCGCGTGGAAGTGTATTTATAACGACAGACTAATTATGACCGGGTCGAGTTAACTCTTTCTTCGATGAATCGTTAGCCCTTTGACGTTACTGTGGACCGTTACGAATTATGACCATTCGAATTATTCGCGAAACGCATTAGACGACCGATTCTCGGTATCAGTGGCTCGTGGCTGCGACGACGAGAGGAAAAATATGAATGTTTTTCAACATTGCAAACGGAAAACCGCGAGACACGTGTATTTATGAAGAACGCAACCGTGTCACCGAGCCAGACGGCGGACGATATCATTTCCAAGTTTGCTGATAAGGGTACGTCCATCACAGAAATAAATAATCAGAAGTGATTTGGACAAATTACTGCAACCGAAACTGCTTTTATCTGTCTCGATAATAATTGGTCCCTCGGGGTAATCAAAGTTGTATCATCGTATGCTTGAAATTTTAGCGGAATTATGAATAACGAATAGAAATATCCGATAATAATTTATTTACACGAGCTTTATATTCTAAGGTTCAATTATCGAATGTAAATTTCATATTGGAATAAATTTCCCAGTTTCGGTGTGGTTTAATAAATGTACGCTAAAGAACAACAAGTTCTATTTGATACTAACTCGATTAGACCGCGCTGTTGTTTACAACTGGGTCGAAACAATAAAGAACTACTTCGCGCCAGTTCCGTTCTGGATTTGTTTGGAGACGTCTTATCAATCTCCGCTTTCTAGAAATACGAGAGACACTCGCGCCGATATTGCTATCTGTTACGAATTCAATTTGCAATAAACGTCCCAGAGTAACACGAGTTTGTGCGTTGTACAACTAATTGTGGAAATTCTCATTTTCTTTAACTGTTGTCATCACCCTCGATTTATCCTGTTTCGCAATTTCAATAGTAACTTAAAACTGAAGGCATGGCTCATTGGTTAATTCAGAAAGCAACAGAATTCTAAAATACATCTTTGTTCTTGCAATATGTTATTTCACAATGAACAACTAAAATAATTCTCCTTTCATAATTACCATATTAATCTAAAAATACAAAGAATAACTAAAATAATTCAATCGCCCAGTCGAATACAATTATTTCTTATTTAGCTCCATACATTAACCACACACCACAAGGAAAATTTCCATAAAACACAGCAACCGCGTCGGAGAGGAGTCTAGCGTATCTAAATATTTATAATCGTCCGTTAACAGCAGATAGTACCGCGAAGCTCCTTCCTCGCGGTCGCATCGGCGATGCCGCATCGTTGCATTTAATCGAAGAAACATAATTCCCTTCGCGATACCCACGCAGTTCACTTTAAATTCCTCGCAGCCGGAGCTGTCTTATCAGTTTGGCGACACCGTCTGCCTGTTGTTGAAAGAGATTGAAGAAGCCTGGCGAACACGGTGGTTCGATGCGCGTTCCCGTTTGCCAACGATTCCGAATCAGTTTCATGCCATTGATCGCCAAACGTCATCTGCCTGCTGCGTCTGGATCGCTTGGCCCGCGAGTGACTTGTTTATTCTCGTACGGGCGATAATTCGATTAGAAATTCGGGTATCGAGCGCGCTATATCCGTGAACTGGAGCCGCGTGCGAAGAAAGTGACACTCGGGAAACGCGCGCCACGAACGCGTGCAAAATTCGATCGTCTCGTATAAGGGAAGACTTCCGCAAAACTGGATTCGCCTGGGCTTCTTATGTGCTACGTTTTGGTGTTCGCGAGCTCGATCGTGCAAAAGCTACAAATGTGTTTCTTCATCGGCTGGCGCGAGGGCGGCATAAAAATACCTAATTTGTGAACCGAAACAACTGGCAAGGTTAGTTCACCTACAGATGTCCATCGCGCTTGCATCATTTCGCGATTTCGTCGACGATCTATGGTCTAGATCTATGGTAAAGATCTCGTTAGCAAAGGTACACGTGCAAGGAGCGATCGAAACGCGGATCGTCGCGATGAAAAAATAATTTCCAGTATAATTGCTGGCGAGAGGTGCTCGTTATTCTACTTTCCGCAACACCTTCTTATCTGGGCTTGCTGTGTTGTTTGCACGATATTGTTTTACTGGAGATAAGTAGCCCCATATGCTCATTATACAACCGTGCGTTTGTTTACCTCTGCTTCGTTTCCCTTGATTTCACAATCGTCGCGATACATTTAGCAATCGTGGCTCGATCCTTGAGTGGTCAGAAGTTATTTGGAATTGATCCTGAGATGTAGTAATTAATTCTGTGCCTTTTCTGTATTTGTATATTATTAATTTTCTTTGAGTAGATTTTTTTTTACGTTAGAGTACCAACCTCCCGAGTACCCAACCTAATCTCCGTTACAGTGGATGCATAACCTTAGTCTGAATCTGATGGACATTGCAATATACATGTACATAATTATGTAATGTTATGTATTCTAAATAATCTCCATTACAGTGGATACATAACCTTAGTCTGAATCTGATGGACATTGCAATATATCTACATATTCGACAATTTAAATAAGTCAGTAAATATATGCTTTGTATTTCGATCACGACTCTGTATTACTACCCAGCGATGCTCGTACAAACGATGGACCTTGGCATTATTGTATCTACCCGCTTTTTTCCCATTCGATATCATTGATTTAGTATATTTGGAAAGGCTGTTAAGATACTGCGACGTATTTTTCGCGTAAAAATACATTCGCTATGAAACTTTTACATGCCATGACGCTATAGCCACGCCTCGAATGTTGCTCTCTTATCTGGTGCCTTTATTTTACGAATCTTTATGAACAAACGTGTGTTACATAAATTTCTTAAATTATGCATTATAGACGAGGCTTTTGATACACCCAGTAGCAATATCTTCAAATTAACTTGAACCTAGGTTAATATATACCAACGTAAAAAATCCTCTTCCAAGTTGAAGACTTTCAGAGTTATTTCTATCGTAAATAAACCAGTAGTTTCTTAATAATAATACTCGTTAATGATACTCGTAAACGATCGAGTATACGTAGATCGAGTGGAGCTGAGCGAATCTATGTGGAGCTGAGCGAACAAATGGCCCATTGAAATTACCGTGACACCTGAAAAATGGCGGGGAAGGAAACCGAAGATGAGAGAGCGTCGAAGGCCGTGGTCGGTTCCGTCCGTGGCGATCAGCGTCAGATCGAGGGACACGCTCGTGTCAGGAGTAGCGCGCGGTAGAAAGAGACTGTAGGAAGATGACATAATCCCACTCGCGCAATTTGCGAAACAGATTTACGCGTGGGACGGGCACACCAGCGCGGGCATTTATGATAATGTGTAGCGCGGTTTACTGCTCGCGGACTCTCGGCGGTGACTGCGTTGCGTCGCGTTACGTGTGTGCGTTCCACGCACGTTGAAATTCGCTTACATGCGAACCAACGACACCGACGGGCACAGTGGTTCTTAACCTTCTTGAGCTCGTCGCGTAGAATATTTAAAAAGATGGAATTTGGGGACTATTCGAGGAGATGTGTTGTAGTTATTTTCAATTAAAAGAAAAGTAGAAAACAACTTTGGCCCATGACAAAAATTAAGTTCTTTAACGAAAAATCAAAATATGATATAGAAGAGGAATTCGAATATTTTGATTTGTATTTTTTTCGCAAAGTTCATTCAAAAACGCACATTTCGAAAGAAAAAACGTCTAATTTGGTGAATTTTTGGCAGAGCTACAGTTATTTGAAGAAAAAGCGATGTTTCTTTTTTTCAAATTCATAACTTTTTTTTGGTTCGGTAGAAAAATCTGCAAAAATTCACAAAAAAGTATTTAGTAGGGTAGTATAATATAAAAACATTTCAGCCAGATAAAAAATAGTCAGGTCCAAATGTGATCGAAATGGTGATGTCGCTTGGTGATATTTTTCAAAATGAGATCTAATATAAATAATAAATATTTTTAAATATGCATTTGACATCCTCTGAAGTAGCAAATAGTATAATTCATATATAATTACTATATCTATTGCAAACTTAAATCATGAAAAAGTTTGGAAAATTGTTTAACTAAATTCAATTGGATAATTGATATACAGTACGATATTTAATACCGATATAACAGATTGCTGCCGTTATAACAGAGCAATTTAATAATACATTGCTTGTAAAGCCGGATACGAAATCGATAGTGGAACAAATCTGGTATCCAAAACAAGCGTGAGTTTAAATATAAATATTTATTTCGACCGTTTGGGCTGTGCATTTAATCTGGGTCATCTTCCGCGAAATAACGGAAGCAAATCTAAAAGTGAAAACAGATTTAAAGATTTATATTTGTTCTTTGCTGATTTCTACCGAGGACGCAAGCGAAACATGTAGGGGTATATTTATCTTGTATCATTTCGCCCTCTTCAGGATCGAATTAATTCAGATAAAGTATAATTGTAACCGATATTGACTCGTGTCATCTATCAATCTCGCGACGATATCGATGTGCTATATCGTTCGAAAATTCGATTATGAATATTTATTTCCAATTGAAGTCGTTATCTCCATGTTATATAATATTCAACACAACATATTATTGGCAATGTATAGTTTTGTTAATGTAATTTATTTCTGGCGCGAAGTGAAGTATTTCGAGCATTTCGTTCGACTAGAGACTATTGGTGAATAAATACTTTGTCAATCAATTCTAATCAAATGAATTTTAGTTTGAATTAATAACGAAGAAATTCGGTATGCTATTCAAGCTATTCGATGAACGTTCTCGTTTCCGAAATTATTATCAAGGAAATCGTACAAAAGTATATTCTTTCTTGGTCTCTTCACTTTTAGTGTAAATAATGCAACTTCCAGTCACTTTCTCAAAATGGCCACAAGGAAACTTAGCCAGGTCGAGGTAGAAATGTTCAAAATTTTCGAAAAATTGACCCTCGCGATCGATTGCGCCGAGTCGGCGTTAAATAAAACCGGTCGTTCCAACTTTTACCATTCGGCACCGCGAGATCCGGTGGAAATACCGATAAATCCACGAAAGTGCATCGGGTCGCTCGCCAACCACCGCCGCGTTCGACCGAGAATTGGCACGGAAGAGGTCTACGTCGGCTCTAAATTATTCTCTTAAAATGTATCCCCCAATAATTTAATACGCGGTACGGAACGGTGCCCCGGACGAATTTATGGCATAAATAACACGGTACATCCAACAAGCAGATATCATTAATCCCCGACACGGTCGCGCGGCGTACAGAGTCGTACGGTGGCGTTGGGACGCGTCGTTTCTGGGCGATTCGTCGCGATAAAAGCCAACAAATCATCGCATCCAAGATGTATCCGTAACCATTAATCCGCGGTTGCATCCTATCCAGCTACTTAATGGCACCGGCTGAGTGCAACGAATGTCATCCTCTGCAGCCCCATGCACCGCGTCGTTCCGCGATGCAGGCCGGTCACGTGACCGACAGGAAGCTACCAATCGTCTTGCGCGATTATCCCGGTCACCCCTCTTACCCCTCCCGTTCCTGGATTGAAGGAGGGGGTAGAGAGAGCGGTGTGCACGGTGTATCGTGCACGTGCGTGTGCCACCGCTGCAACTCCGACGGTGTGCGTCATCCCGGGGGCATCAGGGACAGCGTTAAATAGGATTCGCGAGCGGACAGCCACGTATCTCCTGCACACACGGCTCACGCACAGCCCGTGTCGCGACACACCGAGCCCCACGGCAGTGATTCTTAACCGCTCCGACGCGACACACTGCCACGGTCCGGTACTTCAACCATTCGGTAAATCGAGGGGGTGTATCGTTCCTTTCTGGGTCGGGGAGCAGAATTTTTGGGGTAGATGGGGTAGGAGTCTTTGGAATATTTTTGTTAAATCGTAGGGGATGAATTTGAAAGTTGCCCGGGTTGTAGCTATAGGAGTCCTTTACTGCGCGAATCGATTTGCTCCACTTTTTGAAAAATATTGAATTTTGGTGGTAAAACACTTGGTACAGTCCGGACTTTTTGTATTTTGTATTTTCTGAGTTGTGAAGATTAACACCGTTAAATGACAATAATTATTACATCGCGTTACTGTTGTTTATTATTATTATTGTTTGTACGTTATTTCATAGCATTTGTCAACTGTTTGTTTTATGGAGTTTATCGATTTGCGGAATGAATGAGACCCATGATTTTATTTTTTCAATTCGCAATTTCATTCTATAATTTTAGTTTATATATTTTCTTTCACGGTTGGGCCCTAAATTTCATTTTATACTTTAAATTTTTAATTTCATCCTATAATCTCACTTCATATGTTCTATTTTTAATTTCATCCTTTAATTTCATTTTATATTTTCAATTTGTAATTTCATCCTATAATTTCCCTTTATCATTTCATTTTATATTTTCATTTTGTGCCTTCATCCTATAATTTCATTTCATAATATCAGATTATAAATTCATTTTACCATTTCCTATATCACTGCGTATTATAATAAATATCATTTTGTATCTTCATTGTATAATTTCATTCTAAATTTTATTGTTCATAAACTTAAAAATAAAATTTACAAAATAATTCTTTACATTCTTAGCATGCGTTAAATTAATTAACCCACTGAGTGAATCACAGTTACCTTCTATTTTGTAGTTCAAATTTATCATTTTCCATATGGCACCATGATTATATATTTATATATTATATATCATATATTTATATATTTGATATATTTGACACTTGTATAAAAATGGGCTCATGACCTCTTTACTGGCACAATTATATAAAAACAATGACTAGACTACGAATTTATGTAAAGTTCATGTTACAATATTTGCAGAATAAAATAAATTTCTATTTAGGTTCAATTTATAAATTCACGTTCGCCAAGATTCTATTTTGCATAGAGATCCACAGTCTAATAATTACGTAAGCTTTATAACTACATATAGAGTTGGTCACAAATCAATTCTCACTGTATTTCACCTAGACGTAATAATATAACAATGTACCAAAAAAAATTCATTCCTTAAACGAAGAATATATTAGTGCTGTATTTTCATCTATAACACAAGAATACAGAAAAATAATTACACAGCTATTCACCCTGTCACAAACCCTTAACAAATCGCTACAAAAATTGTATCTCGCCTAATCACCTGCACAAATAATCGCACGCGAATATTATTTCGTATCGATCCATCTTTCTTCCGTAACAACATCGCTAACGATAATTTATTCGGGCCTAACGATAACGATCTCTGATTGCTTCCCGAGCGATTCTTCTCTCACCTATCCGCAGATTTCGCGACGCATCGCGGAGATACGGTATCGTAACGGTATCACGTGACAAAAAAGAAGTACAGATTAGCTGCGCCGCTGATGCCCCGCAATATCGTGCCATCTATTTTGTAATAGAAACAACGGAAGAGCCTAATTCCGCGAGGTTGCTCTCGTCCTCCTCGCCATTAGATGCGTGGATACATGTCGGCGCGCATGATGCCATTCCTATCTACCTATACTTACTTACCTAGCTACCTACCTACCTAATTATACCGAGTGGTCCACTCGAAGCGATAAGCGATTTACATACCGAACGACGCGATGGATTTACCGCTCGGACTGTGTACGACGTAGGTATACTTGACTCCAAGCTGCTCTCGCGGACTTTGCTGCCATTTTGCTCCTATTCCGGGAAGCGTTCGAAAGAATTTCCGCGCTTTGACATTTCTGCGCGTCGTTCGACATACGTTAGAAATTATTTGGCAGTATCGAGCAACATCGTTTTTGTTCCCAGGAGTTTTAACCCTTTGCACACCAAGCAATTTAAACGCAAGACCATTTTTCTCAGATTTTTTGAGTTATGGAATGGCCACGAAAAACTCTTTGGAGTTTGTTAAATTACACGACTTCTTTTTAGAATTTTATATTTTTTATAATAGAAGGCTGTAATTCTTGATTGGTCCGATATGTGTTAGGGTGGATAACAATGTCAAGGACAGATCAGTTTGTAGAGTTTTCACAGCTGGTATTTTCAACAGTTGGAAGGAGTTTTAGATGAGAATAAGGTTCGTCTGCTTTTCTAGGATCTCCTAAACCCTTTCAGACCTAGCATCCACAATTGAGGACACAAGATTTAATCGTTTTCAAAGACCAGTTTTCAAATACTGTCATTTTCTTTTAACTCTTAGGATTTTATTTTCATTTTCTGCACAATAATTTTAATCCAATTTAATCCTAAAGATCAAATTAAATTAATACGAGAAGAGAAATTAATTCTGAAAGTGTTAAGAGTGGATTAGGTCTACACAAGCCAGACCTAACCTAGACCAGATTTCAAGCAGTGCAGTTTTCCTTCAAATTCTACAATTTTATTCTTATTTTTTCTACAATAATTTCAGTCCAACTTACCCCTAAAAATTAAATTACATTAGTACGAGAAGAAATAAATAATTCTAAAAGTGTTAAGAATGGGTTAGGTCTGCAAAAGTAACATCGTCAATTAACTCTTCAAACCAAAAAATTACATTCCTCCATACTGCCAAATAATTATCAACATATTTCGACTTATTGTACGAGCCAGAACAACAACTAAATAACTACTCGAACGGCTCAGAACGCTCAGGAGACCCCCTAATTATTTCGAGGCGCACGTTTCAATTCCCCGCGCGATTCTTCATCGAGAACAGCGCGAATGTAGGTTGTAAAATTATTTCTACGTGTCATATAGGCAACCTTGAAACAGGACTAATGTCGTAAATACGCCGGGGCCCGTTATGAAACGGCAAGCGCGAGGATGCAGAGACAATTTCGCGCCGGCATAAATCTTTAAACGCTACACGCCGGCTCTGCTTAATAATTGATAAGTAAATAATTCATTCGAGGTGGTGAACACGACCGTGCCAAACGATGAGACAGATTTACTGTTCGTTCCTCTAGCAGACGCATTTGCTCTTTGCTCCATTCCTGGCGACTTTGGTATATTTCGCCTCGCGGTCACGGAAGTTTCGAGTATAGTTAGCCAACCGTACTAAGGATTGGTATGTAGCTGGGCTCTCATCGGTTCATTTATTTACGCGATCGCACCACTTAATATTGCCCCTCGAGGAGGGGAGGAGGTAGACGAGGCTCTCTCGCGAAACACTAATTTTACGCGCGAGGATGTTCCGCGTACGAATTTCGGAAAATTTAAATTTTTCATCGCGGCGACCTGGATTTTGGAAAACATCGCGCGATCCAACGACCGGATACGCAACGTTCGTCGATGCTCGACGCATCGTCGTCCCGCGGGTTTGGTCAGATTCCGATGGAACAGTTTCTGGAAACCCGCGAGAATCAGATCGGTTCGAGCGGGATTAGAATATCGGCTAGAGAACCAATGACAACAAGATCCTATTTCAAACGATGGTTATTCTTAGTATCGCGTAAATTTAATTGCGACAGCCGTTGCGACGCGTACACCACCACCACCACCCCCCCCCCTCCCCCCTGAACGTGTATCGTGGTTGAAATATGACTTGGAAGTATACTGCAACGGCAATTATTTAATTCGGTTAATTATTGCTCTTAGAGGAAGACGTTTCCAAAGATATATCGCTGAAATATCGTTGTCTATAATTGCGCGAGCGAGGATTCGGCTTGTATAACCTTATCAAGAGGAAAATGATAAATCAAAATGGTGTTTAGCTCTATTTTGGCTGCGCTGGTTACGTAAATAATTTGGGTGAGGTGGTTATTCGTGATTAAGAACAATTGGAATCTTTTTGTATTTTATGTTGTACATGTGTATATATAAATTAAGAGAAGTCGTTATTTTTTTAATATTTATTCGAAATAAGAAAAGTAGTATATTTTAACACTCTATCGGCAGAATTTTGTTCTGCAGGCAACGTCCGAGACATTTACTTTGATATTTTAGAACGATGATGCTGCCAACTGTCTTCAATATTGTTATTAATTAGAATGGAGACACTATATAATTAAGACATGTACGTCATATTGTGAATAAAAATCAACTAATTTGATAAAATGCCGATATATTAGCATGCGACCTGAAAGTTACACAGAGGGATTATTTAATTCTATTTCAGGAATAATAATATTGCAATAACAAAATAAAATGGAGTACAACACGAATACAGTTCAAACTTTCAAATAGTACGCAGACAATCCTTAACAACAGAAACGAACTCCACAAATTCTTGAAATTATTGAAATACAATATGTTAAATAAATTATAATTAAATTGTAATCATTGATGTGATCATTAATAACCCTGTAGTTAATATGACCTTTCATAACGTTATTAAAGAAAAGAAGAAAAATAAAATACAATGAGAATCGTCAGTAAAGAATTAATACGCGAAATAATGAAGTCGTTTGCCGAGACGTGTATTTAGAGCGACCGAAGAAATATCTTCGGAAGGATGCGCGAAGTTTTATCGTTTTTTCCCACGGGTTCGTGTTTCTCTTTGCCGAAAAAAGAAAAAGAAGACGGGTGAGAAAAAAAATAGCAGAGTTGGTAAAACTAATATTTTTAAAGGAATAATGAATTCGGTAACCCCAGACTGGGAGCGTCGCACGTCCCAGCTTTAAATCTTTTCTGTAAATAGATTATGGCGTGAGATAATGAAAAATTTGCCAGCACGCGCCTAAGTTCAACGCTCGTTTCTTCGAACGTTTCTTTTCCTTCTTGACATCCTGTAGTTTATTTAAAAAAAAAAAGGTTATGTTCATTTTTATCCGTATGAAGAGACAAATATCCAAATTAATTTTTGTCTGAGCTTCCTAATTAATTCCAGAACATCAACTTCACATATTTTTATAAACTTTTCTTTTTCTTCTTGGCCTCGTGTAGTTTATTTAAAACAAAAACGGTTACCTTCACTTTTGTCCATATGAAAAAGGCAAGTATCCAAATTAATATCTGAGCTTTCAAATTAATTCAACAACATCAATTTCACAGATTTGTATGAACTTCTCTTTTTCTTCTAGGCCTCATCTAGTTCATTTAAAAAACAATTTATCCTCACTTTTATCAATATAAAAAGAACAAATATCCAAATTAACGTACATTTCTAATTAATTCTACAACATGAAATCATTACTCGATTATAAAACAATTATACAAGAAATCTCCGTAAACCTGCTGTTAAATTTAGATAGAAGGAGATCGGACAAATTATATCGTTAATATCCCACGACTCTCAAGGCTCTTTTCTCTTATTCGAGATGGAATGTCTCATTACCCGTGGCGCATTCGAAGGCGCAATTTTCCAGAGCGCTTTCCTCTCGTCCCCGTCGGAATGTCTTGCAGAAATTCAAGATTCAACGGCACGAAATGCAGCATTATCGTTGCGAGTGTACTGTGTACAAGTAGATAAGATAACGCATACCCGCGTGGAATCACATGATTAGAGTAATCGTGGGGTACTTGTCTTCAATCGTCGGTTAGTTAGCAAAGAGAAAATTGAAATATGAATCATCCGTGTACATAATCGTGCTCTAAATAACTCGGCAACGTCTATGCCTCGCGTCTGCCATAAACGCGAACGAAAGAACCGTTGGTGTCTTTCTCGCTCACACGACGCGTCTCTTTCGTGTCTTTCTCGCGTATGCGCGTAATTGCACCTTGTTTATTTTTATTTCTTTGCTTGTCCACGCCTCGCGGTTCCCTTCGAACGACCCAACCAGCGGTTTTAACCTCATTGCGCCATGGTTAATTGGTCGAGATAAGGAGAGTTCGATTTCGAGAAACGCTGTAAATAATACAGATAGCGATATCGAGTAAACACTATAGATACGTAGACTGTAAAGGAGTATCGTATAGAATCATATAGGAAACTGTAAAGCAATTTTTCTGTAAGCAAAAGATACGTCAATTTATTTTAAATATTTCATCCCTCTATTTTTCTGCAACCAGGCCCTTGTATTGGTCTAAAGCTTTGCAGTTCTTAAAAGATACGTCAATTTACTTTAAGCATTTCAACCCTTGATTGCAAGCCACCCTTAGAGCCTAAACATTATTCTTCTGTAGCATTATAATAGAGTGATTGTTGGTGAAAAATTTTAGAATATTCTTCTACCAAAAATTGAACAATTCTTTTGTTTTGCAGTTCTCGAAAGGTACGTCAATTTATTTTAAATATTCCAACCCTCGATTTTTCTGTAAACAGTCCCTTGTGTTAGTCCAAAGCTTTCTAACTCTCAAAACAAACATCAATTTATTTTAAACATTGCAACCCTCGATTTTGAGCCACCTGCCCTAAACATAATTCTTCCTTAGCATCAGGATAGAATAATTTTTAGTTAAAGATTTTAGAATATTCTTCCCTCAAAATTCAACAATTCATGTTTTTGTCTAATGCTACCCTCTTGCAAACTTAGCGCAACTTTGTCTGATAAAATTAAAATGAAGGGTTACATGGATCGTTAGTTAAGTGAGTAGAGTTAAGTGAATATTATAGGTACTCAATTATTACTATTATCAATTTATTTTAAATATTCCAACCCTCGATTTCGAGCCACCTGCCCTAAAAAATAATTCTTCCTTAGCATCAGGATAGAATAATTATTGAATGAAAATTATAGACTACTCTTCCCCCAAAATTCAAACATTTTTATCTCATGCCCTCTTCCTGCAAACATTTCGCAATTTTGTCTCATATCAACTAAAACGAAGACCCAAGTGGATTGTCGAACATTCTGCTAACCTCCGAACCTAAACCGTTAAAAACCGCGGTGGCGGTCCAATTGAGCCCTAATGAAAATCGCGTTAACATCGGTGCGTTACTAATTGCAGAAAGGAAAGCCCGTATCCAGTGCTTCAATAAAATCAGTTTACTCTCGTCGCGGTCTCTCTATTTCTCGTACTCGGGCTCGTTAAGATCATTAACCCTAATGGTATTCCCAACACGTTCCGCGGAAACTTTAAAGCGCCGTATATACGAACTTCCGGGAGGATTTTCTTTATCCGGTTCATCGGCATCGCCGTAGGTTCCCCTATCTTACACAGTCGCGCGATTCACCCGTCGAACCGTCGACCCTCCGCGAACTCTTTCGATCTGAACGCCCGGGCATTCGCATTCATATATTTCGACCATAAAACGTACGCGGATGACCGAGTCGTAGTTCGCATATCTGCATAACAGCCTGCTGCGTTCTATTCTAGATTCATAACTATTAATACTAATGCCTGCTAGAGACTCGGGCCAGAGGTACCAGCTTCTTGGCCAACGTTGACCATTTCTACCTCTCATCAATGGTACATTCAAACACAGGCAAACATGAATTTATCAACGGGGAACGAACCCGCCGCTGGTGAGTCGGCTGTTGTTTGCCGCGTGTACACGACTAAATTTATTCCATACCCCGTCCGGGTATTTAAGGGGGGCGCGGCGCTAGTTAGGGGAGGTATTTTCAGGAATTCTTTACGAAGAAACTGTAAGGCAATCGTTTGAATTTTGGTAATTTTAAGGAAAACGCCATAGACCACGTAGATCTATTATACTTTTTGTGTTATATATTTTTCGAGTATTGTGTATGTGTATGTGTATATTATACGGGAAACTATTTTCAAATTTTCGACATGTTTCATTGAATATTTTCACAATCAATATCTGGTCTCTTAACGTCATGTTTGTGCAAGTAAGCACTGAAAAGAAACACTAGTGTTCGTTCGATAACTTCGTAGACACTGTTTATTTACTTTGTATTATCTTTAGAATTTTTTTCATTGATAGATTCCATGAGAAGAATTGTATTTTTTTTTTTATTACACCGAGCAGGGACTTTAAAATTAATCTTGTAGTGTTTTCAATCTCGTTGTTTCCATCACAGAAATTTTTTCATTGATAGATTCCACGAGAAGAATTGTATTATATTTGATTACATCAATCAGAGAAATTAAAATTAACCCCTTATGAGAGTATTTACTTTCAGGTCGCATATTATATCGACGTTTTAACAAATAATTTTAGTTATTTCACAAGATGACATAGACATCTTTATTATTTAATTATTTTTAAATAACCAAAAACAATATCGATGAAGGCACACTGTCAACCTGAAATATCAAAGAAAATGCCTAGCAAGATGTCTGCAGAAAAAATAAATTCGACCCATAGAGCATTAGTTCCATAATGTTTTCAATCTCATAGCATCCATTACCTCCGAAAATTTTTCATTGCTTGATTCCGTAATCAAATACAACAATCACATCTTATTTGTTTATACGAGTCCATAATTATGAAAGTGATCTTAGTAAAAATTAAAGAGAAAACTAAACTAAACTTTTAAATTAAATGAATTCAATGTAACTTTTTTTCAAGAAATATATGACTTTTACCACTTTCATAATTATGTAGCACATAGGAAACATTGAAGAACACTTGTGTCGTCCCCGAGGAACGGTTGAAAATTATTCTCACGATCTCCGGGAGCCAGAACGTTAGCGTGGGAGCGATCGGAGGCCGTCCTCCAAAAACGATCGACTTAAGGCAAAAGGTTGGGCGCAAGGGGTGAACATTCCTTGGCCGATCATCCCGGATGGCCGTTTTTTGGTGTTAGTCCGGCTGTCTGTGTTTGGCTTGACTATTTATAGATCAGCCTCCTTAGTGGCTCCGAGTTAGAGAGAACATTGGACGGCCTTCTTCCTCCGACCACCTTAAATCGCTGTTTTAGTTCTCCAACTTCTCTTTAAGCCTTCCCTTCTCATTGAAATGCCAGCAACGTTCGCCTGTCTTTGCGACTACCACGATAGTAGAAAGAAGTTCAATGTAACGATAACAAATATCGTGTTACTTTTGGGATTTTTTTTTTCATCGATTGATTCCACAAGAAGAATTATATTTTGAAATTTTAATGTTATCTTCAAAATTCAAATCTGACATAAATTTTTATTGTTCGATGTTTTAGTGACAACCGCGTGGATACTTGGTGAAAATTGTATTTGTTAAAACGATGTCCATTAAAATTCGTTCATCAGATGGATGCACCATGACGGAGACGTTTTAGAGACTTCCAAAAGTAAATTAATAGATACCTTATATTTATTATAATTCGATACTTTCTATTTTACTACAAAAATAAATATAATGAGAATACATGTACAATAGATATATAGACAAACAGATATATATATCTGTGATTGCAAAATAAGAAAAGTGGAAGTTTAGGACATGGCCTTTCAAGTGCCATTGAGGAGCCTTCCCATAGTTTCCTAGATCCTAACAAGATATATTAAAACTGCAGTGTATACAGCTAAAAAAATTCTTTCTATCTTTTGTCAGTCAGTTTTTACCAACTCGTACAGAATCTCAGCTTGTGACATTTACAAATAGAATCAAATCTTTCAATCAACAAAATTACTATTGTATTATTTCGTTACACCCAACTATTTCAAATACCTCATCTTAAACCAAAAAGTAACCATAGTTTCCAAAAATTGTCACCTTTTGTCAGAAAAACCATTCAAAAAATCCCCGCTAAACACCCCTAACGAATACATACCTACACACCTCCCCTCCCAACCTCATAATTGTCACGTCTGCGCCGAAATCGTTAGTGCAGTCATTATCCAGCAATCGAATTACACAAGGAAGTATCGCTGTCCCCTATATCCGATTATTCGAACGTTCCGAGCCGTTCGATCTCGAATCGAGCACACAAGGAACGCGTTACAGAGCTCTCCGCGGATCTCGCGCCGGTGTGTCGTTAGTATTGTTGTTCGCCTATCGCGATTCGCTCTCGCATACATCGTGCTTCCTGTCACCTTTGAGCGGGGCGGTGTGTCGCGTCGTTATAAAACAGTAATAATAAAGAGCGCCAAGTGTAACGACGGCTAGGATTTTGTACAGGATCGGTGAACCGCGAATATGTGAAGTGGTTCCGCGACATAAGGGGGGGGGGGGGTGGTGGTGTGGATCATGGAGGGAGGGGGAGGGTGGGTGAGGAGCGAGGCGGGGAATTGGTGGAGTGCGCGCGTCGTCGGTGGGCGCTTACTAGGCGACCGATTGTAATTATTTTTCCCCGATGACTTTGCCCCCAATGATTGTGCCTCTGCCACGGTGAATTGACGCTGAGAGGCCCCTCATCAGCCCGCTTCTATACGTTAAAACGACACGGCAAAGTTAAACGCTACCGGACCGTGTCGGGAAAGAGAGTTCTTCGCCGTTAACGTGCAACGGTGATTGGTCCCTCTGGACCCTGTCAGGGCTAGACTCATTGGCAGCCAGGGAACCGTTCCTATTCATTCGTGCAGCCCGGGCTTCGAACAATTTTTTTAGGAGGAAAACGCAATATCGCCCGGAGAGTATGTCGCCCGGAGAGGACACTCGAGCCGTGATTACTTTCTGCTCCTTACGGGAACACGTTTCCACGCGACAGACGCGCACGGTCCTCGCACTTGTTTCTTTTCAGATCCCGCGCGCGGAGGAACGCGACTACACGGCGAAATTCTCGTTTCCGTGGGTTAGGTCGCCAAGGCGAGAGATTATAACGACCTATTATTCTTGCGTATCGATAACAAGGTCGAGTTACTCGCTGCTTTACATTATCTATCCCGTTACGAGTACCCAGTCCGGAGTATCTAGCCTACGTGGATATTGTTTAATGATAATTGAGACGAAAGTCGAGGGTGATATAATCCTTATGAGGAATATAAAGAATTTAGGTTTAGAGTTTACTTGGTACTGCGCTGGAAATTTAATTACTTTGTGCGTTGTCGAAGTTTAAGAGGGCAGGATTCGTAGACAGAGTTTATATTAAAAAGAGAAATATATATGGTTCGGAGGTTTGGAAGGTTTGGTTTAGAAATATAAGAGGTTTGTTCGTTCTATCTGAAATTTATAAAATTTGGCGATTGCTGTACCTATTTAAAATGCTTAATCCTTCTGGAACAGACGAGGTTCTAGATAAGCAAGTGCAGCTTCATTAAAAAATCAATTTTGCTTTACGGAAATAACGTCAATCTCAAACAATTATTAATATCAAAAATTATAATTGCTAAGAAAAAGTAACTGAAAAGATTCATTTTAACAAACGATATATTACATTTATTTACGAACAAAATTCAACTTCAAGTTTTTGTGAAAATATTTTCTTTGTACAAATTTATTTTCTGTCAAACCTCTAACGTTCTATTTTTATTATTTTAGTACTGAAGGAAAAATTTCGCGAGACTTAAAGTAAAATTGACCGAAACATAGATTTTTGCAACCGTGCATCATTTCTTAAAATTCTCGGGCATTTCTCTGATATGTATGAAAATTTCCTCTGGCACTGAAACGGTGAATTCATACCGATTTAGAAAGTCCTGTTCCGACATTAAACAGCGCTAATATATGGTTCGGTTATCTTTTAGTTTATCCTAACAACCCAACCATACCGTGCAATGACCAAAGCATAAAGATGCCAATTAAGAAACGAATATTCCCACAGGAGAGCTACCACAAAATTGTTTAATGGAGGCTTGAAACGAGAAAGAAAAAAATTACAAAAGAAAATTAATGAACCGTGAACAGAGGCTCGTTTTCTCAACAGACTGTACGCAGATGTTATCTAACGGTTTTAATGCCTACTTCATGGAATCCTTATGGATAACGAAATTATAAGCATTAGCGAATACATAATCGCCGTCTTTAAGGTGAATCTCGGAAGCTAATACGAACTCTTGTCTTTGGCCACATCTAGCTTATCTCGGTGGTTCCGTTATTTACCGAATTAGGAGTCAATTAACGTGCAACGCAGGGAAAGAGATACAGAGATAGGGATCGATGATCAAGGTTCGTACTGAAACGTGAAATTCTGCATAATTATGTATAAAATTTGAAGACAATAAAATTGTAAAAATATATACGTCATGCTATTATAGGAAGTGTAATGGGTAACGTTGGTTACGAGACGTGTCTGACAATAGGCAGTCTGATTCCACTTACAGTAGCATATAGTGTACTTGTTTGTACAGAATCATATGTAAAATTCCAAGACAATAAAATTGAAGAAAAAAAAAATATATATATATAATGCTATTAGTATGTGTAATGTTAGTTACCAAACGTGTCTGGTGATAGACAGCCTCATTCCACTTAAAATAGCATTCAATATACTTGTTTATACAAAATTATATATAAAATTTGAAGACATTATATTAAAATTAGAAGTGTAATGGGTAACGTTGGTTACGAGACGTGTCTGACAATAGGCAGTCTGATTCCACTTACAGTAGCATATAGTGTACTTGTTTGTACAGAATCATATGTAAAATTTCAAGACAATAAAATTGAAAAAATATATATATAAAATTTTATTAGTATGTGTAATGTTAGTTACCAAACGTGTCTGATGATAGACAGCCTCATTCCACTTAAAATAGCATCACGAAAATTAAAAAGTACCAGCTTATAGCTTCGCGTTCGATCTTAAGAATATAATTGTAATGTAAGTGATGATTTTAATATTGAAATTTTGTAATATAATCTTCCTGCAACAAGATAAACAATTTACGGAAACATCGATGCACGATCGATTAGTACGTTGGTATTATGCATAACAGTATCACGGTCGTCGGCAGGTGTTCGATTGCATCGCGTTAGACAGGCTTCATTTAAATATCATAAACTAAACGAAAGCGTGACAATGTCTGGCACGAATTCTGAAACGTCTCCTCCTCTGTGACTCGACTTAATATTTAACACCTGTGACGCCTAGCTCCTCGCTCGTACTCTGCGTTATTTTACACCGTGCCGGTGCGCGATCTACGGCGCTTCAACGATCGACGTTAAAAGAAGCAAATTGACAGCCGTAATCACTTTTGCAAACGACGTCACCGAACGAGAAGAATCTCCGATCAATTTTGCAAGGCAAATTAGAGATAGTAGCACCGCTTCGAGTACAATGAAAATTTATTTGCATATTTCAACGAATTGTAATAATTCATTGGCCATCCAGTACACGCCAGCGAGAGGAATCGAACGTCTTAATATTACTTGAAATCCATCCACCGGGAGCCGATCGATGCCGAATTGCTTCCAGAACGAGAACAGTGGACGACTTCGGAAACCTAACGAATCTATGCACCGCGCGCGTTAATATACCACGTGTCCTATAATTCAGGATTAAAACGTACCTTTATTTATTTCAACTTTCACCGAACACGGAACTTTCATCGAATAAAGTATTTTCCGAACGACAAAAGGAGGAAATTCACTGTTAACGCAAAAGGCGGACAACAATGTTGCCACACTTTCACCGACGTTAAGATAATACACGGTCGGGAGAAATTCCTTTTAGATTACAACGGGTCGAAGAACTCTCTCTGCCGGGTCTGAAATCCTAAACCAGTAATAGCTTACGAATTGTGAGCACATATTGGTACTTCAACGTATGAGGAGTAAATATTTCTACTCAAAGTAGAGTTATGAATGTATGAATGTAAAGGCTCAGAATCATTTTACAGACCTAATAAATTTAATAAAATATATAGATACTTTAAAGTACTATTTGGTTGTCTGGTACTTCAACATAACAATATGAGGAATAAATATTTCTACTCAAAGTAGAGTTATAAATGTATGAATGTAAAGGCTCAGAATCATTTTACAGACCTAATAAATTCAATTATGCATATGATATTATAAAATACTATTGGGTTGTCTGGAAAGTCCCTGTAGATTTTTGGTAGGTGATACAGGTCGGAATATATCAGAATGGTTGAAAACAAATAAAATTAATACACCCTTTAAAAGGTGGAAAGGTTGTGGAACAAAATGGTACCAACATAATTTAATAAATATACTATATATACATCCAAAAAATTGTTTTATTTCGTATAGAAAAACCCTCCATACATTTCAAGAAATTACTGTGGTAATATAGTGGATTGAATGTCTTATTTAAAAAAAAAAAAAATACAGATTGAAGTTTTATTTTTTTATAAATAATCGACTGCAACGTATAATTCCTTTTGGTTGGAATTATTTTATGCATCGAAACTCAGCCTTTAAATTTTTCTTAAAAGTTGCCACGAGCTTTCTGGACAACCCGGTATATAATCGACTTTGTAAACCGTAAAATGCTATAAAGTATTACATAAGATAATTATAAGATACTATATAACATCACCCTCCATGGTTAATAATGAAAGTGAAAATTTCACGACGCTTTGATCGCGACAGAGGGCAAGAAAATACTTTTTTTTTATATATCCGTCCATAAATGAAACCCCCCGCGTGGTACGCCCGAGGGTTGGAATATGATTAGTATATCGTTATAGAGGCATCGGCTTGGATACTTAAATTAAGTTTATTGAGCAATTTTCACAGCGTTACGTCCTCCTTGGCGCGACCCTCGTAAAAGATAAAGTCCTCCCGTTGTATCGAGACCACTGGAAGCGGAGTTTGCGTTTTCGACATTTTTCTCCCGTCTCTTCTGAAACCTCCGAGTTAATGAAAAGGATCGTAACAGTTGCAAAATTGCGGATACTCGTTCCTAGAAATAACTACTTGGTACTCTCGTAATTTTTTATCTGAAATATTTTAACACGGTACGAAGAAATTGGGTGTTCGGACGAAATTCAACGACGCGAACGAACAGCCTCGCTCAGAAATATGTGGACACTTCTTTAATAGAAATAAATATCCGATGAAAGTTGCGAATCTATTAATCTTAATTATGTCGTTTATGTTTTGATACGTTTATGGTAGCGAATATATTTTATTAATAGTTACTAGCTGTGCCCCGGGGTCACCTATCGGGTCCGAATTTTGCCAAAGACTCTCTTTTTATTTTAAGTATTACGTGGTGTAAATTTGAACCAAATCGGTTAATAACGGAGCACCGCACGAACATATGGTTCGAATATAAAGTGGATAGTTTCAGTGGATTCAGCCGTCATGGTCAGACGTACGCACCAACGTTTTTATATATTAAGATTTTTAATATCATAGACAGTGTTAAAATTTCTTTTACCAAATTTGGATACTATTAATTTCATCGTTGTATCCGAAATAATATTATCTCATTTATTTTCTAATATTTATGCTACAAATGTTCTTGATAAACGATCTCATAGTTTCTTCCAAGAAATCACCATCGTCAAACAAACCTAATACAACCAGAATTTCGACTCTCGATCCGAAGAACGGTACCAGAAGGTATTTTCTTCGTTTTTATAAGACAGACTCTACGCGTCTCTCGAGGAGAGGCGATTATTTCCAATGAATGATCGCACTTTCGTAATTAGCCGGTGGAAAAGCTTCCGCCACTTCTTAATCCCGCATCGATCGGCGAAAGTTATCCCTAACCGTTCGCTCCAACAAATTTTGACCCCTCCACCCCTCCTCTCCTTGGATCCCCCTCCCTCTCTGTCCAGAAATCCGGAAAATCGTGAAAAATGCTTTAAATTCGTAGCGATTTGATTGATCGTGTTAATAAGAAAGTTTCCCTCCTCTCCTCGTCATCGCGCTCTTATCTGAAACCAGGGGGTGGTGAAAAAGTGCAAGAAGGGGTCCTTATCGATCCGGTCGATACGCACCATTGATTAAGCATGATTGATGAGTCATTCCCGTCGGCGTTCGAAAATATAAACTGCATCGCTCGAAACAGACGCCATGGGGGTTCGTCGAGGAAATTCTGTCGGCGGTAGAGATGGAATTTCCTCGGTGGTTCGTGGCGTTGCCGAACAGCCGGAAATTGCCAATTAATAATTTATTAAACAAGCAATTTGTGTTTTCGATAAGTAAAAGAAGTCTCGGAAGTTCGGTCTAGCGCATTAATTATTGCCGCGATAAGTCGACAATTTCACCCTTTCCCTTTCGTTCCTTTTCTTTGGGGGTCGCGCGACGAAGAGGGATGGGTCTCGAAGGACTCCTCGACGATAAATGTCGATTGAAAGTGCTGGAGAACGAAGGCTACGGGGTTTTTTTATTCGTTTTTATTATTCGTTGTTATTGTGTCAGTTTATTTTATTTATCATGTATGATGGAAATCTACTTATTTGATCAACACGTAGTTATATTTTTATTTCACATTTCTCAATGCATATTTCTTGCAATGTCGATTATAAATAGTAACTATTTCTAAAAATAACTTGCAGTCAAAGTCGAAACATTGTATGAAATATGAACCGTAATTGTTATTAATGTTTAATCGAACACTGGATGGTACTGTATATATCACAAATGTTTACTCATGTCAGAGACATTAATTTGTATTAATAACTAATATTAAAATATAGAAAAATACCTCACGATTTCTTATTTAAATTTGACTCATAACTTTTCATGTTCGGAAATATTACTTTCTCGAAAAACATTGGTATAATACGTCGTCATACATTCCACCTTCTAACCTGCTGAAAATTGTCCAAGACACACAAAATATTCATCAACCGATTATCTTAAATCGTTTAAGATTTCCTCTTACAGGAACATACTCTTTCGAAGACGGTTCTTGAATGTTTCACCGTTTCATAATTTCTTTCTCGTAAACGAGAATCTCCCTCTGTACTCTCCGAGTCAATACCGACTCCGTCCTCGAAGAATAACGTATTTACGGGCTATTTTTCCTCTCGCGTTTCGGTCCAGTGGTTCCGCGGAAAGGCGAGAGGGACAATGAAGTTCGTTAATTCGATCCTTTCGTAGGCGAATGAATTCGGGGCCAATGACTCGAATCGTCTTACGGTGTCCACGAGGAGATCCGCGGGCACGGACCGCTGTCTACATAATAGTTGGCCGTAATTGGCAGCGTTGATCTGCTTGCTAAATTACAGACAATGCGCACCTTATAATGTTGCGCGCTACCATTATCCTGATATTCCCTTCCGCCTCGTTCGCTTCTCATTTTCTGTTGCCCTTAACAGGTCCAGGCGCTCCGCGTGCCTCTCCTATTGTCGAGGAATTTATTTCAATGCCGCCTGCGTTTGAAGCTCTTCCTTTATTCTTTGCTATATTATTTCGTTGTCTTCGACGATCGAGAAAAGTCCGCTTTGGTAACGAGCCGTCGGTTCGATCTAACGGAATAATAATTGGAGGGGAGGTGACTCGCTGAATCGAAGCTTCTGCTAATTGACAACATTGGACGGATTGAGAGTTTTTTCGTGGGTGATTAAGTCCCGTGTGGCATTGGCAATTGCAGCAATTGGGAAGTAAACATCGTTTTTGAATATATGTATACTGGTTGACATCAATTTTTAGCCTTTCGTGAATGTTACGATAATTCAATGCTAATTCGAAAAATTCAAAGATGATGATTTTTTACTAGAAAGTTAATGGATTTAACAATTAATTTAATAATTTATTCGTCATCATTGTTTACCCTCTGATTGTACAATTAATGCAGAATCTTATTGCAATGAAATAGAAGAAATGCATTCAAAATGAATAGAAATACAGAATTACGTGAAAATTATTTTAATCAGACATACAAGGTTTTATTAAGAATAGTTTTATATAGTTGGAGTTTCATTCGAATAAACAACATGCTTTGTATTATTCCCCGAGTCTATTACATTCTTTCACGTATTTCTTGAGGCTTCCCACAGAAATAATAAATAAAACTTCTTCGATGACAAAACGCCATTCTTGAACCATTTTCCAACCCTCTTTCGACCACTAGAATTCCCTTTTCGTAATTAAAAATTCTTTACTCGCCACTTGGGTCCTTCCATTGGTCCTACGACTCCAGAACGGAGAAGTTCTCGAAGAGTTTGGAACTCCACGGTTGGGTTTGGAAACGGTCAAGCAACACTTGACGCCCGACACAGCTTTCCGAAACTGTATCAATTCCCGGTCGTTTCGCTAAATCGTGCCCCTCGATCGCCTTCGACCGAAGTCGTTCTAAAATTTAGGGGTTAGCTTAGGGGACGGCCGGTGGAAGGGAACGGGGACAGGGGTCCGTTAAGGGTGGACCCTTTTACCGGGGGCAAACACAAAATGCATTATTTATTACCCGTGGCGGCTGGCAATTCATCGAATTCCCGCCAAAAAGCGAAAGAGTTGAGGTCGAGGGTTGGCACTCGCGCGACGCAAGGTGCGTTCGTCGAGAACGATACCGACGGGGTGGAGTTAAGTGGCACCTTTTCCCTCGATTCCTTTTTGTTCTTTTCGTGCATTTTCGCACACATTTTCACCCTCCCCTATCGATTTCTCTCACGCGTAACCGTTTGTAATGATTGTGAGAACAGGAAAGCAGGTGGACGTGGCAAGGGATGACTCCAAAAGGGAAACGAAATTATTCAGTTTCGCCTGTAATCAGTTTTATCGGACCCTTGAAGAAGCGAATTTCAGAGAGTGACGTTGAGGAACGTGGCTTTAAGAGGAGCAGTGGTAGGGATGAGATCAAACGAGATATCGTAGTCTAGACATGTAGCCTAGTTATCAGATGTTATCTGACAGTAAATGGAAAGTTCACAGCGGATAGTTGTTTCTATTTCTTCCTTTCGGAATTATTTAAAATTGATTTTAAGGGAAAAGTGTGGAGGAACGAGAACTTTTTTCGTCGGTGACTTTTCAATAAGGCGAATCTATTAATTTACTATTCCTATATTCAATTTTGCATCGACCAAACATCATGAATGCGAATATTCAATATTAATATTCATAATAGTATTGAAATCAAAAATCATTTTCAATACACACATAATATTTTCAACAAAGATGTTTCTATACTTTTGTATTCATAATTCTCAATTTTAAACAATTATTTATACCACGAGTCCTCTCTGAAATTATATTCCATTATGTATATGTTAAGTAAATTAGATATACGAAGAACACACCAAACGATAATGACAAGGTTATACATTTTTTTTCTATTCTTTGAAATCAACAATTTCTACGTTCACTTAAAAATTTTAATTATAGAGATATGTAAACAGATTTTAAATTCATCGAAGACATCAGCTTTGTAATAGAATGCTTAATTTGACGAAATAATTTTCAGTAAAAAATCTCGCCGAGATACCATTGAATGAATATCATCGTAAACATCGAATTAATTTTTACACGAAATTTTCTAGCCTCTCCAACATCTAATATACGTAACCGTGTACGTAACCAAAAGACATAGTGCATAGAAATAGAGTATATACTATCTTTAGAGTCTATACCAATCTTCTGTTGTTTATAATAAATCTCCAACGAGATCGGTACATTAAAAATCGCCCGAGGCAGTTTATTTCGTTCCGAAGAGTAACGTCGAAGAAGCGGAGGTACTAATTCGAAGTTTCTGTTCGTAACGAGGAAACGAATGGTTCTCAAGTTTTCAAGGCACTAATTGCGGGGAGGTAGGAAGCAAGACGGGGCTCGATGGAGCTGTAAAGTGTGCCGTAAGGGAACGGTCTCGGAAGGAAATCGGAATAAACATCCGATCCTCGTGGCGGATCTTTCCCATCGTCTCACCTACCCTCCCCCACCCATCGAGCCGTGATTTATGTTAATGTTTTTGTCTCGAACTCTAAATACAAGGAAAGGCGATTCGATTCCTGCCGCGTCAAGTTCGCAGCCCCTTCCGTTTTCTTATGCTGATGCCGATTAACTTAACTGCTTTAAGACGGCAATAAAGGTCGTCGACGCGATTTAACCGGTTTCCTTTTACCATAGAATCGACGCCGTAACGCCCTCGAACGTGAAACCAAAGCCTTAGCCTGCATATTGACGATAATGGGAAAAGTTGCCGGGGTCTTCTCGATATCCGACTTCGAATGGATCGTCGATCAATCGGTCAACTCGCCTTCCTCTCTTGTTACGTTTTACTGTTGACGATTTATTCATTCTTCTTTCTTAGAGAATATATTGTTATAGAATCTTTAAACAGTACCACTGTTTTGGTAAGAAATACAGTTAGTCCGATGAGTGCTTGTATATCAAATTATAGGTTTAATGTTTTCAAATAAATTTGTCGTTATAATATATTCATAAGTGGTTTATGCATGCACATATTTATAATGAAATATTTATTTAGAAACATTTATTTAGAAACATAAAACCTAGTATATAATTCAGACATATTTCTTCGGTAGACGTAGAGGGTACGAAGTGAAATGAGACTATAATACTTGCAACATTTAAATATACGTAAAATTATGAGAGAAGGAACTTAGAAGCAGCATTAATGTATGGTTTCTTTGAAAATTTTTAAACAGTTTTCTTCTCCTTGTGTGATATTCAATTCTACATCAACCAAACGCCATAAATGTAAATATTCAAAAGTAATATTCAAAATGAATAGTAATAATGAAAATCAACAATTGCTACGTTCATTTAAAAAATTCAACTACCGAGACTTTTCATGTTACTTTTAAAAATTAAATGTATTATTAGGTAAAATGACTTACATTAAAATCCTCCTAAATGACACGTATACATTTTGTACCATTTAAAAATAGTGTTCGTTTAAAAACCACCAATTACTACGTTCATTTAAAAAATTCAACTACCGAGACTACATACAGAATCAGATTTTGAATTCATCGAAGAAATCAGCTTCGCAACGCCACCCCAAACACGTCCCCTTCAGTTTCACTCAAACAACTCGTTGTAAAGTAAATGGAGTAAACGCGTATCTCGGCACGGAAGAATGGTTGCCCGTCAGGGTACGAAATCAAGAAGGAACAGCGAACCGTGGAGAGAAAAATAAAAAAAAAAAAAAATTGGGGGAACTCGCGAACGAAGTTCTTAATAATGGCCGATGCCTTCTTGAAGCCTCCTGGCTCTTCTCGACTCGCTCTCCAGCGATACTTTCCACTCTCCCTCGTACCCCGTCCTTCCAGGACGCAGGGGTACGTTCATCGCGAAACAAATCGCAAAGTTCGAGAATCGATTCCCGCCGAAAGCATTTACGATGCTCGATCGACCGTGGGGATCCTTTAAGTTCGGCCAAGTCTGTTTATTGTTTTCCACAATCGCGGGACTGCGAGGTGGCCGGTTTCGTGTTCGCCGAGTCTCGCATTAAACTGACCGAAACCCACCCCGTTTTCTCCGCAGGTACACAGTCTCTGCGGCCGCGGGGGTGGTTTCGAGAATCTGACGGAGTTTCGGGGCTCCGGATTACCTTATCTACGGACTCTCACTCGCTCCCGCCGATTCCGAAACGAAATCCCGCCGGTCCATATACCGAGGCGTTTACGCGACGATTTATCCCCTAAACCGTCCTTCGTTGCTTGTACCGCGTTACGAGGGTAGTTGCGCGACGTACAGGGTGGTTCCAGATACTAAGACGAGCTGTTATTATTAATTTATTATTTTGTTGAATTACTAAGAGTCAATGGGTAGGAGGCATTTTTATTTGTAAATTAAAAATACTCTGGTACGATGAACATTAAGAGCCTCATGTAATACAGATTATTTTCAAAGAGTGAAGAGGTATTGTTAGGTTACCTTCTTGAGACATTTTTTCTTGTTATTTTAAACCTTGATTCTAATTCAAATAACTACATCTGCATTTTCTACAATTAATTAAATCAGTGAAGAACAATTCTCGATTGGGGTATGTTCACCCTCAACCCTTCCTGGTTTTGCAGAACGAAATATAATTCCTGCCAGGTTTCTCGCGCGCTGCAAGAGGATTACGTAAGAGGTGCAATTTCCGAAGCATCGATAAAAATAATAATGCGTTGAAATTGATAAGAAGCTAACCACTTCCCGGATAATAAATGCTCGTTTATATCCTGCCGTATCTCACTCGAACGTATTCACGCGCACGTTGAGCCGCGAGCGTACCGGTCGTGCGTGAATTACCGATTTACGATTCATGAATGCGAAGGGATATGTAGAATTCAATGAAAAATAACAGCGGATACGATCGATTTAACGGTGACAATAAAATTCGCGACAGCGCGGACAATTAATCCCGCAAAGGCTCAGCCAACGAGCTGTTGCATCGAAGACTAACAAAAGGGTGACAAGCCCACGCACGTTTTATTGGAAAACGATCTTTAAGAATTACTATCATTTCGTGAGCGAGGAATGCTAATTTCATACATTAGAAGGCTGTTGTATTTCAAATACAATATTTGTTCACATTTTTTATATTGTATTTAACTGTACTTGTTTATTTTATATACATGTAAGGAAAATAAAATATTTTCAGAATTTCCTAATTGGAGAGCTCGAAATCCCTTAGCCTCTTTAAGTATTATTACTTCGAGATCGAGAAACGCTAATTCATATATTACGAAACAGTTATATTCCAAATACAATATTTTTTCATATTTTGTATATTGTATTCAAATATATTCTCACCTGCTTATGTTACACACAAGGAAAATTGAAATATGTTTCAGGAATATTTTTGAAATATTTCACTCGGCCAGCCTCTTTAAGGATTAGAACGGGAAGCGGCAAAATCGCGCGTGTAT
>NW_026534838.1:6219944-6220820 GCF_026225885.1 Hylaeus anthracinus
AGCCTCTTTAAGGATTAGAACGGGAAGCGGCAAAATCGCGCGTGTATCGCGTTTTGTCTGTGCATGGTTCTCAGTTTCTCCTTTTTTTCCTGCTTCGAGGAGGGGGCACGCTCGTGGTGTACATTTTTCTCCGCGTAGCATACGAAGTGACGGAAAAGGGGATTCCCCTGCACCAGATGCAATTAACTTGCTATTAGCGAGGCAGACGTTGAACAGGCCCGTCGTTACGAAAGTATAGCTTGCTGTACGTGATTAAAACGGGAATTCGTTATGGGCACACCGGGCCGCACCGTCGATAAGATTAATTGATAAATGGCTAAATCGATCGGCTCCGTCGTAGTTTCAACTTGATCGGCGCTGATCGCAGGGGGGAAAGATAAATATCTGGCGGTGGCGTGGTAATGATAATCGAGTTAACTCGAGTACACGTAACCCGCCGATGATCCCTGGGAAATTATCATTACAGCTGTGATATCTCTTATTGGTTTCGCGTGGATTCGTTCGGTTCCCACGGCACGCTCCGCGATGCCGCGCGGACGAATTCAGCGGTCCCGGGTGCAAAGTGAACATTAACATTCAATTCGACGAAGAGGGTTTTTAGAATTCCAAGAATTTTAAGAATTTCAAGAATTTTGAGAAATTAGAATTCAGAAATTTAAGAATTTTAAGGAATCGGAATTCAGAATTCCAAGAATTTCAAGAATTTTAAGAAATCAGAATTCAGAATTTCAAGAATTTTAAGGAATCAGAATTCAGAATTTCAAGAATTTTAAAGAATCAGAATTCAGAATTTCAAGAATTTCAAGAATTTCAAGAATTTAAGAATTTAAGAATTTCAAGAATTTTAAGAAATCAGAATTTCAAGAATTTTAAGAA
>NW_026534838.1:6220830-6231397 GCF_026225885.1 Hylaeus anthracinus
AGAATTTCAAGAATTTTAAGAAATCAGAATTTCAAGAATTTTAAGAAATCAAAATTCAGAATTTCAAGAGTTTCAAGATGTCAGTATTTCAAGAATTTCAAGAATTCAGAATTTCGGGAATTTCAAGAATTTTGTCATTACTTGGTGTAAAAATTCAGCAATTGAATTTTAATTTTCATTTACACCCCCAACTCGTTAACGAGGATTGGGATGTAAGGTAACGAATTTTTCGAAAGGTGTCGAAAGGCAGGAAACGATTTTTCAGGGAATAAGACTATCCTTCTCTTTCATAATCACTGGGACAATTTCCAATTTAGCAATAAATTAGATCTCATTTAGCCAAGAATGGAGATGGTTGCACCAAGGTGTCACAACACCCTCTAATACATCAAATAAATAAACCAACAATAAATAATAATAAATCCACATAAATGAAATTTAATTTCATCAGGGATGAAAATAGTGTTCACACCAAAGTCTTCGAACTCGCACAAATTCTAATCTCATGCACTCGACAATAGAAACTCTTTGCACTAAAGATTTCTCGCAGGCAATTTGTCATCGTTCCGTCACGATACTCGACCATTTCTAACGACGTGTCGCAATAGTTCCGCGAACATGCACCGATATGGGAATAAATAAATATACTGGGCGGCTAAGATCGTTCTGAAGTTTCTTGCATGCGTACCAATGCGTACTGTTAACTCCCAGAGAAAGAGAGAGAGAGTGAAGTGGAGGAATGAACAGAGAAAAAGTGTGCGTATCGGTGGGGGGAACAAAACGCGAACGGCCACGAGTCTGCGTAGTCTCATCGCGGGCCACATGTTTGAATAGCCATATTGCTAAGCATGACGTTTCCACTTAGAGAATTACGCGTTGAAGATACATTGGCCACGTTTCACAGAAAGGAGCAGCTTTGTCTCTATTTCGAGCACGTTCAGATTACTTTGTTTCATTGCCACCAACTAGGGTTATCATCCCTTGATCATTAAGATGGAGTAGGGAAAAGTTGTGCACCTCTAACTAGCTTTTTCATTATTTTAAACGGGTTACAACAGCTTTCAGTACAAATGATACAAGTAGTACCGAATAAAACTAATAATTTTAATTGTATTGAATAACTTGAATGAAACGGTTTACAACAGCTCCGAGTACGAATGGTACAAGTAGTACCGAATAAAATTAATAATTTCAATTGTATTGAATATTTAAAATGACTATAATAACGTACAGTGGCCTCTGAAGTAAATTATTTATTATTATATTATATTATTATTCAATTTTGTCATTTAATGGTGTCAATCTTTATTATTCAGGAAAGTTATAACTGCAGACCTTTAACACTTAAATTTAAAATTTGTCAAAACCTGCAGTGAACGGCTCAATTAGTAGACAAATAAAAATGGTACAATTTCAAGTAAAGAACGATTGACTTCAACACGTGAAGTGTGAAAATACATCGTTTTACAACTTCACGACGAGAGTATTCTTAGAAGCCTATGGTCCGGATGCATCGGTTTTTGGTAAACAGCGTCGAAAGCATCGGCGATGTCAAAGAGTTACATTTCAACGAGGTTTCGTATTGGTTGACTCGCGATAAACAGGAATGGTCGCGCGTTGTCGGTGCTCGTAAAACGTGTTGGAAAAAGTCTGGCGGTAAATGCGAAAACGTCGATACTCATCGATGACAATGGCGTTGAAGTTACAGGGCGTTGAAGTGATATAAGGAAGAAGTAAAGAGGAGTAAAGAGAAGGTGCCTCGCGTTACTGTCACATTTGGCAAACGGGGAGCGTGTTAGTCCGCGAACGTGACACCGAGCCGACAACGCGAGCGTGGGCGGTGTTTAAGCCAATGTTCTGGTTTGTTAGGTGCTAAAACGTGTTACGGTCAGGAATGTGTCATTCGGAAACAAAATGACGCAGGGAATTCATATATGCGCGACTGATTTATTTGCAGCTCGTAAACGGTTTACGATTAGGTTTAGAGAAAATGTGATGGTTTTAAAATTGCGACAGTAACAAATTAGGCAATCGGCCCCCAGCACAATTTTCATTGCTATTACGTGCTGTGCAATGCTTTTGATCTAAAACATCATCCCACGAACACCTTTAATTTTATTATTTTTTTTCTCGGTTACTATTTCAGATATTTAAATTCTACGCGAACGAAAATATTCCTACTTATAACATGCATCTCATATATTTTTTTCAGGGTATTTGCTTAACTATTACGGGCAGAGAATAAATAATATATTTTTACGGGTGGTTGCAAGGTGGATACGCGTAGTGTGTCTGACATACGTTGTCTCATTCTCCTTCAGCCCGTTGCACGGAGCGTAACGCATAGGATTTTTGTTTCTTTTTAATTCTTTACAACTAAGTTACGATCCATAGAGCGACGCACGTGTTTGTAAACAATGTCTAGATATCGGTTTAAGAAATAACAAACAGAATACTTTTAAGAAAAATTGTACGATATCAGTTACAAAATTGTCGAAACTGGTTGCTTCCCTGTCGTATGCATAGCTGTAACGATACGCGTAGCGTGTCTGACCATTGTCTCATTCTACTTAAACCCATTGGTCGGAGGATAACGCATGGGATTTTTGTTTCTTTTTAATTAAACGACTCGCGTATTTAATCTTCCAACTCTGCGTAATTCTTAAGGTACATTCACCGGTATATTAATATTGAAAACACTGTACAACCGATCCAACAGCGGATGTCAGTCGGAGACGGGTTTATAAAAAATCCAGGATACGAAACATCACGTCGGTTGGGAGCGTTTATTTAACCGCCATATTAAGTACAATCGACAGAAAGAAAATCTAATTAAACACGTGTGCGCGGTCGAATCGCGGCGCACAAATTTAATAAGCCCATGTCGCGTAATTTCAATTACACGGTGATATCTGAAACTCGAGCGTACTAATATCGCGAAATGTCGGCAACAAGGTATAGAAACGATAAATAAGGTATACGAGCAGCGATAATGCTATACGCCGTTTCCTCGGCACTCGTGGCGATCAGTTCGCTGGCGACTTTAATATTCACGGATCGTGTACACGTGCGCACGCGACTATCCGATAACAGCAATCACTAGAACCACATGTTTCACGCATATACAGGCGGTTTCTTTATCGATAGGCCACACTTTCCCGACAGATTAGCGTTTACCTTCGAATGGCGAGCCTGGATCGTTCTCTACCTGAGAATTCTTTCTTGGTAGCACAAATATACTGTCCGATAAGGCGTACATACTATTTGCACGGATAGTATATGTATGACGTTCTATGTATGTTCAATTCTCAAATAATATTTGGTGAGAAAATTTTCTGTGATTTATTGTCGTGTCTGACATTTGTAAATTTAAAAAACCTGGATTATTCACATTATAATCTGGCATTTCTTGTTCAATTAGAGAAGACTGTTCTACATGTATATATGAATATTTATGTATATTCTTCTGTATTTTTTATATAAATAGACATTCTATATACAGTCAGTGTAAGAAGTATTCGTACAGCAACCAATTTAAAATAAATGGTTCCTGTACGAATACTTATTACACTGACTGTATGAATCCTCAGTAACGTTTATTGAGAAAATTTTCTGCGATTTATTGTCGTGTCCAACATTTGTAAATTTTAAAAACTTGGATTATCCACACAATTTGGATAATCATTCCTTTAATTAGAGAAGACTGTTCAATTACCACAACTTGTGCAATCTGCATACCATGCCCAATTTGAATAATTTACATCATCTATAACATCTACAACATGAACACCTTTGCAACTTATAAAACATATTCATTTCATAAGACTTTTTTTTATATGCATAACCTCAATAATTTGCAAATGATTAAATATATAATATACACGTAGTAATAGTTCAAGAGGGTGTTGGAACCCACAGGCTCCCGTTTCAGTGTTCCCCATTGAAAGATAAACATGTACTGTGTTTCTAACTTAAGTTGCCGAGGGTTTACAAACTAAAAGGGGACCGGGGCAAGGGAACCGGGCCGCTTGCTCCGCCCAATGCATAGTAGTAGGACATCACAAAATCACGAACGCGGGAGACTTAACCCTTTCAGGCCTGGCGTCTACAATTGAGGACACAAAATTTAGTTGAGGACTCGTACATTGGCGACATTATCGTTTTGAGCGAATGTTCTTATTTGTGCAGAGAAGGAAGACCAGTTATCCTCGAAAACTACACAATTACGATTTCTTTTTGTTTATTGTTGTTAGAATTTTATTTTTAGAAATTTATTTTCTTAAAGATTACGATATATAAGAATGTTAAAAGAAGAGTGTCCGAATTCACAACGATCCGTACCGCTTGACTTATTTTTTCGGACTGAGGGTCGTCGTTTTCTGTCCCTGCTAGGACACCCCCCCCCCCTCCTCTTTCTGCTTTAAAGAAAAGCAGACCCTTTTCCTCAAAACCTGAAAGTGACAATCGTTGCATTCCAACAATCGCTTCCATACTAATTGTAGTCCAAGTTAACCCCAGTAATTAAATAAAATTACTACGAGAAGAAAAATTATTCTGAAAGGGTAGCAATTGATCAAGTTGTTGTTCGATCGCTGTAATATTTCACAGCTACGCCAATGTATTCCATTCGTCGTTCCTTTCGTCGCTAAAAATTAAATGAAATTACTACGAGAAAAGAAAAGAATTATTCTTCAAGGGTCAACTAGTTGTATCGCTGTAATATTTCACAGCTACGCCAATGTATTCCATTCGTCGTTCCTTTCGTCTCTCATGCTTCCTTTTAACGATCTCAGTCTCGCGGTAGTAATTTGTCGCGAACCGCCAATAGCAAAAATACGAACAACTCCAGCCGCACCGACAAACGCAACTCACCGTTAGCTCAACTTGATACCATGGTACCGGAACCGAAAGGGTGTAAAACTATCCCCCTCCCCTCGGGTGCCCGCGCAAATTCGTCGGAAATGTCGCGAAACGAGTCGATGGAAAAAACGACGAAAGTCGAGTTCGCGAACCAAGATTGCTGGCGCGAGTCATCTCGCTTTCCTACCGAGCCGGTCAGCGGTTGAACTCGGCTTTATTCGGCGCGGTCGAGCGAGAGCGTCGCGGCGCTCCACGAGCGTCGCGGCAAAGAAAAGGACAAACCGACCCGATAGGTGACGCTCTGACGACGAGGTTGAAACTGTTGGGAGGGAGGGAAGAGGGAGGGAGGGCAGCGGGGGCGAGAGTGGCGGGAAGACGGCGGCAGTGGCGTCGGGTGGTGGGTGGCGGATCGCTGGCGGTGCGGTGGCGCGGGAACGGAGGGGGGGATACGAAACGCGTAAACAGAGAGTCAACATGTAAACAGGCCACTCGCGAGACAAACAACGTGGGGGCCGCGGGCTGTTCACCGAACGAGGCAGCCAGGCTCTCGCCTGTTCGTTCGTACACGTTCTACCGCTGGCATTCGTGTGTGCTTCGTTTCCGTCCGTCGGTCCGCCTGTTCGCTCTGCGTTCCGTGTCGGATTCATCGGATCTCGTGCCGGCGTCGGCGGTGCCGGCGGGTTACCGTGGCTGCTCCGAAACCGACGATTCCGCTGGTTCCCGTTCACGGGAAACGATCGATCCGCGATCGATACGCGAAATCGTCTCGCGTCTTTCCACTTATTCAAGGTCCGCGCAGGATTTCGACGGCCACGCCGCCACGCGGAGCGGATCCTCGATCCGGTATCGCTCCGGACGCGACAGTGCACGTGTGATTTTTATACCTAAATCGTTGTGACGCTGTTGGAAAGAGTAAATGGGAAACCGAGGCTCGTCGTTCGTGTTCCGCCGATCGAAGTGGATTATTGCAAAGTGACGGAGGTGTGACGGAGATGTAAAGCAACTCGAGACGTTTGAAAATCGTGCGTCGATCGATCAGCGCGAAGATCGTAGATCTTTTTGAAGGTGCGTGGTCACGTGACGTTACGATCGAGACGTTTTAGAATTATGACAGTGTGACTTTTTTTTTTTTTTTGCTGTTGTCCTCGGATCGTGACACTTTTGTCGACTGTGAACGCGCTGCTGAGTGATGTGATTTTCGTGGGAATTGTTTTTTAGATGTAGAAGTGAATTCAGTGGCTTCGTAAGGTAAACCTTGATATTTATTTATGAAGAAAAAATCAAAGCACTTCGTATCTGTTCTCGGTCACGCAGTACAAGGGAGATTTATAGTTGTTATCGACAATTCAAGTGTTTCGTCAAGGTTGGTACTTTAATGTAACAAAATAGCCAGTTAATATTTCGGCAAACCTAATAATTGTCAGGTGCGCTTGTTATCTGTTGGAAGAACAACAAGCAAAATTTGTAGGCTATCGAGCTTCGTATATACGGGAAGGTTTACACAACTTACTCCAATTAATTCATAAGGCATGCGTTCTATGAAAAAACTGTTTACATGAAAGGTTACTTACATGTATAATTTTTCATGTCATAATATTTTTTCATATCATAATATTGTTTTTTCACATTGCTTATTTTTCGTTTACATGTACAGTTTTTTTAATAGAGCAATGTATATATATTAATTATGTTTACTCCGAAATGGATTCGCTTCAGAAGCGTCGGCTAGAGATATTTAAAAATCCTCCACAATTTATGGCAGTTTCTCTTCTAGCTTTTCGCAGTGTTATAGTCTTTCGGATATCGTTAGGTGTCCAGATCTCAGAACATCTTTTAGATCATCAAGAAACACCTTGCGTCAACGAGAGACAAAGAAGCATCCGCAAACAAATTTTTAATTCATTTGTCGACCTTGATGGGATTTTCAATTACACGCAAAACTTAATCCCGTAAGTTTCCCTGTTTATCTTCTCCAAGCACTTGTGCAAATTATAGAACCATTATACAAATTATAGAAACAGGCACTTGTACAAATTATAGAATCACGTGTGTTCAAGTCGACGAGTTGAAATTTATATGACAAGAATTATAATATACATACTTCTACTTCAAATGAAAGACCACTGAGAAGAAAATGCCACGAAGGCTTCAAAGTACTTCATAGTTAAGAAAATCAAGTTCAAGAATTTTCCACCAAGTTGATCGACTTATATTTGGAGTGTCAACAAACTCATTCGCCTTATTAACATAACTAAGCAATAAAAGACCGTCTCTGAGGTTAGAAAGGAAATTCTATAAGAAACGCAGAGTAAATGACAGAGAAACGCCATTTAGGCTCACGACATCGTTAACGTTAGTATTTTCGGAAAAACAGTCCTATACTCTAAACACCGAAACCGATATGCAAGTTCGCCAGTCCGACGTATACCAGAGTTCTCGGCTCGGTCTCTGGCGCGTTTAGCGTCGCTGTTTAGTGGAAAATGCGAACGATCGGTGGCGCGATACGCTTTGTTTACCCGCGTCGCGTTACCGTGTAATCGTCGTTTGTAGTTGAGCGAGGATCAGTACAGTCGGTGTTTTCGGCGTGACACCTAGGAAAGCACGTCGGAATGCTTCGAGGTAGGGTTTTCACTCGATACGAGAGCTGAACCGGAGTTTCTCGGTCACGGGAAATCGATTAGTGTGCCTCGCACGTGAAAATCGGCCACCGACTGACTGAGAGAACATTCCACCGCGGATCGTCAACAGGTGTACGCCTTAATGATACACCGATGAGACCGTTGGAAATTGCTGTTAACATCCGTGTACACCGAAGAGGAGGTGCTCCACGGTCTCGCGTGAATCATTAGCTTCTTGCCGAGGCTCTCCGTTACCACGTGACTAAGCAATCGTTATCGTGCGTTTTATTGAGATTTATGCGACGCGTTTGCCGTGTGGTGGATGCGTCTAATTGTTCGACGAGATCGACCGCGCGCGGCACGCTCGCTTTAGGAGGATAACTGTTTATCCGTACGTTCGCCTAAAGAAATGCTATGCGGAAATTGCACGGCGTAATGGATTTTTAATGGGTTCGAGCATCAAGCCATAGGTTGCGCAAGTGTGAGATCGAGTTGGCTCGCCGTTCCGTTCGTTTCGACGTTTGTTCGTTGGTCAGTGCGCGCTCGTTTCGTAGCCGCTTTAAAGTTCGGTTGCGCGGGTGCACGTGGGACGCGTGCGCGACCACGTGCACCGGTTGGGCTACATCGAACGATAACATCGATCGATCTTCGGCAACTAACACGGACAGTCCAATTCGAGGTTATTGACAATGAATGGTTAATCGAATAGTATGACTTTCGCGTTCCGCGAAGTTCCGTTGCTCGGCGCAGTGACTCTCAGGCTATTCTTTCGCGCGGATTGACTTTGGAAGGAGTAATGTTGATAGTTGAGGGGTTTACTAAATTAAAAGAGTTGCGCAGGAGTTTTAATGGATAAATTGGATAAATTAAAATTTGATTTAATCGACTCTTCGAATTTTGGGTGGGTTCAAAATTATCACACCTTTCGCTTTATTAGTTTATTTGAACTTTTTCATTCATGTGGGGATACTATTGAGTAAAGCTGAAAGTGCAGTAAGTGGAATCGGAAAGGTATAATTAGCAAGTTGTTGAGAGTATTCTTCTGGGCAGCTTGAATTTTCTTTTTTTTTCTTTTTTTCATAATCGTGTGCCGCAAAGAGTTAATCGGATTTGTTGTAGAATCTCAAATACGAGTAATCCAAAATATACTAATATAATCTCTTTGATATTTACTAAGGTATTGCTTGAAGATTATTCCAAACCAGAAGACTTTTAAAACAAACCACTGTTTTTAATACTCCACCATTATAATTTGATCTAATTAATTGGGTTTATTCTAGAATTTGAAATACTAGTAATCCAAAATACTAATACAATCTCTTTGAAATTTTCAAAATTATTGCTTAAAGATTATTTCAATCCAGAAGTCGAGACTTCTAAAACAAACCATTGTTTTTAAGACTCCGCCATTATAATTTGATCTAATTAAGAATTTTAAATACGAGTAATCCAAAACACTAATACAATCTCTTTGAAATTTCCAAAATTATTGCTTAAAGATTATTCCCACCCAGAAGACTTTTAAAATAAACCACTGTTTTTAAGATTGCAACATCACGGTCTTTTATTTCTCATGCCTTTCCGCTGATAAAGAAATTCCTTTCTTTTTATGAAACCTGAGGCCCTTTTAATCTCCCTACATCCCGATTCTTTTTTTTTTTCAACTTCAACCGGTCTGGTTCATACACCGTACGAAGCAATTAACGGATCATGTTTCCGAATAAATTCGGAGTTGCGAAGCGCGTTTCAATTTCACCTTCGGAAGACAGTAATTTTCGAGGAAAGTTGCGGCTCGCTGAATATTCGTCGGCTTGTCGAGAAATGGAGTCATTCGAGCAAACGATCCTCCAATTATCTACTTTGGCAGCTCGCGAAAAAGCATTCGCGGCCGATTTAAATAACGATTTTGTCCCGCCGGTTTAATGTTGCTCGAGGACATGCGATGAAAATACTTAATTGGTTCGTTCGTCGATTCAGGCTCGTTGATCGAATCTGAGCGATTTAACGGCTCGTGGCGGACAATTAATCGACGAAATTCAGGCCGAAGTCGTAGCTTCCACCACGGGGTATTGGGATCGACCTCGATGCACTTGTCAGGGAAATCGCAAACAAATTTATTATTTTTCACGTGATAGGGATAAATATCTCAATTGGTGACATAATTTTTGCAACATTTTTTAGGGCAATAGAAAATAGGAGTATTATTTGTTGCTTATGTTATAATAAATGAAAGAAAGTATTTAAAAATTTTAAGTACATTTACCATACAATGTATTTCAAATTTATGAAATTTTCAAATAAAAGAAAATAATTTATTCCTAAAAATAAAAATGTTCAGAAAAGTGAATTGAGATTTTAATATAATCACCACTTTCTATGGCAATAGAAAATCTCGTGTATCACTTGTTGCTTATGTTACAATACAATGAGAAAAATTATTAAACAATTTAAAGCAAGTACATTTACCATACAATGTATTTCAAATTTATTAGAAAAATGTTCAGAAAAGTGAATCAAATATTAGTGTAGTTACCACTTCCTATGACAGTAGAAAATTTCGTGTATCACTTGTTGCTTGTATTACAATGCAATGAGATGAATTATTAAAGAATTTAAAGTAAATACATTGACGTGTTTCAAATATATGAGGAGAATTTGTAAAAAAGTGAATCAAATATCAATTTAGTTTTTGTCGTCATAGCATTCAAAATATGCAGTATGTGCTCCTAACTATTATGTACATTAGCCAGTGAGCGACTTTGGTAAGAATGTGCACGAAGCACCAAGATAATTACCAGGCTAACCGGAAGTTTAGTTTCTCGAAGCCAGTTTCACATTAGACGGTTCGAGTTATAATCATTTTGCAATGAACGATAAGCAATAAGTTTTACTTCGAGAAGTTCTATCGTGGTTTTCAACCGATGGACTACGAATAAAAAACTCTGTACAAAGTTAAAAATTATTCATTCATTTTGTATAAATTAATCAAGGTCTCAAGCTTTAACACAACCAATTTTTCAACCGATAGACCATAAATAGAAGCTCTGTACTAAGTTAAAAATTATTCATTCATTTTGGATAAATTAATC
>NW_026534838.1:6231407-6315656 GCF_026225885.1 Hylaeus anthracinus
TCTGTACTAAGTTAAAAATTATTCATTCATTTTGGATAAATTAATCACCGTCTCAAGATTTAACCCAACCGATTTTTAATTAGTTATTCGAAATCGTTTGTCCCGAATAAGAATTTCGCATGAACAAACCTCTGAATGAACATGTTTCTATACTCCTCGCGGGTCAAAACATCGGATACCATTCTTGTCACGTTCGTGGAAATGTTTTTTTTTTAAAACACACATATACACAGGGGGAACTACACACTCTTTGCGATTCCTTTCTTTCGCGTTCTTGTGTATTCGAGACTGATTACGGTTTTCTACTGGGACTCGAATGAAGCGTCTCCCGTCGACCTGGTCTTTAGACCTTCGTGTGGAATAAGAAACATTAAAAAGTGTTTGAAAGCAAAAGCGTGTAAACAGTTGGTTATTTATAGCAGTGCTGTGCGCTGGGTTGCAAGGTGGAGCGAATAACGAGGAAAACCGTGATGTTTCGTCGAGTAGGTTCGTCACCGCGACGGATATTCTATTATTCATATTAATAGAGAAGTAAATAAGATGGAATCGATTGTTCGATTTGTTCGAAATTGTGGAAATTGTAAAATGTCCAAATGAGAAGAATTTACGTATAAATTATGTTTTGTCTGCCTCGAGAAGGAACCAGTTGGTAGTTTGCCAACCATTGTTAGCGATAAAATAGTCAAACGGAGTCAAGCTTTCAGCATTGTAACCAAAGTGCATTATTTGAATAACAAATGATACAAAAAACTGCACGCAATAATTAATTGCTCGCCATAAGCTGTTGTTTTTCCTATCGAATAATAATTCAGCTCGTACAATCTTTTCTTTTAGCGACGGAAAAAGTGATTTATCTAAATTGAAGAATTAATTACGGAACCAATAACAATTGGGGAAACTAAGTAATCGCTTCGTTATCAAAAATATTGAGAATGCAGTAGTATTTGCAATGTCGACAATTAATAATTCCATGAGACATTTTATTCGAATTAATTTCCCAATAGACCAAATAAAAATGTCCTCGTCATTTTTTTCCCTTCATCGATGCTTGAAAGTCAAGATAATGCAATAAATAATATTATCGACTATTTTCTTCGTTTAACGCCCTTGCGGTGATCCGATACTCGAGATCTTAAAAATTATTCCTTGAAACACACGATTCCATCGTATATGAGCTTTGCAATATATATAAATAACGTTTCTGAAAAAGGACGAATAATCATATCTAGAAAATCCGACCAAGGCGTGTGTCGATTCGTTTATAATAGCTGAAGAACGATAGGAAACAAAAATATTAATATAAAGAGAACAATATCTAAGAAGAAAAACGTTGTTGGTCGTTGCCACGGCCGTTTTAATGAGCTTGTGTCCACTTAACACGCGTTGACGACATCACCGGTATCTCTTTTGTTCGCCTCTGTTTACGAAATAAACGACAGCGTTGGCAATGGCGCATCGTACTTTAGGCGACAAAGATGTCTGCCTGATGTCCTCGGCAAAGAGGCTATAAAAATCAGTGTTTTCGAAGACACGTTGCTTTTACTCGAGCAACTTAATAATAACAGTGCTGTAAATTAAATTCCCTTCTAATTTAATTTATTTTTTAATATTCTGTCATTTTCATTTAAAAGTATTTCGTAAATCACTCGTACCTCTGCATAGAATTTCATTTATATATTTTTTAAGTATAACTCTATACTTGATTCGCAAAATATTTCCTTCACGTTTCGTTGCAATGTTTAAACCAAGATACGAACGTATCTTGTTTTCTACTCTTTACGTATATTGCAATTATTATTATTTTTTTTTAATCTGGAAGGTCGAGTTGCAGAGAATAAACCCTTATCGTTAGACACACTACTCGACACTTAATTTACATGTAAGATTCGTATTATTGTCGTGTAACGTCTTTATCTGCACTCCACGTATGAGTTAATATAGGCAAAATCCATGAAACAAATCAAAGTTTATATTTACATTTTCCCCTCTCGTTTGCTATCTGTCACAATTGACTTTCTCGTTTTCTATCACAATATATTTTCCCGACACCGGTGCCCTCTAACCTCTGCACATAAATGCACATAAATATACAATTTTTCTCAGAATTACATTTCATGGTTCTTGTTACTAACTATATTGATTTGTAATCAGAATTGACCCTTTCAGACGTGAATCATTTTCCCGTACTAATGTAATTTCAATTTCAGGGTTAACTTGGGCTACAATTAGTATGGAAAAAATTTAAAAGAAGTCATAGTGTAATTTTCGAAGAAAATAGTGTCGGTAATTTTTGAATTTCGTGTCTTGAATCGCGGACGCCAGGTCTGAAAGGGTTAATAATTGTACATTTTCGAGAAGAAAAGTTTGCTCGTCCATGACAGCAATTCTTCTCTTCGTTCAAATATTTCTCTCACACCCTGTATCGTCTCCAAAAAAATGATTATCGAATTTCATAAATAAGGACATTCGCCAGGAAACGATAGTGTCGGTAATTCTTCAATCTCGCGTCTTCAATTGCGCGGACACCAAGTCTGAAAGGGTTGAAAATCGCGCATGTTCGAAAAGAAAAGTTTGCTCGTCCAGCAATGTTTCTCTTTGTTCAGATATTTCTCTCGCACCCTATATCGTCTCCGAAAGATCGTTATCGAATTTAAAAATGTCGAACGAAGCCGTCATTCTTCCCAAATGGAATTTTGCTTCAGGCACTCTAAAGATGCAAACGCTTCGCCGAGCGTTGCCTGTTGTTTCCGTTTCGACAGTTTCGGCGGCACTAGGTATCGCGTGGAAAGAAAAGCCAGAGGAACAAAAAACAAACTGACGTGAGGGATTTGGGGAGGGGGTTTGCGCGTCAAAAGCACAAAAGCAATTGCAACAGTAACGGCGTAAACAGCGCGGAGCAAACAACTGATACAAGCGAAATAAAGAGTCGTTCGTTTTAAAGATTTCATTGAATCGGGCACGATAATGGACACCAACGCGCACACAGGCGATTCATACGTCCACGGTTCTCGTATTATCAAAAGAAACTATTGTTGGCTGTTGTTAACAATGCGTTGTTATTAAACCGTGTGTCTACGTGACAGCAAAGACACTGTGCTCGCCGATACAAGCCAGCCAGAAAATCGCAGAGGCGCACTTTTGTTCTCTCGTCGGGGCAAGGTTTTTCGCACCTTGCCGCAATCCCTCCGGCCTTGGAACCGAATCCTCCAGCGACTCGCGGATGATGCTATCGTCTTCGGGAATTTCGATCCTCGAGTATACTTCGCGGATCGCGTCGGAATTGGAAAATTTTGCTTTCGCGTACTAATTGTCTGTTGTTTAAATTAATTATTATTTTGCTCGGTCTGTTGACGTTCGATCCCTAGCAATAGGAATATTCATTCACGAAGTCTAAATTGCATTTAGTGTAAATTGAAATGAATAATATATTCTCGTAAATCAAAGTAATTGCTTTCATTAGCTCCGTGTTTACGCTCCGACTACATTAATTTCTAATCAGAATTGAAAATGAGACATTTTCAAAAGGAAAAGTTTGCTCGTCCATGACTGCAATTTTTCTCATCGTACGAATATTTCTTTTACGTGACACGTAGATTGTCTCCAGAAATGATTATCGAATTTAAAAATGTTGAACAACGTTCCTCTGATTTTCAGTATTAATTGTCTGTTGTTTAAATTAGTAATAATTTTGTTCAATCTGTTGATGTTCGAACTTCGAAGCAAGTGGATTCATTGACGAAGTTTAAATTACATGCATTGTAAATCAAAATAATTACTTTCATTAATTATCTCAATAATTATTCCCTGTAGCCTCATTTCCATAAACAGTGATATTAGATTTTCTAACTAACGAAAACATTAAACAACGATATGTAAATTTCGTCCATAATTTTTAATGTGCGAGTATAGTTATCTGCAACTAAAAAAAAAATAATTGTTTGTATTAGTTATTTTCCTTACCCTTGTTTTCTATAAACAGTGATATTAAATTTTCTGCATAACTAAAACATTAAATCACGATATGTAAATTTCGTCCATAATGTTTAATTTGCGAGTATAGTCACCTGCGACTAGAAATATACCTTATTTAATTCATCTTTAATTAAATGAAAATTATAGTGAAAGTAGTATTTTGTAGTAGTATACGTATAACAACATAATTTGCAGTGAAATGTGCCTGATGCAAGCATATGTAACTCGCGTTTCTGTTTGAGGAAAGGAATATTTATTCTTAACCTCCTCTTTCCCGGAAGTAAGAAGCAAAGATTGGTTTTTTTAATTAACCAATCTCCATCGGTTAATGAGAATTGGTTCAACTGGAATGTTAGTCTTATACGTTTACATTACACATGTCTCAGTTTCACTTGTAATGTTACATCAACAAAATAGAATATAGATATAGATAACATAATATTTTAGACGAATGAAATAATTTTTCTGAACAACATAGTCGATGTGCAATCAAAAACGTTAATGTTATGTGAGTTACGTCTGTTTTTTAAATATCTTGGATATTTTGGGAAAATTTCTCTGATAAAACTACGTAGCGATAAGCTTCTTTAAAAAACATATTCGTATTTGCACAACATTTACGGTGACAAGGTTGTACCGGAGAATGATCGTTAACTTCGGAAGCGGAAGTGGGTACGTTTAACTCGCAATCGGAAAAGCACAACTTGATAAAACGTAGTCGATCTGTAACCAAATACACTTTCAAGCAATGTAACACTTACACAATTACAAAAGTTATTCCATCACCAAGAAAACGCACGAAAATGCTACCTTATTTTCCCGCCCCTTAATCATCCAGTAACTTAATCCCCGCGCTCGTTAAAGCTTATCAGCGCGTTCTACTCGCGAAAAAAGAAAAAACGATAAAATTGACTGCCGTTCGAATTTCTCGCTCCTCCCCGCGCGGAAGGATGTAAACAGTTCTATGACTTCGAAACGATACATCGCGTTCGCGTATGGTCATTATCGCTTTTCTATAAATAAAATCGTGTTCCACGATAAAGCCGGGTAGCGCGCGACTCCGAGTCGTTTAAAACGCGAGATTTACAGAGTTCTGTTATATAAATAACCACAATCACGGTCTGTGACGTCGGGCCGCGTGTAGTTTCGCGCGCGCGTTTGATCGTTTCCTTTCTCTTTTGTTTTCAATGAAGACTAATCGCTCGTTCCTGCGCGCCACCGACACTTCGAAATAAACGCAGCCATTCGAAAACTTGGCCGGTGGACCCCGAGAGGGCGAGAGTGGGGAGAGGGAATAAATGAATTTTTCGACCTTTTAATCCGCCGTTCGATTCTCGGCTCGCGATTGCCACCTGCGCGCATTTTTCTTTCGTTTTCACAGTGCCGCGCGCACTCCGCCACTCGTTGTTCCCTAATTATTGTACTCGAGTGTCTATAAACAATAATACCACGGCAATTCCGAGGCTCGAGCCCGATAGCCACGCGCGATTTATGGAAATCGTTAATTGCATGTCCTGGAGGGTTCTCGATTTGAAATGAGGATGAAAATGTAAACATAGCACTTGTTTTGTATTATATATCGGAAATCGCTTGTACGAGGTTAAAGTAGAAATATAAAATTACGTAGAAGAGTTACGTAGATCAGCTGGACATTTTAACACGCTGATTAATAGGGAAATTGTTCTTGAAAATTTCTGCTAGGATTAATATTATTTAGAACATTGGAAGCTACGTAATAGAAATATTCTTGAAAACATCTGCTAGGATTTAATATTATTTCCAATATTGGAAGCTATGTAATATTCTTGAAAATTTCTGCTAGAATTAATATTATTTAGAGAAGTGGGGGCTATGCAATAAAAATATTCTTGAAAATTTCTGCTGGGATTTAATATTATTTAGACTTTTGGAGACTATATAATATTCTTGAAAATTTCTGCTAGGATTTAATATTATTTAGAGAATTGTAGGCTATGTAATAGAAATATTCTTGAAAATTTCTAGTAAAATTTATTATTAGAAGTGAAGAATATTATTTAGACTATAGGAGACTACGTAATATTCTTAAAAATGTCTGCTAGGATTTAATATTATTTAAACTATTGGAGACTACGTAATATTGTTGAAAATGTCTGCTGATACCTGCTAGTATTATTTAGACAATCGGAGACTACGTAATCAAGCATCTATCGTCGGTATGTAGTTTTGTAGTTTCATAAACATTCATGAATTTCATTTAAATTCATTTCCTACATCCATACACGGGTGACGTGGCGGTCAACACGTGTTGAAACGACGTAGAAATACGCTAGTGGGTCTGAATGTGTAAATACAACGTAAACGAAACTTCACTCAGGAAAGAATAATCGCTCCATAGTTAGGAGAGCTCGAAATCGCGTATCTTCTTTCGCGAATGCCTGTGCGCGTTGCCCTCGGTGAGCCGGCAATTATTTACAGATTTTCCGCGATCTTACGTGGCCGAGGAACGCGTAAACCACGTTCACTCCGTTACTCTCTTGAACGTTCGCCCATTACCGAGATTAGAGTAGCAGCATTACTCATTCCCCGACCTAATTGCACGCGGCACGCCGAAGAAGAAAGTCGCCGGCAGCGGTACAGTTTCAGCATTGTTTATCCCGGCTTAAACGAAACATTTAGTATCGCGGCTGTTTGTGAGTCACAAACGCCACTCTGGGAAACTAGTGCGCTCCGAATTGAGAAAAAAAAATGAAAAAAGGAGAAAAAGGGAAGGAGGAGACCGAAGAGCTCGTGAATGCAGTGGCTGGAAGGTTTCGTTTACACCAGTGGTGCACAAAGTCCGGCCCGCGGGCCAATTCGCCTCTTTTAATCGTGTATTCGTTCGTTCCGCAATGACGAACTTGGATTCGCGTTTCTTTTTTAACGTTCATGGAGTAAGAAAATAATTTGCTTCTGTTTAGTGGATGATTTCGAACAGGGAGGGGGTAGTAAAAAAATCTAAAAGTCTTTGAGGAAAAAATACTGTTGGGGATGTTAATTTATAAATATTATTCTGGAGAGTGTGGTACTTTTAACAATATTCAGCGAGCTGAATTATTTAACAAGCTTCAGTGATGGAGTATGAAAAGTTGATGGACCCCTCTTCTTGAGAGATCTTTATAAAAAATATTTCTTCCATAATTACATTGTACAAATAAATTCAACAATATACTCGGCAACAAGGTTCTCTAATTATAAAGCTGTAGATGAAAATCATAATAATGTTATGCAACTCACAGCAACTTCAATGAAGTCAAATGTCAAAGAGCATGTATCTAAATCCAATGTGCGCCTTCGCATGCTTCTTCAACGTCAAGAAGTAACTGGAAGGCAGAGAACTTCAATTAACCTTTGAATAAACGTTGTATATATAGAGCGAGTCCGTCAATCTGTCTTCACGATATTTCAGCTGGTTTTAATACGTACACGTTTAACACGCACACCGGAATATCGATTATTACAGGTTGAACATTCTTTCAATTATCAAGATTCTTGAAATAATGGAGATTTCTTCCTTCATTGAATAGGCTTGCATAGAACGTTCCCACTGGTACCCCCGATCTTACTTGTTGCTTAGCGATCATCCCTTTCACCGCGTTGTTGACACCAAACAATGAACGAGGCACTCGTGCATTAATCGAGGTTGCAAGAGCCGAGGTTCCAGTGTAATCGAGCAATCATCTTGTTTGTCATTTATAAAGGTGTTCTAAATCGGACACATCAAAGTCATTTCGGTTCGCGGACCAATCTGCGCAATTCCTACCACATTGCTGACCGCATACTATCTAATAATGACATAATGGGGATTATTGTTTGCCTATTTCGGTACATATGTTACTACATTTTGATTCTTGGATTTGGGTCGTCTTCGAATCTACAATTTTCAAGCTTTGTACACGGAAGTGTGTGATAATTGTATTTATTATTGAAGAGTTTCTTGAAAATATGTTTGAGGACATTAAAAGCTTGCAAATAATTTTATTTTTAAATAAAACCTCTGTGCTGACGGTTCTGTGACGGTGTGTGGCGGTTCTCTAACACGAAAGCTTTCTAATATAATATTGCTTTTCATGCTAGTGCAACACTGCGAGCACGTTTTCGTTTGCATTGCGTGCTTTTGCACGTACAACGCAAAACTTGTTTCTAACACCCAGGAATAAAATTTTTCGTGTATTGTAATAAACCCCAGAATAATCGCCATTACTGCGATACAACCTTTTCATCCAGGAACCATCCGTTATCACCGGAAGTATGATGGCGTATTTCGTGCATGGGATTGCTTCTCGCAAATCCCAGACGTCAGGATGTTTGAGTTGAGTCGAGAATGGGCTTATATATGTCTAGGCAGGACCGATCACTTGTGAGGAACGCGCGGTACTTGGTGTCCCTCTAGTGACGAGGACAGAAGGTACCACCACACTTCTCTATGGGTAATGGCGACGATTAACCATAGAATTCTTGCGTCCGAAAGCTAGAAATCGTAATAAACCAAACCTAATACTTGATCGAGGCTCTAAAATGCCCCTCGTTAATATCTCCAATGATTAATCTCATGGTCACCCAGCCTGTTATTCGAGAAAATGGTAGAAATCCTCCAAGCGAGTTGCTCCAACAAGTTTTCTCGATCTCCATTAAAACACAAACCTCACAAACTGAATTTTTTCTGAAAATCCTAAATCTCCCTTCGGAGAATCGTCCGTAATTTTTAATCCACCGACGAAGAAGGATGCGCACCACTGGTTTGCATCAATGCTCCGTTGAACATCAAAGCGGAAAAGTGGGCTCGAAGCGTCCGCGAGCCGCGTGGTTTAGAACGACACGTTGGAGAATTAACGGCGAGGCTGGTGTTTCGCCTCTGTACCTGGTGCACGCGACAAAAAGAAAGCGAAAGTGTCGTGGGACGATTCGACATTGTAACTTGGAAACGTGGTCGTTTCGCGTGCGTCGCCGGGAGCGGTCGCGCGGGCACACGAAGAGCGCGAGTGTGAAGGTGCATTTAAATTGCGGCCACGCGACGCGTACGACATGTACACGTACACGTTGGATTTCATTCCTCTCATCCGGTTAAAGCAGAACAAAATAAAAGGTGAAACAAAGCGGGGAGTACGTTTTCCGAGGGAGTTTCATAATACCTTCTTGAATAGAGCCACCGGGATAGCCTTACACGCGCGGTTTTATAATGCCGTTTGTGCGTGCGCGCACAAACAAAGAGTTTACCTTGCAGCTTTGATGAAAAACGCGGTGACACGTGCTGAATCCTCTGAAAATCGACGCCGGCTCGCGAGCGAGTTACATTTTTGCCAAATATGTGAGTACATTCGTCGCGACAAGCGTGGTTAAACGTCGATTAAACGCAAGGTGTTGATTACGGAAACGATGTTAACGCTAAAACTACAACTACCGGTCGAATGACTGTTTCATGATTTTAGTAAACAATTCTTGCCGCATCCTCAAACGTAGATCGTGATGGACGATACTTTCCATGCTTCTTACTGTACTATTGGTTCCAACAGTCAAAATCAAACACCGCCACAATAGAACCGCTTTTATGACTCGACACTCAAAACGAGACTTCTCTGCTGATAACAATAGTTAGAAACAACAAGAAGAATCATTTTTGCAAAGTGATCACCTCTGAAACGAGTCCGGCAGCAAAATGTAAAGGGTTTCATCGATTTCATCGAATTCAAGCCGAACATACGTGAAATCGTACAATTTTGCGATAAAAAGTGCAATAACGTGGTAAAAAAAAAATGGAAGCAGGTCAAATGTCTTTTTAAGCTTTTAAGAGGCAACGAAGCCCTACCAGATGCAAGAAGATTCAATCCGATTGGTCAATTCGTTTCGGAATAAGAAGCAATACCAAATTTTTCGGTTTTTCGCAACAACAAAACAACGGATAAAAAATGTGAAATCCCAAAATTTTTTGATAATGGAACCATCCCGGAGACATGCTCTACAAGATGCAACAGCTTTCATCCCGATTGGTCAAGCCGTCTGGGCGTAATCGAATAACATACATAAAAAAAAAAACATGTCGGTTAAAAATCAGTAAACTTCGAAGCGTTATATCTTGAAATCTAATAAAAATCCGGTAAATACATTATGGATCAATGAATTCTTCTTGAAAAGCACTATCGCGCGATCCACACAAAAATATATAGTTTCATTTAAAAAACGAAACTTCACCATCGTATCTTTTAAATTAATAATATACAAAAAATTCCTTTACACCACAATACAGAGCCCATTGTATTCTGCAATTTACATATAAACAATTTTTTCGTATCGTCAATAGTTATTGAAATATGCGTCTCTGATACTTAAGTGTGGACACCCTGTACGTATGAATGAATCCAGAATTAAAAGGAATGAAGAATTCCTAGGTTTGAAGAATTCCATGTATAATTTTCCCCAAAAATTGAAGACTAATTAAAAACTTGAATCAAGACAACTTTATAAATCTTTGCTGTATCTTAATTACTGTTTTGTTTTTCCTTAACAAAAAGCATTCGTCATGCTCTTTCGTGAACACAAACCCGACAATATTTCGTGTTTATTCTAATTGTAACAATTATAGGTTTGAAGATGACACAAATCCAAGGATCGATTATGGCAAATGACGTGCGTGTCGAGGCGGAAAAACATAGTTTGCTATTACGTGTGGTCATTAGTACATAGTATGCGACTCGCAACATGGTTGTAATTGTGCCTGCAATAAATTATAGTTCGTCGTTTAATTCAGAAAAAAAATGACTACAAAGTCAAGATCTCTGGAATAATAAGTAACTCGACTGGTTTAGAACATACAAATTTTTTGTTGATGACTATTTATGCCTGCAATAAATTGTACAATCCGTCCTAGATTTCCGTGGTGAGAAATAAATTAGCGTTTCGTCAATGTTTTACTACAGGACTCGTCGATATCGTTGACTCGGCAAAGCTCGTCTTAACAACTATAACACTTCCGAAATTAATAAAAGGAAATAATGATGCCATTGATTATTTACTTGTGATATTCGTGACAATTTAGAATGATTATTGGGTGTAAGATCGAGTAAAACACATCGAAGATTGACACTATTTCTGCGAATTCATTAAAATTACAAATAACCGGTTCTCATTTCCGGTTTGCCGAGTGTATCCCGTTCGATCACATAAACGAATACTCCCACTAAATGGAACAAGCTTATATATAAAATCGCGATCAACTTTTTCGCGTTTAAATTGTTCATTATGCCACTTATTTATTTTTACTTCTTTACGAAATTAAATTCTGTCATATCGTGCTCGTGATGTTACACAAATATTTCTATATTATACGTTACACGTATTTATGCATATACTCATAATCAAGAATAATTATTCTATTAAATACTCCATTAACCTTACTAAATCGGTTGACGTCTCGCTATACACTTGTTTAACAGTTTAGCTTAACAGACTGTCCTTCGATACTACACGATATGTAAATAAACAACATTCCATCATGTCGTACACATCACGTTTATCATAATATCCTTGTGCTAGTCTACGATGAAACAACCGCGAGACTTCTGACTTCAAAAATTCATTCAAACATTTATAATCATTTACATTTCTCGTTTTGAAACTTTTAGGTAGCTGAAGGCAAATTTAATTAACGTATGATAATATTTAATTAGAGTTTTAAATAACGAGATGAAATGACGAGAAATCAGCATAGATATCGATCGTTTAGCAAGTCGGGAATAAAGCTAAAAATAAGTAATAAACTCGGACAAGCGAGCCATTCGATGACGTTTTTGCGGCTACTTATAGCAATATTTGCATCGGATACCCGACACCGACTTCAATTTATCTACCAGGTGAACACAACCGTCATCTGAGATGGCCTTTATGCTACCGTTGGTAACGTTAGATGTAACTGTATAAAATTATATAAACTGAAGACCGATGTGGAAAATAAGAGAGACAAATAAATCGAACTTAACGGAGGGAACGTTTTGCCATGTATTGTGAAATACAAAGTGAACTTAATGTTTGTTGACAAATACGCGATAGGCTGTATCTGGTAATCCTAAAGACCTCATACGGTCTTAATCTTTTGGTTAGGATTAGCGAGGCGGCTCGTGGCGATAATGTCTCTTCACTATAATTCTTCGTTTCATTGAATAGCTCGATATGTTTGTGTACATTTTTGTTGAGTTTCTGTATTTATAATAGAGCAAGATTTCTTGAGAATTTATGTTCTATAAATGAGTATCTGAAGAGTATACAAAATGATCACAGTGACCTGTAATGAAAAGTAGAGGAGAGAGAAGAATAGAGATAATCTCTTCACTATAATTTTAATTTCGTTGAATTTCTTGATATGTTTGTGTAAATGTTTGTTGAGTTTCTATGTTTATAATAGTGCAAGATAGTGATTTCTTGAGAATTTATGTTCTATAAATGAATATCTGAAGAATATACAAAATCACCACAGTGACCTGTAACGAAGAGGAAAAAGAGATTTATGAATTTTTCCGATTCATAAATACTATTAAACTATGTTTAAATCGCTACAGAATTTTTATTCCACGACTACCACGCGAATAAAATCAAGTACCCCAGTCTGAATACTATAGCACACAACTATGAGACAATGTTCTTTCGTGTAAAAACAATTTAGCGTCCTTGAAATCCCTGGAAAGGAAACATTGAAAAGAATTTTCCTCGCAAAAGAAGAAACAGACAACAGATGCCTAATGATTTCTTATTGATTCAATTCAAAGATATTCTTTCAATGCGCTCCCACTCGCGGTCGCCAGTAAAAGAAAAACACAATTGTCCCCTGTATACCGACACAGCTATTTTCAAGCATTATTCAAACGAAAGAGGCATCTACGAATTCCAGTCTAGCAATCCAGTTGGCCGATTCTTTGTCTACCTGCACAATTTCTGTCGTCATCAACGGTTCTGTTGTAGTTCCCTCGTGACTATTGTCAAGCAAAGAACGAGCAGTTTTGCTTCGAGGTAGATAAAACAGTCACTGAAATTTACAAGCTGATAACGGAAGCGTATGGTGATGCGGAGCATTATCACCTCGTGTTTGAATTGCGCGATCGCATCCTATCGCTACACCGGCATTAAAATCATTCAGACGGGTGGGACGGTATATAGAGCACTGCATTCCACTCTAAGATTTTCAATTTGAGCCATGAGACTACGAATTGAACACTTTTATGGTTGGAGGGACTCCGAAATCTACTCTGATACATTTTTGTTGTTGAAAAAGCAGTAGTCAAGAGTTTCACTAAAGTTGAAGTTACTAAACTTGAAGTAATTGATCGAATATGGATAATATAGCAACTTTTCCATGTTTATCAATAAACATGCTGAATAATACATACGTGGTGTTGGTGATGTGGAAGGAGGGGAGGAGAGAAATACTCGTTAGTAATGTTAATTAGCAGGTTCGTGTTTTAAACACCGGGGTATTTGAGAGTCGGTCGGGAATGGCTTATTAGAATTTTATGCGGACCGATTACTTGTGAGAAACACGCGGACGCGAAGTGTCCCTCTAACGGTGAAGACAACAAGTGCCATCACACATCCCATTTTGTATTGAGTTGTCTGAAAAATCCATGCCGATTTTTGGCCGGTGGTACAGATCCGAATATATCGAAATGGTTGAAAACAAATAGCATGTGTACAAATAAAAAGAATAAAGTGAAATTGAAGTCTGTCATAGTCGACTGCAACTCATAGTTCCTTTTAAATTTTTCTTAAAAATTGGCACGAGCTTTCTGGCCAACCCGATGTCTAAAACGAAACTACACGGATTACAATTAAACACGAAAGACGTCGTTTAATTATCCATGCCAACAAATTTTGTAATTAAAGGCTCCTAAATTTCCTCTTGGAAAAAGCATGGAGTGTTCTACACCAACAACGCGAAAATTCCGTCTAATTTTCGTGCACTGATTAGACAAAGCCTCGACACAAGGTTCCTCCGACGCGAACAAAATACGACGAACACGATCGGTTCGTTACTTTTCGTTTATTGATTGGCCAGGTATTCCCAAGCGGAATACCAGCGCCGGTGTTCGCGTCGTCGTACTTTAGATACCGAGCGTTGATCTATTACATCGGCTAGATTAGTTTTCACGGGCGCGGATTGCGAAATAAAAAGTTGGAAAACCCCGTGGGATCCATTGTAAATTAGATCATTTGTATTCCTTGTTACACGCAGTTTCCCGATTCCTGTAACGCGTGATTCGCGTCTGTCCTCGCCTCTAAAATTCGTAAAAATGTCGAATATTGGGTGGAAAATAGAAAATCGCTGGTGGAAAGTACTACTTTGAAAAAGTAATATCCGTTTCAATGGGACCGAGGGACCGCGGCACCAAGTTCTCGGTCCGGTAATTGATCGTTGCAGTTCGAGCGCGTCGTCTCATTGTCAAGGCTAACCGCCGGAGACGATGATACCTCTCATGGGAGGCATGATGCATAGGGAAAGTCGGTTTTCGTGTACTGCGGCGTGTTACGGCGGCAAAATATTCGCGGTGTCATTTGTATAGCCGATTATTTGTGCGTCGTGCGTGTAATCGATTTGTCATAATGACGTGCACTTAAATTATCTCTACACGGATAGTAGTTATTTGAGTGTAAAGGGATTTATGGTTGTACAACGTGTCGGTTACGATATACAAGCGTGTGTCGAGCAGGCGTACCGGTCGTAAATCAAAAAGGCTAGAAGTTCTTTACACACAGGGAAACACCCTTTTCGACTAAACGCTTGACGATTCATTCGTATACATGAGTTATTATCATACTGGAGGAACAGAATTTTTATTTTAATGAAAACAAATAATTGGGCCATGTCAATTTTTTCGTACATTATATCAGACACGATGCCTACAAAACTAAATTTTAATGATCCATTTAATTATTTGCTTTCGAAAGATCCAACATTGAGTTTATCATGTCTACCATAAAAAAAAGAGAACTTTCATATGACTATTAATAATGAAAAAAAATGATTGAAAATGACCAACAGCTTTTTTTGTTACTCCAACATGTCTACTACTACATGCAAAAATATTGATATTTGAAAATTATCTCTCATATAAAATGAAAATTCTTAAAAAAGTCTTTTCTTCTGTCCCTTATTCGATAATAATTCCTTCAATGGGAACGTTTGAATTCGAGTGAACGAAGACAATGTGTAATATCGTGTGAGGAATTATCTTATCGTCGGGTGGCCGTTTAATTGGTGGCTGGGTGACGTAAAGTATTCGAAAATTGGAGCGGCCCGGGATTTCGGTGGAAATTGAACATGTCGCGTGAGCGTCCGCACGCGACGCAGAGATAGCGTCGTTTTCTGGTATCAAGGTCGCGCACTCGCGACGCCCCAGGGTTTTAGAACAATGCAGAATGCGGTTTAATTCGGTTTTCTTCGTCTCAGAACCGGCTCGACGTGTTTTCTTCTGCTGGACTCGGGGATCCTTCATGCTAAACATCACGGTGCGTGTCGTAAGCGGACTGGCCAGTTAAATTGCTCCAACAGTTTACTTTAGCGAATTAATTCCACGAGACTTGCTGAATATTCTGACGTTATCTTTTCGGGAGGTATTTGTGCGGTATCTTTAAGACTAGAATCATTTTTTTTAGATAAATATTTTAGATAAATATTTGTTAGATAGAAAAAGACTTTGGCGCAGGACCATTTTTGGGAAGGTGGGTTGCCCAGCGATCTGAAGTTTACAAGTTAATGCGTATAGACATTACTTTGAAAACATTTTGCAAGGGCTTTTGCTATAAATTGAATTTGCCTATAGTTTGCTACAATTTGAATTTTGTAACAAAATTTGTCCTCGACGCTTTTATTTAAAGGAAGTAAGGAGAGAATGTCCCTTATAAAGTGGACCATTTTTATGAAGTTGTCAGTGATCTGAACTTCAAAAATGAATATGTAGAAAGTACTTTGGAAACATTTTCCAATGGCTTTTGTTGATCTCTGAATTGTGTTCGCCCTGTTTTATACAAAAAATTGTCCTCGACGCTTTTATCTGAAACCGTGGAATGTCTCTTATGAAACGAGGCAACTCCTGCATCTATTTTTTCTTACTTCGGAAATAAACAAGATATCCAGGTGACCCGTGTTAAAATCCCTCCCTCCCTCCCTCCCCCCCCCCCACACACACACACACCTGGACGGTTGTATTTCGAGAGCGCAGTTTTATTTGCGACACGGCCTCCTCGTGCAATTTGAGCGGGAGCGAATTCTCGGTGACAATCGAGGCTGTCTTCGCGGTAATTGATTAATTGAACGGGCTTCAGTCGTTCGCAGATTTAACTGAGTCATGCAATTACCTGAAAGGAGGATTTCCTGTTTAGGCCGCGGAATTAAGTGGGTGTTCGTAGATACGGTCTATTCGCGTACGGCATCGTGTCGAATTATGCACGCTCCGCCCCACGCGTCTAGATTGCGAACGACTTTCAGGTTTTCAAGATCGCGCACGATTTTTCGCGCTACGGATTACGCCAACCGACGATATATATTGTCTCTGCTGCGCGAATCCGTCGAATGCAATATTGGAAACGACGAGGGGAAATTATCCCGGATACGGTGTGCTTGATATTATTTACGCACGAACGTCAAATAACTTCATTATTGATCCGATTCTTTTCGCGAGCAGTGTCAACACGCGCCGGAGCACACGTGGATGGAAATTAATTTTAAACGGAACGATAATAATTTACGTATATACGTCCGCGATCTTGACCTGTCGTTTTCTCGATCACATGAAAGATTTGTTTAGGTCCGAACCGTAATCTTTGATTCCTTTTTGTTATTGTTTCGTATGCTGAGTGCTTTCATGCATTAGCATGGGGGTGGTAAGAATTTATATTTGAGGAGTTAGTTACGCAGGAGGTGTTGGTCGTAGTATACCTCAAACCGAAGGGATGAAACCCTTAAAGAGAAAGAGACATTATGAGGAGGAGAGAACTTTTAATTTAGAAAAATGTAGGTAATTTAAGTGGCATTCTATTAATCCACTTGTCATAGGAATTTATCAGCTTTAGAAGTACAATCATTTTTAGAATATGCAGAGCAGATTTTCTATTAGGAGAAGTGAGATATTCCCTGTAAAAAAATTTGGAAATCACTGATCTAAATGCCAGAGAATAGTATATTTAGAAGAGTATGTTTAGTGGCATAGTATTATTAATAGTAATATTATTAGTATATTTAGAGGATGAATATTTTAAACCCAAGGGTTGCGACCCCTAAAGAGAGAGACCCTATGAGGACTAAGAAATTTTTAATTTAGAAAAATGTAAGTAATTTAAGTGCCATTCTATTAATGTATTTGTCATAGGAATTTATCAGTATTAAGAGTGCAACAAATTATAGAGTGTGCAGAATAAATTTTCTATTTTTTATTCTCCGCAAAAAAATTTGGAAACCACTGATCTAAGTGGGAGAAGATGTTCCTTGGGGTCGAGGAATATATAATATGTGACCGATCTAACCCGGCACGCCGTATTGTAAGATTACGTAAATCACATTAAGGAGTACCTTGCCTGGAAGGAATCCCATATATTATTCCAGTCCTAATATGGCCGTACGTGCGTGCATCCCTGATGGTTCCCGTTCCTCCAGATGACACGATATCAACCCTGCCTCTCGCCGACTTCCTTGGAACGCTTATTTCCGGTTTACGTCTGTCGTGTACAGCTGCCTAAGTCTCCACGAAGAGGCCCCATTACCTTTCTAATTCTCGTCGTCGTTTGCAATCGTAGTCTTGCGATACTTTCTGAAAATTTAAAATAGCTTTGGTGAACATTTTCCACGAAAGTAGACTGTCTTCCATCTTTGTTCCCAACTTCTAGGTACCAATTTCTTTCCTTTCACATTTTATAAAATATTTCTTCCCCCTTCTTCTTGCCCTTTGAATTTCCCCAATTTTCATCAGTCACGTAAAAATTGTAACGTTACTGACGATTACTTCTTGCCTCTTCTTTCTTATTAACTCGATGTACCGTTATGCATTCACGTCTGTATTTATTAATTTTATCTGCCGAATGCTACATATTGCATTTATGCATTCTACGATATTTATTTGAATTTATATAATAAAGGGAATTTTAAAAAACAATGTACATCATTTCGTCGAATTTCTCAACCGTTCGTTTTATATATTTAATCGATTTATGCAATGAACCACTCAATTGCAACATTCAATAAAATAACCAAGCACGTACTCGCATCGAACACCCTAAAGCACCCCTGTTCGAAATATTCATTTACGAAAGCCATCAGAATTCTGTCGAGTTACGGAGCTTGAGAGCCACTGCACAGGTCTTCGAAGCGTGAACCTCCAGGAAAGGGTTAAGGGAAGGGCGTGTAACTCTCTGTTATCTCGCCGTGCTTCCGTCGAGGGAGGTTGAACGCGCAGTAGGGGTGGTTTCTCAGCGGGGCCAAGAGGAACGGCAATGGGCAAAGGGACTGGAGGGCCAGCGAAGTTAAAAGAGGTCCGCAACATTTTCATGATTTTCCCAGGCTAATTGTTATGCATGGCGCACATCCCGGCCGTTTAGCCTTTAAACTCCGCGACCTCCCTCTTTCTTCTTCGTGTTCTCCTTTCCAGTACCTCTGTCCTTCTTCCTCGGCCACTTCGCCAGCCGTTTCCTCTCCGTCTTATAAAACGCCGTCGAGCACCTTCACGCGTCGCAGTTTTCCGACTACGTTACAGAATCGCGCGTTCCTCTCCACCTTTCGCTCTTCTTCCTTCGTTCTTTTTTTATTTCTCCTCGCAGCAGCGTGATAAGGACGCGCACGTGCTTCCGCACCCTCGCGAGGGCCGCCTTCTGTGAAAAACCGATACCGGTCGGGTCATGGGCCAACTGTCTGAGTTTTAGGTGGAACCGAGATTCCCGAATTTCCCTCTAATAGACGCGGAATCCTAGTAAAAATTATGTTGCTAAGATCACTCCAGGTGATTTAATTCTGGGGGTGGTGGAGATTTTTAGTCAGTGAAAATCTGACACCATCAATAACATCTGGGGGGCGGGGAGGGGGTGCCTACTGAAGGTTTTCTCTACCACCATGGTAAAAAGAAAAGGTGATTTAATTCGATGCGATTGACAAATGAAAACGAGGTAACTTATTCATGTTTATTTATTGTACTTTGGTATTCTTCTCTTTTAGCTTCTCTTTTTCTGGTATTCTAATTAGGGATGCATCTAAGGCCCAATAGACTCAAGCGAGGGTGGCTATTTACGTTTCATCTTGTCTCGAGCGAAGAATCGAAAGGAAATACTCGTTGAGAGAAGCTTGAGAGATCAGATTCTGAGGTAAAATAAATACTGCTCTTTGGGAATTTTTGATTCACCAATTTTTTTTCAAGTGTGTTAAATTTTATTTAAAATATTAAAGTATTGAAAATTTAACAGGGCATAGAATACATGATAGAAAATATCATTCTTGATCCATGATAGAGTTCCTCATCTATGCTGTAACAATATTCCTGCCCACTTTTATTTAAAAAATTGAAGTATAGAAAATTTACCAGAACATATAATAAAATACACTCTAGATAATATCATTCTTGATCCATGATAAAATTCCTCATCTATGCTGGAATAATATTCCTGTCTACTTTTGTTAAAAAAAATTAAAATATAGAAAATTTACCAGAACATATAACGAAATACAATATAGAAAATATCATTCCTGATCTATGATTGAATCCTTCGTTTACGACTTTAAAAGGGTCAATTTTAAAATTGAAAAATAACGATGCATATGAGTGGAAGTATTAGGAAAAGGAAACTGCTATTACATAACATCGTCCTGTTTAAAAATAACGCGAATAAAAATTATGAGCGTAGCAATTTTCCTCCGGTTTATTATTATAGGGGGGTTCGTACTTGTAGCGGTTATTTATGGACACTAGTTGAAAGCACAGTGAAAATACGAGCGACGGCAGAAATTGTAAGGAGACTGGACATCGGTCGCGAGGGTTGTTTGCTTATAAAGTACACGCGCTAACGTCAACCATGTAACTGGTGCGCCATCGATGCGAACTCGCATGTAGGAGTTAGGCGATCTTTTCTTCGTCGTGTATACAGTGGGCATCACGCGATGTTCCACCGCAGTCGATATACTTTCCAGAGAGCAAAGACACGGTGGAAATAACAAAATTTCCAAGGAGAAATATATTCACTAATGGGTCAATTTTAAAACAAAACAAAAAACTATGAATTTGAGTGGGAGCATTAAAAAAGGGAACTAATTTACTTAAACTACATATAATGTGAATCGCTAAAAAATAGACGATTGAAGGTGAGAGAGTAAAGCTTTGAATTTAATAAAATTCAGAAACTTCAGAAGGCAAGAAGAATGAAAGAGAAATTCTTGTATAAACTGTGAAAAATTGAAACCTAGAAAAATAGAAAATTAGAGAAAAGAAATTCAAGCTTGGAATAGAACTACTGTACTAACTGTAGTATTTTATAAATCAGAAATAGAAATTAGAGCATCCATCCTCAAAATGTATTTCAATAATCAATTACATTTATTCTGCTACACCAAACAGCGACGACTGTTCTATTTAAAAATCCGGAAAGAATTTACGATCGCAATTAAGAAGAAAATCCAGCGATTTCAATCAATTCCGCCGCCGGAGCGTCGTTCGTGATTTATTATTTTTAGTACAGACGTCAGCATTGTAGTTTCCCTGCAGGGTATAAAACACAGCACAAGCTGCTCATTTCCTTTGTACGGATGTGTGTGGCGAATGCTAAGTTTAGCGTGTACCAGCTAGGTTGCCTTCAATAGTAAATGACACTCGGATGCGGTAGTTTACCGTGGTGTAACGATGACGATTTGTGACGTTGGCGCGATACTTACGGGAACAATGAGACTGATGTACGATCTGTTATCTTTATCGAAGAAGTGCATTGCACTATTGTTCGACTGCGACGAAGAAATCTAAACCCCGCTGTTATAACTTTATTCTACGAAGGGACATTGTTCGAAAATTACTGGCTATGGTCTTGGTTAAGAAGGAAGAATTGTTACGTAAGATGGATTTTATCTAAACGATCAGGAACGATTTATGTATTCAAGAGAATGGGGCACCATCGCGTGACAGTTACAAAGAGCGCGTGTTTTAAAGTAGAGGGATGTAGTTTCATTTTTAAATTGAAAGTGTGTAAATTAATTGGAGTCGATGCTCCATACTTGGATACGTAGAGTCATATTTATTTAATACATATTCACAACATCCTTAAAACCATGCCTGGATACAATAATTTCCTTTAAGGGGGGAGGGTCAAGTGAAATTCAAAATTTTGACCTTTTTTGTTTTTGTTTAGAAAATTAGTTTATCATTTGGAGAATGTGCTCCGACCGTTTCAGCTAAAACTTCGAAGTCTAAGTGTACCTACAGAGTCATTAAAGTGATGCACTCCGAACGGTACACGAAGGACTATTTTTAGATCCGGAAACTTTAAACGCATTTTTCTCAAAACACAAAATTTCGCGTGCCGTGCAATGTAGTTTAGAGATTTCTCAGCCGATTGCTATGAAACTTGGCACAAAATATTCCTTAAACTATCCTCCTTTGCATCAGCTTAAAGATTTTTAGAAAAATTGAAATAAACAATGTTTTTAATCATTTTTTTTATAACAAGATTTTTTTAACGTGGCGTGAACGTGTTACTATATTTTAACGAAAAATTGGTGGATTTTTTATTTCAAATAATTAGAGCGATGTGTGCGTTGTACGGCGCATTTTCGAGAAGCCAACTTCAAACAGCTGTGTGTTCATTCATTTATGAATATTTATACTTAAACAAAATTATATAGATTACCTAGATGCTACGAAATAACAAGTAATTAGTTGTAAATAAATATATATATTACGCACTCTTCAAAAATAATTCGCAAAAAAGCGGTTGTTTACTTGACCCTTCCCCCTTAATACTATAAGAGAAACGAGCTATTTTTATTTAATAAATATAGCGACGATCATTAACAGAGGATTAATTAAACTATTCATTCACAACATTCTCAAAACCATGTCTCGATAAAATAATTTTCTTTCTACTCAAGCATATTTTAATACTTTACTTAATACCACCATTAGAGAAACGAGTTATTTTTATTTAATAAATATAGCGACGATCAGTAACAGAGGATTAATTAAATTATCCATTCACAGCATCCTCAAAACCATGTCTCGATAAAATAATTTTCTTTCCACTCAACCCTATTTTCAAATTTTACTTAAACATCTTAAACGGAAAGAGCTGCTCGAAACAATAAATTCCAGGTTCCCTGTAAGTCTACGTCCGCCATTTCATGCATAGGGTATGCATAAACTTCAACATCCCTGGAAATTTCCCGTCGATACGATACAGTTCCAGGCTGTCTGCCCGTTTCGAATCGCGCGTGTTCCTAACATGATGCATTGTACAACGGCGAACGACAATCCGTGACGGAGGTGTGACAGTACGAAGGGTGGCTTTCCGACGCCGTCGTCGCGACGCTGAGCGCCGTACCTCGCAACCACCAGCGCGGAGACCTCGTACAAGAGGAGGGCGAGCAGCCCCGAGGAAGGGTTAAGCGTGTCCGGTCGGGAAATAACTTTCTTACCTACTTACGCCTTCATCTCCTGAGGGCAACTAACTGCGAAACGTCTCGAAACTCTTCGCTTCCTATCGCATTGTGATGCTCGGGGAAGCTGAACCCGTCTACCCGAGGGGTGAGATTCTTGTTTCGTGTTCGACAGACCGCGCGCAACCCCCGCGAAACTTCGACCTGTCCTCGCCGCGCGTCGGCTCTTCCCGTTTGATATTTCAACGACGTCACTGACCTTTTTTCTATCTCCTTCTTTCTCTACTCTCGGCTCTCTCCTTATCTCGCAATTAAACCGCAATTAACGGTCAATTACACTCTCAGCCATCTCGTCTAGATAACCGATATTAATTCCGCGTGTGAACAAGGTGATTACGAATATATCGCCTCGGATTCGCGATAACGGCAACCGGTTGAGGAGCTACGCGCATCTAAGGCGCGCTACGACCATTATAATTATCATTTAAATTATCCTTTGAATAAACCTTACAAATTTGCCTGGAACATTTGTTTCTATACTACGATTACAAATTATTCTTTGAATTTAAATTATACTCGTACGATTTCAAGGCTTCAGTTTGCCTTTGTTCGAGACCTTACGATCGATAATTCTGCCGAACTGGAATGTTTCGGTCGTTATTGAAGAATAGAGGACGAATTTAGTTAGTCGTAGTAGAACTATTAGAATTATTTTCTGTTTTTCTTTGAGACAATTCACCGGACGAAACGAACTTGTATATATTGTCCAAACCTTATGAGTTCTTTTTTTGATTGGTACGAACGCTCGCAGCCACCTAGCGGATGGGAGTGGTAGATAGAGAGTAACTCAAACTCTAGAATTACTAGAATTACACGAAATATGACAGTTTTCTTCGTGTGACATCGATTCCGTCCTGAACCCTCTGGGAAACGTCAACTGGCATACACAAACTCTAGAATAACCGATATAGGCTCATAGCGCTCAAAATGAAATAACATAGCTATCCCAGTTATTCCAGAGAAAACAAGGTTAATTTTGGTGTACATACAACCAACGCTGTCAGATAGAATAAGATAAAATAAAATAAGATAAAATAGGTGTCAGTTTTATTTGAAAATGAATACTAATATTACAGAAGTCAATGCATAAACAAGTAGCTTGCACCCCCGTAATGACTCATGCAACTAAACAAATAAAACACCGACTAAAATTCCCACGTCTCCATATCGTTATTGGCCTGGAGAACCTGTGTAACCTGGCGGAGCAAAAAGGGTTGGAAGTCTCGCGGTAAAACCAATACGACAAGTCGAATTGACGGCTAGCGGCGCGGTTTATTCGAGCGTGAAAGTCGTCGACGCACACGTTACATCGATAACTACCGGTTCTTTCTCTCTGTCTCTGTCTGCCACGGTTATGGGAGTCACCCAGGGGGATGCGGATAGGGTTCGCGAGCGAGTCCCGGGCTCGCGGGACACGCAATCTTGTCGGTGTATTGGTTATTGTTTATTCGTACTTGCATGCGCACTTACGCGAATGCAAACGGACGCTCTCGTAACGCCAACCCGTATTTTCTAGCGTGTTGCTCGGCCAATATCTGACGGCGTAAAGCACGCACGCGGCGCGGCCAACGACGGGGTGGAAAAGTAACTGGCCGAGTCGCGGTGTTACACCCCCGATAAGGACGTTTAAACGAAACTCGTTCGTACAACCTTTGCTTTTGACGCGTGAGTCGCGTCGGGACGCGTTGACACGTGATTTATTGCGCGAGATCGGTCCTTTTGGCAAGAGAATTTCATTTGGAATAAAGAAAGCGGACTGAAGATTTGGTTGTTTTATGGAACAGAAGTGAATTTTCATTTCAAATAAAGGAGAGTAATTAGTATATTACCCTTTAAAATGTAAGAATATGTGACACTCGTGGTACAGGATTTGCATCGAACATGAAAAGAACGACGAGTTAAAAAAAGAATGTATGAAAGGGCGCAAGGAATTTTACACCTGATTATGGCATACTAGATCCTACAATAAATCGTAGACAAAAGAGTTAATATGTAATTGTGATACTATGATACGTGGATCCTATTTCTCTAAAAGGTACGTGAGTAATAAATTCGAGAAAATTTAATGTAAAATCTTTTCTCCGATGCGATAGTCGTCCAAAAACTTTGCGAAACTGTGACTGGCATACTCTAACTCAAACTCTAGAATAACACGAAATACGACAGTTTTCCTTATGTGTCCATTGAATCCATTCACTGGAACACAAGATAAACGTGTTTATGTCCGTCCAGCAATGCAATATTCATCTGAACCCTTTACAAAACGTTAAATAGAGTACTCAAACTCTACAATAACACGAAATACGACAGTTTTCTTCGTGTGCCCATCGATTCCGTTCGCTTAGTTTTTGAGATACCTCATCTTACGTCTCTATAAGGCGTGAAAAATAATTACAAGGGTAATCGAATTTTAATATGTATGATAATACTATGATATGAAGCCTATTTCTCTAACAGATATGCGAGTAATAAGTTTGAAAAATTAAGTGTAAAGTCTTCCCAATTATCTAGAAGCTTAGTTTTTTCTAATTAATCATCATTCTCACTTCATCCCAATTGAGAAAGTGGTTGTTATTAGGAACGATATCCTAGACTGTGAAAACTACTTCTAGGGAAGCAAAATCTCCGCAGTGGACGGATAAATATGTTACGACGGAAAATTGCCAGACCTCTATGGTAAAATTGAAAATTGAATTGCATCTAGGATTTATACCACTCCACGACGTTTAAACGGGAGTCTAAAACGGTTAATGTTTCACGACCTATAATTGTCCGTTGCTTTCGCCGTCGAGACGGTTGAACGCTTGTCTTAGGTACGTTTATCAATATCGACTCCGTTTCGTTTCCCAGGTGTCGTCTCCCTTGCTTACCCATGAATGTGGAATAAACCAGGACAGAGAGCTCTTCCTGAATTATTGACACGCTGAATATTTCAACCAGCATCGTCCCGATGTCACTTAACGATTAACCAATCGGTTCGTTCCACGACTAATTCAGGTAAATAAAATTACCGTCGGACGACTGACGCAATTTGTTATTCAATTGACTTTGTATGTGTCAACAGTTCTAACCGCATCAGGCTCGTTCCTTCTTTTCATACCGGATACTTTTTCTAATCGAACCATTAGGTTTATACAATTGTATAGGTGTAATTTTATGGATAGAGGGGGGTGGAACGGGGTTGTAGAATTTGTATTTGTCCTCTCTGACTATTTTTTTGTCAGGAATTCTTCTAGGTCTTGAGCGACCGAATTTAATTCGTTAAGTATGGAGTAGTTTTCTCCACTCGAACAGCTGTTCGAGAAGTGGGTATTTAATATTTTCCTCTGCATTGATGATACTCGTGACTATTTTTTTGTCATGAGTTTTTCTAGGTATGCCTTGAATAACAGAGCAATTGAACTCAATTCATTCCGTAAGGGGTAGTTTCCTCCACTCGAACATCTGATCGAGAAGTGGGTATTTAATATTTTCCTGTGCTTTCGTATTACTCTTTGGCTATTTTTTTGCTATTGGATATTTTCTAGGTATGTCTTGAATAGCAACTGAATTTAATTCGTTAAGTGGAGGGTAGTTTCTTCCACTCGAACAGCTGATCGAAAAGTGGGTATTTAATATTTTCCTGTGCTTTGGTGATACTCGTGACTATTTTTTTGTCATGAATTTTTCCAGGTATGCCTTGAATAACATAGCAACCGAACTCAATTCATTCCGTAAGGGATAGTTTCCTCCACTCGAACATTTGATCGAGAAGTGTGTATTTAATATTTTCCAGTGCTTTACATAACATAGACGCAAAAATATTCACAACACATCCTCCTCAAAAAATCCAAGAGCTCAATCAACTATTTTTCTAACGTTAAATGTATCGTAAGTAAATATTTGTACCCCTCTTTCCAGGAATAAATGTATTCCGCCTTTCCTCGACGGATAAAGATATCTCCGCTAATTTTTATTCGACAAAGAATGGATAAAAGTCCATTATCTCTGACCGGACGCCTGTAATTTTTATTTCGATAAAGGATTCGCGACGTCTCGAGTTGTCCGGACGCTCGTGAAAGGTCCTCCGTGTTCCAAGCTCTCCGCAGAATTGGCGGTAGCAATTTGCGAGCATCCTCGATCCCGAAGTGTATATTGGTACGCTTCCTCGGACGTACGAAACATGTATCCGAACCGTGCACACATATTTCCTCGTAATCCGTGGCATTGCGTGTTTCGATAACGCGGCCCGGCCAGTCCGCCGCGGTATTTTATGCTCTCGCACCTTCCCTCCTCGTCGGAGCTCTTCCTTTCAGCGCGATATCTTCGGATTTGCACTTAGGTGAAGGTGACCGCCCACGTGTGTGTATAGACTTTACCTCAGCATTGGCGATCGGTGACGCGATACACCCGTTTTACTGTTATTACGTACGTTCTTCTGCTAGCCAGCTCGTATCCTCCCGACTTTACACGTTCGATAAAATCTGCGGGGAATGACGAGTGGCACAATTAGCGATATAACTACCGTTCGTGCGGACCACGGCTCCGTCGATCCGTGAAAAGGAAAAATTCGACGCGCACCCGAAGCGACAAATACCCTCCGGCGCGCAACGATAATGTTTTTACTCCGGGAAGTAATCATTTAGGCGAAATAATATTTTTATAAGTGTCGTTTTATTAATGGAGGAATTTAATGGGGATTTTACGATATTGGATATTTTTGTGTTCGAAATACTACAGGGACGATATTTTCCAAGCAGAATTCAACTTTCGGTATGATTTATCCAGGACGATTTCAAGCTTGTAGGTAACGAATGTACTATATACGAGAAAAATAGAAAGGTTGTGGTATTTTTTGGTGGCTGAAATATGCAAGGAGTAAGTATTTTTAAATTTGTTCTTTCCTTGAGAAGATACATTTTAATGAACTTTTCCAAGCAGAATTAAATTTTCATTATGATTTATTCAGGACGATTTCAAGTTTGTAGGTAACGAATGTACTATATATAAGAAAAATAGAAAGGTTGTGGTATTTTTTGATGGCTGAAATATGTAAGGAGTAAGGTATTGTTTAATTTGTTCTTTCCTTGAGAAGAGACATTTTATTGACATTTCTAAGTTGAATTCAATTTTCGTTATGATTTATCCAAGACGATTTGAAGAATTTTTCTAAATAACAAACATGTGTAAGAAAAACAAAAAGTCTATGGTGTTCGTAATTGGCTCAAATATGCAATGATTAATTTGTTTCTTAAGAAAACAAGTGTACAAAATGTACATTTAGATGTACATTTACATAAATATACATTTAGATGAACATTCACATAAATATACATTTAGATGTATCATTATTTCAAACAAATATATTTAGATATTCTAAAATATACATTTCAATAGACTCTTTCAGTCAGACTTTAATTTCCTTCTCTATAGGGTTAAATCTATTTACAATACCATGCTAAAAATAATCGCAACATCTTCGCTCTTCTTTTCCCTCGGAAATCAAAAATTTTCCAGCTATTTTCACGGATTATCTCTATCCTTCCATATTGGAAAGTAACAAGGAAAATCGAAGTCCTGGTTGGACGCGTCGGGGGCGTATTCTTACGCTTATTCTTCTACACGCTCGGCGTAGCGGGGCGACGCCGAGCGCAGGGAGAACGGCCGTCGCGATCGATGATAAAGGATATGATTATCTTGTAAAGGGTTGGAATGTTACCACGTACGAACGAAAGGTTTTGTTTGAAACGCGATTCTCCGGATGAAAATGTAAAGCGCATCGCGTGCGGCGCGCGCGTTTTAAGACGAGAACGCCACGGTCGGAATGCAGATCAAAGGAAATCACATTTTTAATGATGTAACGCGATCGTTCGTAGTATTTTATGCGCTATAAATGAATAAAAATAATATATCAACGCCGGTGGCATCGTTTTATTGCGCGACGCTGGGCCGACGGTTGTATTTAATCTACGTGCACGTTATATTCTACATACCTGCGCACCAATAATGATGAATTCCTAGCGTGGCTGGCCGGCATGGCCGACTGCAATACGCGTGTAACAACTGCGTTACATTAACCTTTGATGCGCGGCGTTACAATCGATTAATTGCACCTTTTAAAATTCGGATTATTATCGACGATACCAGCCGGAATATTCATCTCGTTCGTATCAAAATTGCGTGAGAATTTATATTTTGCGATCCAGCCAGCCCGCAACGGCAATTTTTGATAATTTACTAGCGTTGTTTCGCACGCTTTATATTACCAACCCGGGATACCCACCGAAAGCGTTAATAATCAAACAATTAAAATCACCGGAATCGCTCGGACGTTTAACAAAGCAACGGAGGTTGAAACGAAATAAAATATCGGTCGATTCGTGCCGCGCGCGGTGTCCCGTCCTCTAAACCATTCTAATTCCAGCGCTGTGTATGAACGGTCGTATCGATCGCGAAACACGACATTCTTGATACCGTTAAACCACATCAACGCATTCGTCTGTTTCTCGGATTTACGCCAATCTGGGAGAAGCGATTCGGAGACGTTCCTTTGTTCGATTCGGATTTAGTTCGAAGGAGATTTTGGTGGAAACTTCTGGCATTAAAAAGTGACCGATAAAACATGTTTTCATGGTCTTAGAAAAATTGATGAAGCAAAAGAAATTTATCTGAAAGAGAATCCCCGTTACAAATTAAAAGTTGCCAGTGTTATTAATGTTACAATGCTGTGTAAATTATGTACATTGCAACATTTCATCAACAGGAAGTATGATCATCTTCCTACGCAACGAACAAGTGTACGATGCACGTATGAAAGGAAGGCTATCTAAATAATATGATAAATAAATTTCATGATAAGGATGTAAGGATATAATTCTTCAAATTGAGAATACAAAAGTGGACTCGGTTCGTTCTCTCGAATAACCGTGTACCTAAGCCATTTACGTATCCGCGAAACTTTCATCTATTTATACCCCCCGTGCAAAATTCGCACACCACCGAAGGAAATATTCGGAGTTCCGCATCGACTCATCGATCCTCTTTATCAGTCTCCTCCTAACCGCGATATTTCCCACGACCAATCATCTGGGGAACTTTCGCTGCCTGGAATCGCGTCTAGCTTTCATCCCCTCCCGTCTCCCATTCTTTTCTAGCTATGTTTTCCTATTTTTATCGGGCTCGCAATCCCGACCGTGACTCCTCCGATTGAGTCACAAAACGCAACCGATATATACTTTTGAAGAAAAGTGGGAAAAGTTGGACCATTGGGGTTTCTTGGTCAACCTTATTAATGTTAAGGGTGGAATTAAATTTTCAGAGGATAAACATTGTATGGTCAGTTATCCGAAAGGCTGGTTTGTCAGAATTTATGTGAACCCTTATTTTTCGCAATAAAAACGTATATTGTGATTCACATATTGTGATTATTTAATAAAGATATTTTTATGGGAAAGATTAAAATAGATTGTGGTTATATAATAATATGATTTACTTAGAATACATGTCCAAACTTTCATGGCTAACTTTGTTTGCAAAGATCACAAATGTATTCACTTTTGTCTGGTACTCACATCCCTCACAAAATAAGCAGATAACCGTCGTTCAATATCACCCTTAAAAAAGAGCTCACAAGTAACATTATGTCTACCCTATTTTGACCAATTTTAAAATCAAATAGTATCGATGAGAAAACGCAATGAAATAATTGTACAAATTACAGAATATGGAGATCAACTAATGCCACATTGATTCTACTGTATTTCTACAAACTGACCACTTTAGAAATCAAAAACAGTATTAATGAGAAGACGTAATGAAATAATTTTTTACAAAACATGGAGACTAATACTGACTAACAAATGAATGAACGTGATTCCAGTGTTTCGTGGGGAAATATTGAAGTGCTTATTCGAGTCACCAGTGCCAGTGCCACTTGTTAGTAGCAACAACCGGAGAAAATAAGTTTAGGAGTGCGTTATAGTGCGAGGGTTTCGACTTTGGTCACTTTCCTCAATATCGAAAACGAAGACCAGGTCGCGAACTAAATCGCGTACGAGTACACACGTCGTGCAAATGCACACCCTTCCCAACCCCTAATGCCAATGACCTGCTCGCTTATAGGCACAAAGTCCTAGCTATATCTGACCGTCTGTATGTTACCTATTCTTAGCACGAGGAACTCCATATGCATAGTATATGTACATATACGTATATAAACCGTGTACATAGATACACGGTTACGGGTGCGCGCGTGTTGGGCACGGATCTTACGTGAACCGCGTACACGGGGAACCAATAACGTATTTCGTTTAAGGCGGAGTATCGGTACCGGTGGCTAAAAGACTATCTATAGTGGCTATGGATTATGGCAACGGGGATCTATTTTCACCGCGAATATTACACGCGTTCGATCGCTGGACACCGAGTCTGAGTGCATCCGCGTGCCTTTGTCGTTGAAATTTATCAACGGACCTGATATTTTAAATGAGATCGTTAATGTACACGGTGTGTGTTTCGGATATGGCTGTGGGTAGCTGCGAGGGTTTATGTTCAAGGGGGTGTTCTGGCGTAGAGTGTCAAGAATTGGAGATTTTCAAGAATTTTTTTTCGTTGAATTGTAGTGGATATTGACATACACTGTGGAGAATGAATATACTGGCTTCATTTTTAAGTATTTTTGACTTTTGGGTAGGAATAGAGAAAAGATTAATTGTGGTTAGGTGTGAGGGTTCCTATTCGCGATTTAAGGAAGTGTTCTGGCTTGGAGTGTCAAGAATTGCAGATTTTCAAGAATTTTCCTTGTTGAAATGGAGTGGAATATTAAAATACACTGTGGAGAATTACCATAGTGACTTTACTTTTAAGTATTTTGTACTTTTAGGTAGGAATAAAGAAAAGATTACTTAGATGGACTGAAAGGATGTGTTATCTACGTGTAAAAGAACATTTCCACGTGTATTTAATAAACAAGAATTTGCATTTCGCCGTAAGTCAGATTCAGCAGGTGTCGATTAGAACTCTTGCATTTCTTTTGTAGTTCTCGAAGGGTTATAAGATTCTGTACAAATAAAAGACAAATAGATATTTAGACTCAGATACAATCGAAATTTATTTCAAAAGTGAACACTTTCCTAGTTTTGGTCCAGTTTGCTCGCGATTCGGTCCGAACGCATCGGGCAATCTTGCGAAACGGAGCGTTAAATAATGGCAGCGGTGAGCATTATCCGTCGTTACGAGCGCGTTTCGCGGTTCATGAAAGAAACTGCCCGCGAGTTAAGGAAGCAGCAGGAAGAGAACCGTCAGGGCCATTTGATAAGCAACCGTGTTCATTATTGCTGATTAGCCCAGTTATCGTCACGCCTTCCTCTGCTTAGTTCTTGCCACTAGATCTGTCTTCGTTTCGTTATCGTCGTGTCGTGTCTGGTGACGCTCTCGTTACGGTCAGACGTAGACGGAAAAACGAGATTCGTTCAGCGCTTATAGAAACACAGAAATCATTCATAATTTGGGGAAAGAGTCGCATGGAATATCCTGTTTGATAAACTGTAGAATATTCCCTTTAAAAAAAAAAAATGATGACATCAAAAAATGCCCTACTCAAAATCATTCTATTAAGTGGGTTGGACAGTGATGTCGTTTTAGCAATCTTAAATACTTGTTTATGTTCTGTTATTGTCATCAGCTCATTGATTTTTGTCGACCTCGAATTGAAAATTTGCAAACTAGATGCTAAAGTGCTGTTGATAATGAGAGTGAGATAATTGTTTGAAAATAAATGCTTATTAAGAATGTATTTGTTTGAATTTAATGTGAAAGAAGTGACATTACTTTGAGGTCCCCCTAATATTTTATCTGTAAACATCTTTTCGCGATGGATGATAATACTGGTATAAACCAAGGTGGTGAGCCACCCTCAATGCATGGAGACTAAGATAAATAAATTCAGGATATTTGGAACACTCCTCAGATACCAAACGAAAGTATTGACAAATTTTTTCTTTTAAGAAATGATTATACTGATAGTACTGATATAAACCAAGGTGGTGAGCCAACATGTATGCTTGGAAACTAAGATAAATAAATTCAGGATATCTCCACCACTCCTCAAGTAACAAACAAAAATATTAACAAATTTTTCCTTCTAACAAAATTCAAAGAAAGTACAATCCATCGCCTTGAAACATCCTTTCCCTCTACGACGCAATTCTTCTCCCATCCTTCCACCCTCCTTTCCCCATCAAAAAGCACTTGTCCCTAAGAAATGATTATATTGATAATACTGATATAAACCAAGGTGGTGAGCCACCCTGAATGCGTGGAAACTAAGATAAATAAATTCAGGATATCTCCACCTCTCCTCAAGTAACAAACAAAAATATTAACAAATTTTTCCTTCTAAGAAAATTCAAAGACCGTAAAATCCATCGCCTAAAAACATCCTTTTCCTCCAGGACTCCATCCTTCCACACTCCTTCCCCAAAACAAATCAAAAAACACTTGGTCCTATTTCTGAAAAGAAACCTACTACCCCAGCGTCCATCGCATTCCAAAGAATTCTTCCGTCACCTGTTCACCAATCACGCAAAAAAAGATGTCCCCCGCGACATGAACAACGTGTAACGAGAGTCTCGACGTTGAAGGAGGTGCACACGCCATCCAAAAAGGGTGGTTACAATGGAAACGGGGGCGAACGGGAGCGCACGCCAGGTTTAATGAAAACAATCCTAGTTTATAATCCACAATAAGTCTGCCGACACGAGCCCCGCTGTCTCCGAATTCTCTCACCTCGATTCTCGAGACGCCGCCGCCACGGGCCTCGTAGGACTTTCAGGAGGAACGAATTGGCGGCCCCGCGAGAAGACGAGGGAGGCTTTAACCCCGAGAAAGGGTTGGGAGACGCGGTGGCGCGAGCGAGATGGAAGTCGACGGACGCGACGAGGACGACTGTCACGCGAAATGAGGTGCACGGTGGCGAAGAGACGCCGGGGGAAGTGAGAGACGGTATGCACCCCTTCTTCAGGGGCTATTAGCAGTTTAGCTTCTACAAAAGCCTTCTAATTGTACACGAAATTTGCTCAGTCTACCGTCGACAATATACCTTCTCGCTGTGACGAGAGAAAGAGTGTGTATATCCTTGTACACGAAGAAAGGGGAGGGTCGACAATACCGTGCTCCGGGGGTGGAATGGAGTCGGTTCATTCCACCGACGTTTGTTAATTTGCCACGCGAGCGCATTACGAGCGCTGGCCGTTTTTCATGCGAGACGAAATGAGAAACGAAATTCGACTCGTGGCGAGGTGAATTATAAATGAAAAGTAGCTGCATCTCTACGTAACCGTGGTGTAACTAGTCGTCGTGAAGTAGGGAAAAAAGTAAGTGTAGAAGTTGATGGTAGGATGATGGTAGGATGATGGTAGGATTATCTTAGTGGCATTAGACGTCACAGAGAAGATCACACTCGAATGTAAGACGCCATATTGGCTATTTACCTCGGTTCGTGAGTAGTACTCACGGAGTACTAAACGTGGTATGTGACTATTCGCTTTTCGAGAGATCGATTGCCACTTTAAATAGGTGACTCATGAATGTATCAGCCACTGTGGATGGATTTAAAATTTTAATTATGGCACTTACGATCAGGAAAATGTGAACAATATTGATTTTTAAACATCCAATTCAATTTCACGATGTAAATATTAACCTACGTTGCACATCTGAATTAAATATTAGCGTCCAAGGCAAAACACTGTAAATTTGAATAAGTGACTCGTGAATATATCAGCCACTGCGGATAGAATTTAAATTTTAATTATGGCACTTACGATCAGGAAAATGTGAACAATATTGATTTCTAAACATCCCAATTCAATTTCACAACGAAAATATTACCCTACATTACACATCTAAATTAAATATCCAATACAAAACGCCCTAAATTTATCTAAACAGTGAATTCACCTATGTTTACACATCCTGCTCACCGAACACCGAGCCTCAACTACGATGAATCTTGATACAAACATATCTATCTCCTACTTTTAACTCGATTCTCAAATCCACACTCGTTCTCCCAATCGATCCCACTAAAACCGGTCACCTAATCGTCTCGCAAGTCTCCTGAAAATCCTAAGCGTCCATCAAACCACCCCGTGCAGCCTTAGCAAATCTCCGGATCTCTGCGGCAACGGTCGGGCGTTTCCGAGCGAATTACTTCCTTTCTCCTCCCTTTAACCGTGAAACCAAAGCAGGTTTCGTGGTGAAAAAAAAAAAGGAAACGCGGAAACGGTCGAGATTTAAAGGTTTTTACCGACACCCGCGATTTCGCGGGCGGTCATTACCATTAGCGCGGGATCGAGAATCCGTGGAGAATAGTGGGTGAAAGAAAAGGCGGACTCGGGATTCAGATTTTTCATTAAGGAGACGTCGACTCAGCTATCCGGTCGCCCTCTCGGATATAAGGGGGAGGTGGTCGGGTGTGGACGAGAGAGCCGAACGGGCGGTTGGCGAGAAGGGGACGGATGGCGGAGGACGGGTGCAGACTCGCGGTATAATATGGTGGATTAATACGCGCAAAATCTGCCACGTAAAAGTTATTAATGACTGCCACGCCGGTGGCTCGGCCGCGCGACGCGTCAAAGATTTTATAAAGGAGGGTGAACCACCCCTCCTTTCTTCGTGCCACCCACCCGGCGTGACGCGTCCATTCCTCAAGGGCGCTGAAAGAAAAGATCCCGGAAAGCCGAAGTTGTCAGCTAGTTTCCAATGCGCCGGCTTAAGCCCCTCTTTTTTTCTCGTCGCTTCTGTTCATCCATATGCGTCGGAAACGTTGCGCGAAATGTTTTAACTATTTTGCGTATGATTGACGAGTCTTCTGTGGCTTTAATTATAGGCTAGAGGTGAAGAGTTGAGCAATTTTGTGTTGAATAATGAATTTTTAAATGTCCTGAGGATTCGTAGTTGAATTTAATTTGTCCTCCTGGTAGGCACGAAATGAAACTAGAGTGCGTGGGATAGGTTATCTATATTTCTCTATATTGTTTAAATTGTTATAGAGGGTTATTCACGAGAAACAGAACACCCAAGTTCGGGTTAAAGATAAAAGAAATATATCCTCATGTATATCTAATTAGTATGTCTACTATTTAGTACAGGGCTTCTTAAACTTGTTTCATTCAGGACACCATTTATGATTGTGACTTTTTCGCAAGCCAAAGAATACAAAATAAAGATATGTAAATATTTTGTGATGATTTATCGATTAGGTAACGATATATATACGTATGAAAAAATGTAGTTTTAGAATTTGGTTGAAAACAAAAAAATATAAAATTAAAGATTGCACAAAAAGTTGCGAAATTCTATGTATTATACTTACAAAAATGATATAGCCTATTTTTCATCAAAACTGTATTTTTTGCAATAACATAAATGAAAGAGAATATTAAATATTTTACATTAAAATCTCGCGACTTCGTTTAAGAAGCCCTGATTTGGTATATCTAACAATCAAATCGAAAACCTTGCAAAAACTGGCATACTTTTTATAGTGTCTTGTTGCGAATACGACTTGACGAATCGCAGACCTCAAATTTCACATTTCCTTAGCGAATAAATTAACCTTCGCATCTGATTTAAATCACCAAATAAAAAGAAATTAAAAGGAATGATTTACCCGAGCATCGCCTATCACTTCGTAACAAATTCGTATTGGTACCACCGGCGTTTCTCCCCACTCGAAACCAATTAAAAACACAATGCAATAAATGCCGAAATTAAACGCCAATCAATTAACCGTCGAGTCTTTCACCGAACCAATTCCGCGACCGCGCGTACCACGGATCCCCATATTTTCCCGAAACGCTGCTCCCATCAAAATTTCCACCCGAGTCCACAAATACCCGAAAACAACCCCCCTCTCACTCTGCCATAAGACGATCGAACGCGAACCCATGCCAGGGGAATAAAACCAAATAAAAAAAAAAAAAAAAAAAATAAAAATAAAAAAGAGGAGAGAAAAAAGAAAATTGCCGAACGTGTAGCAGAAACGATGCCGGACGAGGAGTCGCTGCGGCGAAGTAGGATTTGCAAGGGGTTGCCAAAGGGGTCGAAACAGGGGGTGCAGATTTGAACAAGAGCTCGGTTGCTATGCAAATTGGAAAGATAATAATCGATTGTCGGAGGATGGTTGCGTTGATGGGCTCGCGGATGAGCACAGCACACCTCTCCACCTGGAAAACACGCTGATCTCCCTCGCCCTCCGCCCCTCCTTTCGCTACCCCTTCCGTCCCAGTATCGCCCATCCCGATCTCCCTCAAGGGAAATTATATAGTCTGCCCTCGACGTGCCCCCGGTCCCATAGACCGTCAAATACCTTACCTGTCCCGTCTGCATTCATTCCCTTTCGTGTCTCGCCCCTATATATCGGCGCTCCCGAGGACCCGAGTGGACGCCACGAATTTTTCGGACACCTTCACGGCCTCGTAACCGTGACCATCCCGAGGAGCGACGCGATTGAAACGCGACCCGTCGATTTTTCACGCGATATCGAAAACATTATCGACTACGGGCGAAACGCGCCAGACGATGGACCTGGGTCGTTCAGCGACCGCTCTTTCTAATTTTCGTACGCTATCAGGACTGTCTAATCGTAAACTGGCGGCGCGATTCAAATTCAGTTACTTTTTTGTTAGTTAATAATATTGATTACTGGGTTAACGTTTGTATGATGTATTTGAACAATATCCGTCAGTGTCCTGTGGTGAAATGTCATGGTTCATATCACGTAGCTTGTAGTTTGTTAATTCGGTATTGTAAATAATCAACAGATCGTTCCTTTTTCGAAAGGTACAATTAAATTTATGGGGTTACCAAGAATGTTTAGCTTTGGAGTAAAGTAAGAAAATATCGAACTTGAAATGGAACAGCTACTTTGCCTCGATACAAGACCATGGACGAACCTATCAAGTGTTCTTATATCGAGGTGTTACTATATTACTGAATAATCAACAGATAGTTCCTTTTTCGAAAGGTACAATTAAATTTATGGAATCAAGATATCATGAGAAATATATTGCTTCGAATTAAAGTAAGGAAATATCAAACTTGAAATAGAATAACTACTATATTATTAGATAACCAACAAGTACTTACCTTTTCGAAATGTAAAATTAAATGTATCGAATCGATTTACCATGAACAAGATACAACTTAAATTCAAAATAAAAAAGAATGAAACTTGAAGTAGAATAACTACTTTGCCTCGATATAAGACCACATACAATCCTATAAAGTGTCCCTATATCAAGGTATTACTATATACCTAATTATAAGTTTCTCCAAAGCGAAAACCATTCGCAGAAGTCCGAAATAGAACAAAGGGCGAGGAGGAGCCTAGAATCGGTTCAACGATGTTCTTACTTCGGGCCAGGGTAAGGGTCGCGTCGAAACGCGATCGTTCGCTCCAATGATTGATGTGCCAAGGATTTTCTTCAATTAGCAGACGCTCTCCTTGCCTGCCCACCCCGATTCTTCCGATTCGATTACGCGGGCATTCATTACGCCGATGAATTTAAAAATATACAAACACCATTAGTCATCGTGCCCCGTTCCTGGACGACGCGAAAATAAATTTCCCGCCGTCGGTTAAGAGTTCACCCCTCCCAGGAGTATCCTCGGCAGTATCGAGCAAAGTAGGATCCGTGATTACGATTTCTGAGTAATCGCTAATCGTGATTGATGCTTCGTTTATTTTAAACCTTAATATGTGTGTGTACACGAACTGTATTTATGAAATAATATTTCATAGACAAAGTTAATACAACTGTCGAACTGATCAACGTCTAATCTCTCGATACAACACGTGATTCATACGAATTAATTACAATTACTCGAGGGATGAGTTTATGGCTTTTTGAGTCACGAATTATTGCACAAGAAATTTTCCTAGCAGTGAATTAATTAATACCAAACTTCGAATGCGATTAATCTTGATAGAAACATAACGATCCAACTTTTTACTCAATTTCCAAGTCCACGCTCGTTCCTCCCAAACGAGTAAATAAAAACACCCCATTTAATTCGTTACTCGTATCATGTATCCACAAAAGAACCTCGCTCATCTCTGCCCACGTCATTGTCCAACGTCCGTCCTCAGTGTGTCTAATGAATCGTATCAAAGGACGGGTCAGCCGCGTCGCGAATTCGCATCGAGTGTTTAATTCTCGATGCCCGTTTCCAGAAGGGTGGAATTGAAATAAAAATCCTTAACGAAACAACTCGGGGCATAAATTAATCCACGCGCGTCGGAGCGGGTTAAGTGCGAAGCGAAATAGCAGAGGAGAGAAAACGCTTGGAAAAGCGGGCTCCAAACGAGCGACGAAGGTCAGGAAAAGAGAACACACGTTTCCAGCGAACGAAAGCGAAAAGGGGGCCACGCGAAAAGTGGAAAGGAGAGTGGAACATCCGGAGCGTGGGCGAAGAAGGCCGGGGAGGGGGCGAGGAAGAATGAGAGTTTCGTGTTTGCGCATATTCCTGGCAATATTCTCTGTTTATCTCTATTGCCCCTTGTTTATCCAGTGTCCGTCCGTTCGTTCGTTCGTTCGTTCGTCCTTCTATTTTCGTTTTTCCTTTTTCCACCAGCCGGGTCTTTGCGTGGCCGGGCTGTCGCCGTCGCTTTTCTGTCCTCCTCCGCACGGCCAGGTACGACGGTCTACCTATTTCCCTGTCTCTCTCCAGGCCTCGGCTCTCCACCTTCTATATATTCCATCCAGTGTTTACGTTCGAGATAAAGCGTGGAACAAACAGCAGGCGTCGAGGCTCTCATGGTCACCGTGCAGTTCGTCACAGCATCCGCCTAATGTGGCCGAGAATCGAGGAAACCATCTCTCAGAGACCATTTCTTCGTGTTTTAGTTACTTCCTGTACACTACTACGAAATATCAATCTCAGACAAAATTTCAGAATTAAACATCTCACTATTCGGAGTATATTATTCTGGAATTTTTTCTTGAGAATGTGGTCGTTAATTGTTGTCGAAAATTAAACGTCTTACTATTGGGAGCATTATTATTCTAGAATTTTGATAGAGAATGTGGTCATTAATTGTTGTTGAAAATTGAACGTCTCACTATTGGGAGTATTATTATTCTAATATTATTATTCTAGAGTTTTTATAGAGAATGTGGTCCTTAATTGTTGTTGAAAACTAAACGTTTTGCTATTTACAGTGTATTATTCTGGAATTTTTGATAGAGAACGTGGTTGTTAATAATTTTTAAAATATGTGACTCTCTTTTGGAGCAAATCTAAGATGTACGTAAAAAATATTGTACTACAGAATTTATGTATAACCGAAGCTTTGAAACTCGAGTCATGACTCGTTAAAGAAGAATGCGTGCTCCATCACATGATCTACTGCGATATTTACAAATATCGCAGTATAATCTGTTTCCACTCGGCAATGCAGCAAATATTCCGCGGCTGATCGCCATGCATTATTTCCCGTTCGCGTAACAAAGTGTCCACCTCTAGCTATGTTAGAACGACGAACGTGCACGTAACGTAGATATGGCACATCGATCAGTTTCTTTAGTTCATTATGCATATGTAGCTCTTCGCGTAATAGCTTTTTCATGCTTCGTGCTCCAGATTTTCCCTTTAAGATCCCTATAATTAACCCGGGACGCCAGGGTGCACACCAATTTCTTCTTCATTTAATTTCGTCACAAAATGGATATTGATTTTTGCAACTTCGTCTTAACTATATTATATTTTTTTTTTTTATTTTAAAATTCCTTTCTTCGTTACAATTTATTTTTTTTTTCAATACATTTATCCCAGGCTCTGATTTTTAATTCAAATGAAAATTACTATTTGGTTCATTTTTGTTTATCATATGTATTTATTCTATTTATGAATTATACCATTATGAATTTTATTTATGAATTTTATTTCTATTTATGAATTATACCATATTTATGAATTGTACCATTTGACAACCACGAAGGTAACATCAACAGGGCCTCCATAAATCCATAAATAAATTTGATAAACACACGAAAAGCATTATTAGTAGAAAAAAAAATATACACGACGAATTAAGTAACCTCTTCTTTTTTGAAGTAGATTAGAAAAATTGGAATGGTTTTGTTAACACGTTGAACGTCGCGCCACCCACATACGGGTGACGGAGCTTTTCGCCAAGGAACTTCAACACATGATTTCAAGGGCTAAGTGTTGATGGAAACTGATCTGGATAGAATTCGTAAATTTTGATGAGAATACAAAAATGAGTAATACGACAAATGTTAGATTGTACAGTTTCTAATTGTCTCGAGACAAAATTTTAGTTCTGTAAACATTTCCATGTGAATCCATGGCAGTCAACGCGTTAAACAGCATCCGAAAATACTTCGTGAATTACATTGTTTTAAAGTAACGTTGCAATCAGGGGTATGTACCCCCATCCCGCGTACTTCGCGTCTGGTTCGATCCGCGGGTTACGATTTACAATGTACGGCCGCGTCTCGAAAGAGGATATTTGTCGCGGAGCCATGGCATCGCTAACGAATCTCGTATTTTCGATTCGTTCCCCGGACACGATTTACAGACTCGTCCGTAGCATTTTGCCTCGTGGGTGTACTGGAAAAACACTGGAATATGCAGCGGGGCAACGAATCAGTATATATTATACTGGAACAAATATTTTGTACGCGGAACGACGGTGTCCGATTCGATGCATTTCTACCTGCGTCACGTGAACTCTGCCTTGTTATTCTCTATACGTACCTCACGGATCCATCCGACAGAGCGCGGGAGGAAGAAAAGGACAAAGAGAAGAGCGCGGACCCGTACCGCGAGCTGGCAGGGTCTTTGGATACGAGGAAATCGAAAAAGAGAAAGAAACCGCCGGTACAACGCGCACGTTACAACGATTGTTTCTCTCCGCCTGGGGAGGCGGACGTGATACGATAAAATCGATCCAACCCGATCGGACTATCGATCTCGTAAACAACACGGAGCGTCTCTCCCCGGTCGTATCGCGAAGAAAAGCCGCCAATGAAGCCCCGCAGCATGTTGATCCAATGCATTTACAATAACGACGTTGTTTATCTGTCGGACGACAAACGGCTGGTTGTTCTACACCCCCCTCGCGCCACCCTTACCGGTTCGATCACTGTTCCTGCTCTCCTCTCGCTCTACTTGTCCTACAACCCCTCTTTCGTCCCCCCTTTCCGTCTCCTTCATCCTTCGTCGTATCAACTCCGACCTCCTACACTTTACTCCATTCATCTCCGATTCGCTCCGACCCAACCCCTCGGTCCGTTTCACGTACATACCGTCGTTATGTATTAACCACGGTGCAATCTATACGCGTCCCGAACGGCTTCGACGCGTCAGCGAACTGTACGCGACGCATGCTGACGCACCGCGTCTGGATGTCTGTTTATTCGACGGTCGGAACTTAATTGAATTGTTTTCGGACCGCAATTTTGGGAATTCGAACGCGCGGATGCTGTATCGAAGCATCTGTAGGATTTCTTATATTTTTTAAATAGTGGACTATTACTCGATAAAGTAAAAAGTTGAGAAATGCGATGAAACAAGGTGTTCGTTGCTCAGTGACCAAAGAATTTTGACGGTTAATGGTGTTAATATTTTTGATTGGGGAAAGTTCTTATAAATGTAGAGTTATGACTAGACTGTGGATCTTTACGCAAAATAAAATCGTAGCAGACGTAACTACAAAAATTCAAACTAAATTGGACTTTAACAAAATAGGATTTTACTCTGTAAATAATATAATATAAACTCTGCTTTCAATATTTTTTATATTATAGTATACCGTGTGGATTTTGTAGTTTCTTGCACATTCAATTTTCCTATAAATGGATAAAAATCCGTAGCCTGGTTGCGACTACACCAAATGCTTTGATGTTTAATTTAATTTAATTTGATTTTAAATTTAAGATTTTTCAAAAAAGTGTTCAATTTGTTCAGTGAGTAGTATGTACTGATGAGGATTATTCTGCGTGAGCAATTCTAACTGATCTGGGTTAATTTACATACGATCCTAATAATTGAAAAGAAGGGGAGAGGGCAAAATTTTGAGAAAAGTGAAGTTATTTCCTTTGCACTCCTAAATATTCTCAAGCAATAGCGTTAAAAAATACGTTGGTTCTCCATTACTCGTTTCAAACAACTTCATACAAACAATCAAATCAAGAGCTATATTTCCAATAAACTATTATTATTGCATGATTGCGTTCGGTTGATAAAAATGTAAAATTCTAACAAAAATCGTATAATTCAACAAACTGCAAAGTGAATTAATCATAACTAAGAAATTTAAGAAAAACAGTCTCGAATTGCTTGGAGTGCAAAGAGTTTAAATTAAAGTTCGCAGAGCTCTTGGATCTAAAATACAGCCACGAGTAAGGGCTCCAACGATCCCTAAAACACCACAAAATTTTTAAAAATTGATTTCCTCGACCGACTAGAGTATCGCAGTCCCTTGACACGTGATTGTACGGAAGATCGAACATGTTTGCATCAGTGTTTAACGCGGTTGCTCGGAATTAGGCTGTCTGGTTATCGAGCAACCGCCTCCGACCTTCGACTGTCACCCTCTCTCTAAACAACGGGTTTTCAGCGGTCCCCGCTTTGGTGTGATAATTTTTCAATTTGGCCTCATGCGTTATTGACGTCAGTAGACGTGCACCGGCATTAGCAGCCCTTTTGACGAGGAGTCTGAGTGGCCGTCGCACAAAACAATGCTAACCCCATGGTATCATTCAGCCCCCTGCCCCCCGCTCCTTTCGCCAGGCCTCCTCCAACCCCCGACCCACTGCTTTAACCCTACGGGAATAAGAAGAGTCGCAATGTAAGCAACACACAACACGTTGTGTGCACCCATGTTTTTTACATTAGCCAGACGATACTTGCCCCAGAGTATGAGAGAGCTTGCCGGTGTGGAATGTCTATGGACGGGCGTCCGTGTGTGTTTGCGTAACCTCCTCTGTGTGTCGGCTACAAGTTCCCTAGCTCTTAGTAACCTTCTGCATTTCCCTGATCCCCTGCGACCCTATTGCGCCCGAGAAAGCCACCGCTGCTGCACGGTCGGTTCCCGTTTTTCCTTATTTCCGCCGCGAGACTTTTCCAAACACCGACGACGACGCGACGCGTCGCGACACATCGAACCTGGCGCCTCGTATTGTTTTATTCTGTTACGATTTTAGGCGATCTTGAGTTAACCTTAGATTTGAATGTGCTGGGGAAATGGGAAATATGGGAAGTATAAAAATAAAGAAAGCTGGAGAGAAAGGGAAACGAAGATGGTGAGATTTGTTTGAGGATGAGATTTGCGGTCTTGGAAGTTCCTAGGTTTTCTCTGTGCAATTTTCTGTGTATTTTAGTGTTCAACTTATGTATCTATGTGAGCCATAATATAATTAAAATAAATACGAAACATACAGAATGGTATTTATAAATACTATTTACCATTACACGTATATTTTAGAAGGTCGTAGCGTCCTATTAATTCCTGTTTATATTCCTTGGCTATTTCGCGTTTCTCCAGTCTCAACTTTTTATGAAAAATTATACTCCCACTATTCCTTCGAATGGTATGCAAAAATTGTCCGTCTGTATAGTCACCCTCTTTATCTACATGAGAAATTAAAAAATAAAAATGCCGAAATTTCAACACTTTCGTTTCCCTTCCATTCGAAGACATATCACTGGTTGATAACTACTGTCTTGGACTCTCTATTATTGCCACCATAATTCGCCAAAGATCGAAACAAATTCCAACCGCGGCGACAGGTTCGCGAATCGGTCACCGATCGAGCGATGAAACGACTAAACAGTCCCTAGCGAGCGTGTAAGCCCCCGGGTGCACGATGCGTTGGAGAAAAGCTACTTTACGAGGGTGGCAGGTCTGATCGTCGGTTCTCTACCCGCTTTCTTGCCCGGCGAATAATTAGAGCCGATAAGTCACAGCGCAACACCCTGTACCGCGGGGATGAGGCACGCCAGCGAGACGGAGGTAGAGGGAGAGGGTGTGTTGCCGGATTCGGCGGGGGGTAGAGGTCGGTTTCGAGCGAAGTTGAAAGTTAGAATCGCGAAAGGGGGGCAGGGGGGCCTTGGAAATCGCGTGCCGATGCCCCATTACACGGACAGACTTAGCTTCGCCCATAGTCGCGGTTCCTACTTTCGACTTGCCGGCTTGCAAGGGTGAAAACCACCCTTGCACTCTTCCCCTCGTGCCCGCCTTTTACACCGCCGCGCGCCGTCCCGGTATACACTACGTTCCGTCCAATACCGCATCCATTGCCACCGTCGACGTTGTTACTATTTAGGGTAATTTGGCTTTCCGATAACCGTTACGTAAGCTCTGCATCGACGCCGCGAGGGATCGATTGTATCGTCTGCGCTTCGTTGGTAATCGTTTCGCTAAGAAGACTTATCGCGTTGCGAAAGGTGCGCTGAGAGAATGATTAGCTTGATTTGTTAAGCGTTTTCTTATGGGTATGTTGATTCTATAATGTTGCAGCAAAAGAGAGGAATTTTTTTTTTTTTTTTTTTTTTTTTTTTTAGTGAAATCTAAGCTGGCAGTTAATTACGCGTTTTTGTTGTAGATATGTTGATGATATAATATTGCAGTAAAATGGAGGAATTTATTTTTCTGAAATGAAGTTTAATTACGCGTTTTTTATTGGTATGTTGATGCTATAATATTGCAGTAAAATAGAGGAATTAATTGTTCTAAAATGAAGTCTACGTTGACAATTAATTACGTGTTTTTGTTGTAGGTATTGATGCTATAATATTGCAATAAAATAGAGGAATTTATTTTTCTAAAATGAAGTCTAAGCTGACACTTAATTATGCGTTTCTTTTATGGGTACGTTCATGCTATAATATTACACTGACAATTAGTTACATACAATCGCAATATTTAATTTTAGTGTCAAAAGGTGTTAGGATTAGGGTGGTTTACCTTTGCTCAGTTGAAGAATAATAAGAAGTTGTTTTTCAGGAAACTTTGAGAATTTATCATTCCATCTCTTAAAACTAAAAACAAATGCAAGTCGTAGAGATATTTTCATCGGGGCCGATAATCGCCATTCGACCGCATTAGATTTAACGTAATCTGTTCCGAATATTGTTTAAGAGGAGAAGAACCTGTTGATCGCGTATTGGAAATCACTCTGTTCGTTTCGATTCGACGAATTCGCCGATCGCTTCATCTGCCACGTTTTGTCGCCGAATTTGATTTCCAATGCTAATGTGGAAACGCGTTACGTGGAATAGATACGTATGTATATGTATGTATGTATGCTACCAGTCGATACATTTGCCTGCTGCACTAACTTCCACGGAATATTCCGAGGCATTGAACCAATCTCGCACGACTCTAATAATATTAACGTTAAAATGGGAATATTTCTTTACGTTAAATCTGATTTCGTAGAAATTTCTTGACTAGGAGACATAATAGAATAATAAACGAAACTGTACGACAAAAATGTAACAATATCCAAATAATTGAAGTCGAGATAAAATAATTAGTAAATTCAGATCGTGGTTATAGAAAGGACAGAAATAAAGATGCTATTTTTCCCTTTCTTTCTTTAAAAATAATCATACACGCGAGTTGGTAACTAATCTCGGAACTTCAAAGTACAAAGGAAACTACAGAACTTTCCGCGGAGTCTAATAAAACGACGCGTAAATTGTGACGCAGTGTATTTTCAGGCATTATAACCTCCCCTTCTGTCGATACGCGGTTGTACTGAAATACAAACGCGTTAAAAATTTAAACATCATTCTTGGACGTTCCGTAATCAATAATTCGTCCGCTTTGTAGCTCCGTTGAAATCGATGCATACGTATGTTTATACCACACGTTATTATAAACCCCCGACCGAGGGATGAAACGAGCCCAAACTGATTCCGAAAAATATTTTCAACCAAACGGCTAGCGACCACCGTCAACGAACACCGAAAGCACGCAGAGAATTCATTGTCATTGAAATCCTTTCGGCACTCCACTTGGCGGGATTTCGCGCTATCGTTCCCTTTTCGTTTTTGCGCGGGACAAAGAACGAGCTCGTCCCGCGTTATCGTCGACGTTCAAGATTTTTCTACGAACGCACACCATCTCCATGTCCATCGCTGCCGGTCGGACAATAGACGAGTGAAAGGAGGAAAGATTTTTCACGCCGTTATTTTTTGTTTTTTTAACTTTTCGGGGCCTCCTGTCACGAACGAAGAGAAAGCCACGAAGCGTTGACCGCGTGCCGGGCACGGATGAGTTATTTTGATATCGGGACTTCATACCCCATTAGGTCCGCTTGACGATTATTTTGGAAGCGGGGCAGGACAATACCTTGACAATACTCTGACCGTTGGCCACGTTCGACCGTCGCTTCCCTTTCTGTCGTCATGGATTCGCGCCCCGTTCTACCCCACGGGTTACCAACTTGCTATTCTACCCTGGATATTTTTGGGGGATCCTGATCGCGATGCTGGCGTTTAACATTAATGAAATGGACGAGGAATGGAGTTAATTGTATGCTAATTTTAGTGGAAGTGCACAGGAAACTGACCAAAGGATACCGTCTTGCATTTAGTAAAATGTTAAATGTTACATTAAAATTTTTACCACGTGCGCTCCGTATCCTCGTTATGGCACTGGGATCCATTTATTGTTAGGTCATCCCACAACTAACACAGTCATTATTTAATATAATTGATTAAATTAATTGGCACAGTCAATATTTAATATAATTGATTAAATTAATTGGCACAGTCAATATTTAATATAACTGATTAAATTAATTGGCGCAGTCAATATTTAATGTAACAAAACTGTAGAAATTTTGTAGGGACAGATGTTTGATGGAATTGGCAAGAAATGGAATTAATTATGCGTTAATTTTGATGAAAGTTTACAGGAAACTAACCAAAAGTAGGACGTTATAACTTTATTATTAGGTTATTCCATGAGTTCGTGCTGAATACTGTGTCAACAATTAATAAAGGAAAGTACAGAAATTCTGTAGTGTAATGGCTATGTCAGAAGGGTGGGAAAATAAATACTCTCTGTGTCTATTGCGAAAGTTTGACTAAATTAAATAATAGTTTTGATATAACCAAATGAATTTTTCATTATAAATATGAATAAGCTTACATACTTTTATGTATACCTACCTACCATTTAATTTAAACAAATTTCTTCAAAAGACCAGAGGGTACGAATATATATATGGGACTGACTGTAAGATAGATTAGCTTTTTTTTTTAACACTTAAGAGTATGTTTCACCATAAAAAGCTTCAAAAGAGTACAAAAATTACGCCAAATACATGAAAATGTCTAGGACGAGTACTAACAAATAAATCACGAAAAAATAAAAGATCCCCATAAAAAAAAAAACTACAAGAAAGTAACACGTTAATTTGAGTAACAGAAGAATAAGTGGCATGAACTTGTAGGACAACCTAATATTCACTAGGTTGTTGTCATTTTTGTTTGATTAATTAGTCAAGAAACATTTGCAATTCTAAGTTGATCGTGGCGAAAGGTGAAATAACTAAAAATGGAGTGCATGGCTTTTTTGTTAAGCGAGAAAGGCTAAATGGCAAAAACAATTCGCAACATTTCGAAATAGCAAGCGTATCGTCATAAATGTCTCTTTTGAGGCAACATAAACGGCCAACTCACAATGCCAGGGGTGGTCAACAAGGGGTGGCGCTTTTCCGGGACGGAAAGGGTGTTCGGGCGAATTGAACTAACAAGCTCCCCACGGGCAGTTTACGTCCGATATCTCAGTAAACTCTAAACTGCCCAGAAATGATCGTTTAGCACAATACTTGGTTTCGTTTTAGTCCTGCCTTTTTTGTCCTTTAAAATAAAAAATTATATTGAAATTGAGCATTCGTACCTCTTTGTGACATGTCTTCAGCTGAAACAGTCCACTCAACATTCATTCATTAACCAGTCCAGTTGGTATAACCATGTTGATCAATAAGTACTATCTTATTCTAGTTGATTGGTAGGAAAGTGAATATTCCGGAATACGGAAACAAAATTACAGAGAATATATTATTCGCAAGTTGTTATGAAACTACAAAAATCAATCAATAAGTAACTCTATATTTAGTACGCATAGTACATAAACAAAGACCAGTTTTCCTCGAAAACTACACCATTAGAAATTTGTTTATTTTCTTCAAACTAATTATAGTCCAAATTGCCCCTAAAAATTAAATTACACGAGAAAAAAGAATAATTCAGATCTGAAAGGGTTAATTAGATAATCACCCAAAGGTCTGGTTAAAAAATCCTAAAATATGCATACCAATAAAAGGAAGAGAAAAGGAAGAATTCACTCCACATTTAAATTACAATTAAAATTAAACGTTGCCCTCCCTAAAACCATCCAGCTCGCGTCGCGTCCACGTTGGAATATTTAACTTGGCCACGAGCGCAAGAAGTTCGCCTGTGCTCGAGTCGGTCGTGACGCGTTAAACCGGCTACTATATCGCTACTTTAAATATGAGAAGAGGAGATACGGGGCCATCCGCGTGGCAGCTATGGGACCTAACGACATCGACATTTTATCCGCAAGACGGTGTTCGCGCCCCCGCGGGGGAGCAAAAAGCGACGATCCAGACGCTGGGTGGATGCTGGTTATGAGCCGTTTTCGTAACCGATGGGAGACAGGTGGCGGCGAAAGTGGACTTTAACAAATGGTCACTGCTCGGTAGCATGAGACGCGGCTACTTGAGAGGCGGCGGCAGGATCTATGCCTTCCATTTCTCATCGGCGCTTTGCGGCCGAACAATACCCTAAACCAGCTAGGTAAGAACTGTCGAGGCACCCGAGAAGGACTCCGAGGCAAGTTGATCAAAGTCAAGGTACTTCCGGAGACCCTTGCCAAACCGCTGACACCAATAATGCGTACAAGATGCGAGAGACACGGGGCAAAACCGCTTAAACTGTTTATAGCGAGTGCACGATGCCCCCGGGGCGTCTGGTGGTTCTAATAAAGCTTCCGTGATGGCCGAGGATTAGGAATCTCGACCTAATTTCGTTACCTGGATCGTTGAGGCAAATTATGTGGAGCAAAGGGATGGGAGAAGAAGCCCAAAGAAGATTTTAATAGGGTTTTTGGTCAGAATAAAACGTAATTGTTGCTCTAATAATGAGAGTATTCTATTTTGCTTTTTGGGTAGGTTTTAAAAAATAGGTTCACAAACATAGGTGCACAAACACATGTTACGTAACTAAAATCTTACTTACAAATAAGAGAAACGATCATTCAAGCTTATACCATAACAATTTCTATACTATTTCTTCTAGTCTATTTATTTTATTACTTTATATTTCTTGACATATATGTCAAGTCAGTCATAACCACAAATTAAAGGGAATATGTGTGTCTCTACAGCCATAAGAGAAACGATAATTTAAGCTTGTTCCATAAGTACTTCTATACTATTTCTTCTAAGCTATTTATTTTATTACTTTAGCTTTCTTGATACACATGTCAAGTCAGTCATAACTACATATTAAAGAGTATATGTGTTTCTACAGCTGACTTCACAATATTCTCTTTACAAATATATAATATATTTATATTTGTTTTATTAATAAATATATAACATATTATATAGACCTAGCAAGCTCGTGGCTTATATATAAATGTTAGGCGAGACCGATTACAAATGGATGACCGACACATGTATTAGAAACGTATTTATTTCTTGGTATCCTTGACTATCTATTCATTTGACTCTGATAACTATGCAACTCTTGGATGTCACAAAATAAAATAATAACACCTTTCATTGATACTTTTGCGACAATCAAATTATGTATACTTTCGTCCTGAACGATACTATCGGTAATTTATGAGTCTTGCTAAGTTTTATGTCCTCAATTGTGACCCCAGGTCTGAAAGTGATAATACGGTGTCGTCTGAATTACTATCAAACACTGGAACAAGAATCTCGAAAATCTACCACTTACACAATTTTCTCATTCTGAAATCTCGAAATATTGCATTAATTAAACGAAATATTTATAAAATAATAGGATAGAATTTTCCCTGAATTTTCCCTTTGTCAACATCAAGAAAACAGTTCGCTACAAATGGCGACGTATTCCAGAGCAGACAATTCCGGTCGTTTCATCTCGGTAAAGTTCAAAAACGGTTACCTGGAAACAAATACTATTCGTTCGGTACGAATGGAAAAATATAGGAGGCACGCGAGCGATGTCGCTTGTCAATTTTCCCCGGCTATCCGACTTCTGCGCGGAGAGTATCGCGCGAAACGGTATTGGAATATCGTTTATGCGTCTCTCTAAATCACACGTACTTCGTATCGACGCTTGTTGAGCTCGGTTGCATTCCTATCGCGCTATCCAACGTAACGTGAATTTGCTGGCATTCGTGATATAATCTCAAATTAATTACTGGGGGGGCTTTATTGAAGTTCGCGATGGTTTTTGAAAATTTTCGAAAATTACCGAAGATCGATTCGAAATTGGAATTCTGCGATACGCGGCCGCGCTTATGAGGTCGCGGGGGCAGTCGACGCCGATATGTATTTAATATACATGCGGGATAATTTATTACAAGTCATAAAGACAAACAAACGTCGTTATATTATTATGTTCGGAAAGCTGGAAAACGGTGGAGCACTGAAACGCTGAGCTGAACAATAATATAACGTAATCTATAATAATAATAAAAAAAAAAACTGAGGGGTCTTGCATATTTATCCTGGTTTAATAAGACATTTTTGTGTATTTTGTGTAGTAATTTGACGTTTCTAATACCGAGTGTTGACGAAAATAATGAAATTCTGAAGCTGGACATCGCGAATTTGTATGATTAAAGCGAAGGTAAAAATTAAGAATTATGGTTTGAGATATCGATATTATAAATACGCAGTGTATAAAATAAAAAGGTACTCATAATATTTCCTGAAAATTGCTCGTTCTGAAATTGAATAAAGAAAACAGAAAAATCTGAGACTGTGAAGAGCAAAACTGAACCAATCACAGCAATTTTTACGAAGAATATTTATTAATATTGAAATCAATCATAACAAACAAAAAAAACAACGTTGATCCTTATTTCTTTATATTCTCATTAAACTTACACTATTCAATAACATTTAAAATTTGCTCTCCTTTGGTTGAAATAATAAAGATTCCCATTGTATAGTGATAAGAGAGATGCAACGAAAATAAAATCCAAATTTAAATTTAATTATCTATATTCCCATCTGACGATGCGAAACGAGTCTTTACTTTCTCGGTCGCGCGATTTAATTCAGCCACCAAGAAGCAATTTATTTTTAATCAGTTGCGCGGCCCTTTGATCGCTTAATCAGATCGAGCTTTGCGCGAATATAATGTAACTATAGCAGCTGTCCCCGGCATATTGATATGCAACATATATCTTGGGTTTATAGGGTTATTAAGGACTTCATCCGTGTCTCATGGTAGGATTACTACGTTATTATCCTTTGGTAAGTGGCAGGTTGGTCGACCGACTGGTTAGTCGGTCCCTTGTAAGGAAGACCAAACATCGTCTCCTCCTCGCTCTCGGTCCCTTGAGCCACCAGCGAACTAGTAAGACGTTCGCTCCCTTCGAATCGTCCCGTGGAATGGGACCCAGTTGCGAATTTGACCCTCGTAATTAATTTATAACCGCCGTTCTTGTTGCGAAGGCGGTTTGGGTAAGCAGAGAATGGCTGACCTTGCACGGTACAGTTCTACTGAAGTTTCGGTCAATTACGAATGGTACACGAAAACAAACTCATTCTCGCTCTAGCACTCACATTCCTCTCCATGATGAGGGTGAGTGAGGATGGAAAAGATTTGAATGATGGTATGGATGGATGTAGGGTGGCAGGAGTGTTAAGCACTCTACAGAGGCAGTTCCACCTTTTTTTATGCTTTTGAGGTTAGAATAAACAATTCCTTTTTTTTCGTGAGATTTGAATCTTCTTCATTCTTGAGATGATTGTAGAATTAAATTGATGGGTTAGGTCTGTAGGAACAATTCATGGCATTATTATCATGTAACATTTTTATTAAAAATTTCTTTCGAGCACAAATGATGTCTTCAGAGAATTGAATATCAACGTTCCAGACATTGGAAAACTAATTTTATGGGCTACTTTTCTCATGTCTTACGTATCTCTACATGTTCTTTTATGTATGACGTATTTAACTTCTTTTTCGACCAGGTCATTAATAGATCTGCATCTTAAATATTAAAACTGCTGAACCAAAACTCGCTTGCAAAATCTTTCCAGACGTTTAGTAATCGCTTCGACCTCGTCGTTCTAACTCACATTGTTATATTACTTCAAGCTTCCAGTCGACGTAACCCTTTGCATTCGAAGTCACTTTGTTGCAGGATGTGCTAAGAGGAATCACGTCGTATTAAATAATGTATCATGAAAAGCATGCAATTTCTTGCAGTTTAATTTATTTATTCGTGCTACTTGAATGGAAACCTACAAGCGAGTGTACGCCTTTACCAAAGTTCCCTGAACATCCAACGTCCCCTTAGAGGGGACATCCGAGTGCAAATGGTTAAAAATGACGATATCGTCGCCAGATCGATTCCACCTCTCTCTGGACGTACCAGACTGCTCTCTGCTGTTAACAATGTCCCGTATCCATGAAGTCAAAGTTCCGAAGTCAATTAGAATTCGAAGTTCTCCAATGTACAAACGCGCCGAATCTAAACGAATGTCGATGTGACATCCATGTGAAGGCGCGAATCGCGATACACACGCGGTCTAGGTGAAATGAAATATGCAACGGCGACTAGTTGGCGGCGATTAATTAGGCCGAGCGTACGTAGTTGATAGTTCAAGGGAACGAACCGAGGCGTACGAGAAGCGAAACCAAAGAGGAGGCAGTCAGCCCTTGTGCTAAGCATACCGTGGGGGCTAGGGATAGTAATTGTATACGTACTGAGAGAATGGCAAGGTAAACAAAACTATGTAAGATTGCCCCATTAATATACATATCTCTTGGTTCAGTTGGGCCGTGAGAGAGCCGACCGACCCTCTCGCCCGTGCTTCCTCCGTTGTGCCTGCTAAAGGGGCGAGAGAGAGAGAGAGAGAGAGAGAGAGAGAGAGAGAGAGAGAGAGAGGGTGAGTAGTCTTGGCCTTAGACTCCGGGGTTAGGCTCGTTCGAGAGCAAGGAGGGTACACAATGGATATTGAGACCATAATTTACGGCTGATTGTTCGCCCCCGCGATCTATGGATTCCACCATCCACCCCCACCCCCTCTGTCCTTCCTTCTCCTTCGACCATCTTCCGACAACTCTGGCCCCGCGTCGAATTTGCGTTCGGTCTGTAATAAGTACCGAGAGCGCCGTGTGTACCGAGCGTATACTCAGGCCACGGGGGAGGCATTAGACGAATTCCCGCGGAAACGGTACGGCCGCGCGGATACGGAAAGACTTTCGTGCACGTAATTTCTGGTGGCGGACTTCTTCCGCGTGTTAACGATCCCGAGTATCGTTGGAAGTCAAGATTTTACGGCGCTCGAACAATGCAATTTCGTGTCATCGGTCAGGAATCGGTCGTAAATTTTTAAGTGACCTCGATGAGCCTCCGGGCGCCGTTTACTTCGAGAATGTTCCAGCAACTGGAAGCCACGAAGGGGAAAATGATCTTTGTACAAGAAACTTGTTTGATAAAGATTGAATAGCATTTGGAAAAAGTTGAATCGGTGAAAATGTTGTGGATATAGCGACGTTGTGATAGATTCAGATTGGTTTCGTTTTTTACACTACGTATTGCAATGGAAAATGTAGTTTTTATTTTGTACACGTCGTGTTGCAATGAAAAATGTAGTTTTTATTTTGTACACGTCGTGTTGCAATGAAAAATGTAGTTTTATTTTATACACTACGTATTGGATTGTGAAATGTAGTTTTTATTTTGTACGCTACGTATTGCAATGAGAAATGTAGTTTTTATTTTATGCATTGCGTATTGCAATGAAAAATGTAGTTTTTGTTTTATACACTACGTATTTATAACGTTGATATTTCAAAACATATTTTATAATTTTTATTTTTACCCTCGCGATACAAATTTGCGATGTCCAGAATTTAAAAATAATAAACACGAAAGACTACTTGTACTTGATTCAACTTGAATCGTTTTCATTAAAACTAAATCACGTATATTCTTAAAATATGAGTACATATGAGTACAATATTCCTTTAAGAAAATACTCATGAATTTAAAAATAAAAAACACAAAAGGCTACCTTAAAATTTACAATCAACTCTATCTTGTCCCCTGATACATTCGAATCAAATAAAATCTATCAAACTTCACCTCCACACGTCTTTCAAGCCGTCCAGTGACAACCCGAAGGCCATGTTCGACTAGTTACAGTAAGATCCTAATCGAGTCACAACCATAGGTACATTATTCTACTTTCCTGGACGAGACTTTCCATTGATCGTCCGAGCGAACGTTTGCTTGGTCAGGGGACGATTCACTCGGCAAAGATGCGCGTAAAAACGTGTACAGGGCAATATTGACGGAAGAGGTAGGTCCCGATAAAAGTGGGGAACCCCTCCCCCGCCGGTTCTTGAAGGGTTTAAACGCGGCTCGATGGAAATCCATTCTACGCGGGCGGGCTTTCAGCAAAGAAAATATTGTCCGCGATGCGAAGCGATAGCGAGGCGGAACTTTTCACCTTGCCTCGGACCCCTCTTTTAATTCCGTACGTTGCTGAGCGGCGGAGCAGCTTTGTGCCAGAGAATGTACATTTCTCTCGCTGAACAACCTCATTTGTGTAATCCTCGAAGCTTCGACAACAAACTGTCTGCGGGCATCGGAACGATGCCGAGGGTGCGCGGGGGTGCGAGCGCGACATTAACGTACTTTGTAGTTCGAATCTCTGTGGCAGTTACCGCCGCATCGTACACCCCCGCGTACCTCTCGTCTTCTGACCTGTCCCCCTTTTCCTCCCCCATTCCACCCATCGCCTACGAATCGCTCACTTTTCTCCCGCAGCCTCCTCGTTCTGGATGAAATTGCGATTGTAATAGCAATTATCTTATTTCTACTATCGCTCCTTCGTACTTCGATTCGCGACACACGGACCCAACGTTATTCGATTAATCGGTCGAATAAACTAGACGTTCGTGAATAATTCGGCCGTTGGGAAGATATTCGCATATGTCAATTATACATGGTTCAGTATGTGAATTTTAAATTTTATCTTGTAGTCTGCATTACGACTACACTTTTAGTTAAAAATTAATCTGGAATTTAATCTGGAGTGTATATTCTAACAATTATAAGTTTCGATTTGATAATCATTTGAATGAAAATGCATTTCAATAAAATTCTGCTTGGTTTAGTATCAGAATTTCTCCTGTCTCTTTACACTCATTTCTCTATACTGTGTTGCTTAGCCAATTGAATTCCTTGCCGTCTCTAAAACTCACTTTCCGTATTTTCCAAACAAAAATCATTTAATTTTCACCACTTTCGATTTTTGAAGCTGTCTACATTCCAATCACAATTTTATTTAAAAATTAAATTCAACTACTCTGGAATAAACAGTGATGGGCAAAACCCTAGGCTTCGAATAAATCTGAAGTTTGCCGATATGTTTGTCTCGTTTCCTCTTCCGAATATTTTCCAAAAAAGGAAACAAGACAAACACATCGGCAAACTTCAGATTTATTCGAAACCTAGGGTTTTGCCCATCTCTGGGAATAAACAGGGTGTCCCAAAAATGTTGGAGGTCCTTAAAAGGGGTGGTTCGGGGGGTAATTCGTTGAGGAGATATTAAGAGAAAACCAAGAAGAGCACGTAGTCCATGCTACTGTGACTGTCTAGCGCGGGCCTAAGCTACTGCGGCCGCCGAGCGCGTAGCCTATGCTACTATGTCTGTCTAGCACGGGGCCTAAGCTACTGCGGGCGCTCTACCGGCGCCGCGCTCTGATTGATCGGGGTTTTCTGTTAATATCTCGTTAACGAAGCCTCGGACAACATTTTAGCTAAGGGAAAAGTTGATTCAAATCACCCCCCGAACCACCCCTTTCAAGGACCTTCAACCTTCTTGGCACACCTCTGTATATTCTAACAAAATTCTGAATTAATAATCACTAGAATCAAAATGCACTTCAATAAAATTCTGCATCGTTTAGTATCACAATTCCTCTTATCTCTTTACATTCATTTCTACATTAAGTTGCTGAGCCAATTAAATTTCTTGCAATATCGGGAACCCGCTAGTCATTTTCCAAACAAAAATTATTTAATATTCACCGCTTTTCGATTTTCGTCTCAACGCTGTCTGCATCCTGGTTTTGTTTTATCTCTCTACCTATCCTCCTCTACTCTTTCTCTCTCTTTCTCTCTCTCTCTCTTTCGCTCACTTCGCTTCATCGTCCCGGATGAAAATTGCGATTGCAATAGCAATTATCTTATTTCTGACTTCTTTGTCCTTCGATTCGCGACACACGGGTCTCGCGATGCGAATCAGAGTGAAGCGACGCCGAGGGAAGAGGACGTGGATGCACGGGGAGAGGGTACCGGTGGAAGGATCGCGAATAGAATTAAACGTTGGCGGTACGAGTCGGAAAACCGTGACGCAATTTAAGTCGCGGGACGGTTTACTGGAGCGGAATGACGAGTCTTTTAGCTGGATATTGCCGCGGCGTGAGTTACAACGATCTCGGTATTGTTGCATTTTTCATTCCCCAATTATTAGCATGTCGCGGGCGCGCGCAACTCTCAGCAAAGGACCTGCAAATTGACTGCGCGGGAAAAACGTAACTCCGTCGGGTTGTGCGGGAACAGTAAACTTTATTTCAATTTTCCAGGCAAAATTGAAGCGAAACGTTCGCCGCGGACTTCTGACACGAGCATTGCTGGGAATGGTATCATTTAAATCGCTCATTCCGACGAACCGTTTCGAAATCGAAACAGGGGAGGTCGACATGAGATTTTAGAAAATTTTACGATTTGGATGAGACGAATGATGGAGGGATGGATAGCGTAACACAAAAATTATTCGTTCAATTCAATTCGATCATAAATCAACTAGTATTCAAGTAATTGCTAAAAACAAAAGTGATCAAGAATTAATTAAATAACTACTTTTTAATTCAAAAGTAATTGTTCAAAATTGTAATGAATACAAAAATAATCATTACTTTGGAGGTCTGGTTTAAAAGAAGCAAGGAGCACGGAAGAAAACTTACACGAGATAGTCCAACTTAAAGATACTTAAAGATACACATATTTAGACCAACATCTAGCAATAAGGATAACCACATAAAAGGCAGTCGGTAATAACCAATGATCGATGCGACGTTAAATATGTAAGGAAAAAGAAAAGTTCAGAAACACGATGAAATAATATACATTATTTTCTAAAATTCCCTGTATAATATAAATTCATATAAATATTGCAAAAGCTACTTTCCTTTTCAGGAATGTTCTTACAAACATAAAATTGTACGACTATACCAAATGCTTAGACACATAAATTCAAGATTCTTCAAAAAGTGGATCGATCAGTTAATCGATTCGTGAACGGCTCAAATTATTCCTCAGTCTTCCTACACCCTCGCGATCAATAATTAAGAGCATTCGAATCCTTCAAGACGGGATTCCAGAGATAAAGTTCATCCGAACCAAGCAACCGCGAAAGTCTGATGCACTGGAGACCGAAGGGGAATGGGGTTGTCCAAGGGAGTCCCAGCTCGAGTTTCACCCCGAAATTCGCTCGAAGTAATCAATATTACATCCCCGCGAAGATACACGCGCGAGGATGCGTGCAAACATTGTACACGCGTGCATTGTTGCTCGTCAATAGGGGAAGGAGGTTCAGGGGTGTAAGAACAGTGTAACAGGGTGGCGAAGGGGGGTAGTTGGAACGGATAGGAGGTAGAAGAGGAGAGGGCCAGAGGAAGGGGTGCCAGAGGATGGAGTTAGAGGTGGAGCAGAAGGGGTTGAAGGGGGCCGCGAGGTTCATACAACGAGGGCTCCAGCCCGCGGGGGTGAACTGGGAGAAGGAAAGGGGTGGACAGCCGGACAAACAAAACCCTTGCTGCTTCATTTCTGCCCGTCTGGCCAGACACCGACCCTTTATACGCGCGCGCTTCCGTCCTACGCCCGGCTCGCTCGTTCCCTTCCTCCTCGACCAGTCCCCGGAACCTCTCAATGCTCCGTCGAGTTGTACTTTCAGTACGTTACTTTTCGAGTTCGTTAATTAACGGCACCGTCGCCTCATTGGGCGGGCTCGCCTCCACTCGAAGGCATACGTCGGAATGGCTTTCGACTCAACGGTCACCCTAAATCGCGGCCGCATTGTCTTTGGCCGACCGGTGCCCGAGCTTAGGAGGAACCCAGTCCAGGGAACTTAATTGGGAAAAATTGATCGTTCTCGGTCGATTCCAATTTTATTTAAGCCGATGTCGCGTTGCGAGGTCTGGATTATAGTTAGATACTATTGAGGTTACGAAACTAGCTCGTAAAGTGTCGATCACTTATTCTAGTATTGCTTTACTCGCGAGATTATTAATAGAAACAAAATTCAAACGATATTGAGGTTATGGAAGAATAAAATATCGCGTCGCGAGAATTTAATGTAAAATATTTAGTATTCTATTTGTGTTATTGCAAAGAATGCAGTTTTGATGAAAAATGGAGTATATAATTTTTGTAACTATAGTAAATACAATTTTACAACTTCTAGTGCAATTTTTAATATCATATTTTCGTATGTTTGTAAACAAATTCTAATATTATATATATATATTATTACCAAATCAATGAATAAACACAAAATATTTACATATCTTTATTTTATATTTTTTGGGCCGCGATAAAAATCACAATCATAAATGGGGTCGTGAATGAAGACAGTTTAACCCCTTAACTTATGACAACGTGCGAAAATCGTGATACAGAATATGAGTCACGCGTGAAAAACACGAGTCAGACAAGTCGTATGAAAAGGCGCAAAGAACTTTTTTCCTGATTACAGCATCCTACAGTAAATCGTAGGTCAAAGGGTTAATTCATAATTTTAATATTCCACTCATTTAATTCCAAAAAAAAAAAAAAAAAAAACTTCAGCAATCAATTATCACGACTCGTTTTAACCTGCACGTTTTCTTGTTGTTCCAGGTCAGTGGTGTATTCTTCCCAGGCTTCCGAGACAGGGTGTCGTGGCGCGTTAATGTGAGTTGAACGACATTTACGTACGCGACGGAGGCGACATTTTCGTTATTACGCCTGTAATCGAACGTCGCGCTTCCGCGTATTTTTAGTAATGTCTTGGCCATATCTGGCGTAATCTGCGCGAATATTATTTCTGGACGGGATCCAGAACATAGTACGCAATGGCCGTTAGAAGCGATGGAGAGAGAGAGGGTTGAACGAACGCGTGGGGTCGGCGACGGTGCTTTACTCCCCGTCGTTTTAGGGGATGAACGATGCGAGACATCGATAATCGCATTTGTTGTACGACCGACGGCACGAAACTTTCGGAATTTCGTCCGGCCAAGAAGCAAGGGAAGTTTACGACTTAGGAAGTATTATACAATATTATTCGAATACTCCCCTTTGTTTCCTTCCGCCCCACCTTTGTGTTTTCTAATGCCTAAGTCCTTGGCTTTCTCTGCGCGTGCAAGGAAATCTCATCCGTTCGAATGCCTCCCACACTTTCGTGTCAACCCTTGAATGTATCCCTCATTTTAACACGTTTCTGTTTTTGGGAGTAGAGTGGACAAGTTTGTATTGGAAGGATGGTAAATTTCCCTTTTAGAAATGTTAGTTGTTTATGTTTAGATCTTTTCTTTCAAGACGCATTCGAATATACAATTTTGTTTTTCAATAAAACGTAAAGGTGTGTGTATATATCAAATTTATATAAATAACGTTATTATATTTAATATCCTTCTATTTCTCCTTTCACCTTTGCACCAAGTTCACCTTTTAAAATGATTAATTATTTAGATTTAAATTCTTCGATTTAAAAGTCATCTATTTTAAGAATTAATTCATATGATGCATTTGGGTATAAAATTTTATTTTTACACAAAACATAAACGTATCTGTATATAACAAATTTATATAACTAATTTTCTCTAATGTATTTAATATTATATTCCTCAATATATTTTCCACGAGTCCAGAAGCATTTTAAAAATAACAAACAGTTTACCTTTTGAAATTATTAATTATTTAAATTTAGATTCTTCGTTTTAAAAGTCATCTATTTTAAGAATCAATTTATATCATGGATTTGGATATACAATTTTGTTTTTTAACAAAATGTAAATGTATCTGTATATATTAAATTTATATAACTAACATTCTCTATTATATTTAATATTCCTCAATCAATTTTTTCACAAGCCTACAAGTACTTCAAAAATACCAAATAATTAACCTAAAAGAGATACCAAAAATCCAGTACTCCACTACCAAATCGCATACAACCCCTCGAAGAATGAACCTCGAAATCTCCCTCCACCCCCAGAAACACTCTTCTCGCAGTCACCCCGAACGGAATCTCTGCTCCTCGCGCATTCCGCGGCACGCGTTAATTGCGAGAAACAAGAGGCGCGAAGCTAGAAAACAGAAAGCGTAACAGCGTGGTTTATATTCTCACCACACCCCCTGTACTTTTTTCTCTGAAGAACACTCGGCGCCAGAGTGGTAGCTAATAACATAAACGAGGAACACAGAGCGCGTTGGCCTTCTTTTTCCGTCCGCCCTCTCTCTTCTCTATTTTTTTTCTGTTCCGCGCCGGGCCAGCCGCTACGAATAAAGTGGCGAATATGGGGTGTGAAATGCATGTCGGTTTCACGGGGTTGCCGGGCGTAATAGCGGGGACAGAAACGCGCGGAGTCGGGCTCGAGTTGCAGGAGTCAACTTGGCCGCTCATTGGCTACTTGCCTGCGACCGCCGCTCGCGAAACATTAGTATTCTCTGCTAATTAAAATGTAACTGAAATTGTAATGGTCTGCGTGTGCCGACGATACGCCACCGGGAGCGGTGAGGGGGTGTAGAGGGGTTGGAGAGGGAGCGCCGCGGCGGTGGAGCGTTACAACGCGCCCACGGTAACGGACGATGTATGCTTTTTCATGCTCGGCTTGTGGACTGAATAGAGGAAAACGTCCGAGCGTTCTGTAAAAAAGACTGCGATTGTTCCTATTACTTTTGCCACCCCTCCTACGTCGTATCGCGAATTTCGTTACGATAGTCGCCGTGCTGGCAAGAGGGACGCGGAATTACCCTGGACGCTGTGTATTCTGTGCTTGGAACTCGCATGGGAGTTGCAATCGGGAAAAGAAAATGGTACAACTTTTTTGTATGTTGACGCTAGGTTTTCGGAGATTTCTTATCTGATTTCTGGTAATAAAGGGGTGATTTGATGGGGTGAGGTGGGTTTGATGAAATTAATTAGGAGGCTTGAGAGGATATCAATTTGGATTATGATTGTCCTTTTTGTGTGAATAAAAAAAAGAATGAACTTGTAAGATTTTGAATGGGTCACGGTGCTCTGTAAATGTAATGTTAATAGGTAATTGTAATAAGGAATACGAAGACAATATTTTACTGATACTTTGAAATGAGTGACGGTCTTTTATATTGATTCTCAAATGGATTCATAAATACAACGTATATAACATGGGCTACATTTGGACTTGAAAAAAGACTGAAATGAAATTTATCAAAAATAATAACTTTATGAATCTCTCGAGCAAAACTAAAGTAGACATGTGTGACGGTCTCATGTATCCATTCCTAAATGGATCCACAAATATACTCTATGACAGCTTACATAACATATCCTACATTTGGACTTGAAAAAAAATTAAAATAAAATTCATCAAGAACGATAATAAAAATTAAAGTAATTCCTACAATATCGTATGATTTAAATAACAGTGTTATTAATTCCTATTCGAAGGAAACCTATCACTCATCTCTTAGCATCGTTCGATAAGACCTTTACGACCCCTCGAATCACGCTACAATTTTCACCCCTTTCCCGCGTTATCTCCTCCCGTCTTTCGAGCTCTTGTTTTATTTGTTTCGCTTATCCGCGCCGTTTCGCGAGGATCGCGCAGATTTCGCGGCAATTTACTTTATGCGCGTTACGTCGTTTTCCACCGCCTCGCTTCCATCGTACCTGCCCCTAGAAGGTATCGTCCCGTTCGACTCCTACAGGCTCACCCTTACGACCGTCTTACGAAGCCGCACACCGACGAAACGACGTGCACGTACACGCGACCCCCGAAAGCCAGCGCGGTTCTATCGTCGGGTCACCCCCGCAGTGGCTGTTGAAGCTCTTCTGCACTTATTTCGCGCTAATTCACCCCTCAAGACCGCTTACACGCCCTCCCCCTTCCACGGGCATCCACCGAACCGGTTAGCTTTTTTTTTCTCACGTGCCGTGAAGCAGTTCTCGTTAAGCGGCTAAGGGTGAACTCGGTAAAGAGGGGTTGTAAATTCATTGACTGGCGAAAATACTCCCGACGGAATTCCCGGAAGCATCTTCCCGGGGCTTCTTTCGTTCCGACGACGGCCACCCCCTCGATATCGTGCGTGGAACGTGCTCGGATCGCCATCGAATTAGGACGAGGCGCTATCGACTTTCTGTCGCCGCGATCGTTCGGGCTCAAGATTGGAATACTATTGACTTGACAGGGTGAAAGTGATTTTTAATTTGTGACAGAATCTGGGGTTATCTTTATTTATGGCATGCAGGTTTGTTTCGTTGCTAATGATACAAAATTTCGTAAGAAATTTTTGACAAATATATATTTATAGTTTTTGGCAACTCCAGGTTCTATTTATAGGAAGAATGAAAGAAAATTTTGTACAACAATATTTTTTTAAAAATCATATACTTCAATGCATTTCTGTCGAAACCTTCTAATAAGTTCTACTAAATTTCGGCTATGAAAACTTAACTTCGGTAAGAGAATTCTTCTAAAACCTAGTATCAAAAACCATCCCCTAAATCCTAGACCATCTTCGCAATCTTACACATCCAAAATAAATAAAAATTCTCCAGAAATGATAAATAATTATTAACTGTGTATCCAGAGCGCAATTCCCTGGCACCCTAAAATTTCCTGAATCCTTACACTCAAAAATTCCAACATATATTTACAACTTCCGCTGGTCCTCGTAAAAACAGCACTCAAGGAGTGATAAATAATAATTCCCCAACCCCGTACCTACCCACACCTCAACGAACAGAACTTTCCCCGCACCCTAATATTTTCCGAATCGTTACTCCTCCCCGAGATTTAACAGCGCGTTCGCGGTACCAATGATACTATTCCACGGTCCTCCGAAAAGAAATAAAAAAAAAAAACCGTAATTACGATCTAGGAAATGTACGGTTCGACCCGTTTAAAAACTTAAAGCTCGTCCATTCGCGCGGCGGTGTTCGTTGGAAGGGCGCTGGCGGAGAATGGGCGCAAAAGCTTCGTCGAAAGGATAGTGGTCGGGGAGGGAGGGAGGGAGTGGAGGAGGAGGAGGAGGAGGAATCGGAGAAGGGGAGGCGACTGTTAATTGAAAACTACCGAAAAGCACAATTGCACGAGAATTATTTCTATTCATTAGCCGGGTGGTCGGCCGGTCGGAGCCAGCCGCCGAAAAACTTTTCCTCGGCCAGGCGTTTTTTTCCTCCTCTTTCACCCCCCCCCCTCTCCTCCTCTACGCTTGGTCGTCTCCTCGCGGCGTCCTCTTCCCCTCTCCCACCCTCTCCGGACCCCTCTATCCGCCATTCGCGCGTGGTGTAATTATGTAACATAAATACAATCCCTCTCGCGACGTAATTTTTGCGGTATAAGCTCAAAAGCCCGGGCCTCCCCAGCCCCTCCCCTCCCCCCCCCCCCCCCCCCCCCACCCGTCAGCGCGCGTAGCGGGCTCTCCTCGCAGAGAGCTTTTTCAGGAACGCTTTCGCAAATCAATTTATGGCGTAACGCGGACGTTCTCATTGTCCGCGGCTACTAGCCGACGGTCGCCTCGTGGCTAAACCTTTTGTACCACCGGCAGCCATTGTTGTGACAGAAAATTATATCGTAATGCTTATTTACGATGGAAACTCTGAGCCGGCCCGGGGGCTTTGTCGGCCCGCTTGTCAAGTATTAAATGCAAATGATCCTTGGCGACGGAGATCCACGAATCGGTAAAAGCCGGTCGGAAATTGCCGAGCCGCGATTTCGGTGACTTTGGTTCGAGGAGGTAGAGGATGATGGAAGGGGGTGGAGGGTGGTGGAGGATAGGGGGTTTGTTGAGACGTTTTGGGGGTCGCAGTATTTATTTTTGGTTGTGTAGGATTGTTAAGGAAGATAGAATTTAGGGGATGGTTTTTAACACTGAGTTTAGTTGCGATGTTTTGAGGGTTGAAGTATTTATTTTTGGATGTGTAGGATTGTTAAGGAAGATAGAATTTAGATGGTTTTTAACACTGAGTTTAGTTGTGACGTTTTGGGGGTTGAAGTATTTATTTCTGGATGTGTAGGATTGTGAAGAAGGTCCAGAATTTAGGGGATGGTTTTTAACACTCGGTTTAGTTGCGACGTTTTGAGAATTGAATTACTTATTTTGAACGTATAGGATTGTGAAGGAGGTCCAGAATTTAGAGGATGATTTTCAACACTGAGTATTAAATTTCTTTTTCTCAAAGATTTCCATAGGTTAAGTTTTATAGAATTTATTCGATAGTTTTGACATAAATGAATTGGAGTATATAGTTCATATAAAATATATCGTTGGATAAAATTTTCTTTCATTCTTTCTAACAATTTCTAAATCAAACGAAAATAATCTCACCCCCTGATTAATTTCTACAGTCAATTCCATATGGACTCATACCCTTTATATTTAATGAAGAATTTGATCTAATTCCACATTTCCAAATAAGGTTTTCATTGTATATATAAAAGTATGAAGTTTATTCATGTAGAGTCAGTCCAATAAATACTCGCACCCTCTGTGTTCATCAAAGAAATTTGTCTATAAAAAATGAAATAATTCAGGTCTGAAAGGGTTAAACAAAAAGAGACACATAACACAGTATTAATGTACATCTACACTAATAATATAGATCCGACAATAACATTGTTACCCAAAAGAACAAAATCCAATATCTCCCTTCAAAAACCCTTCGTTACCCTTCCAAAATCACTCTCTTGAAGTCTTTAAGCTTCCCTCTTAGAGATCCGTCGAATTCACCGCAAGAACTACAGAAATTCCAAAGTGTCGGCGATCCGCGCCATTCATCCCCCGAAGCCTCGAATTTCCGTCCAAAGGACGCCGGTCCTTGCAACGGGGACAAATCCTTGTACAGGGTGGAGGCCATCGAGCCGTATTCACGGGTGTCGTCGTCGAAGCTAGGCGGAATCCCGCAAAATAAATCGCGTCTCACTGTCAGTGATCCCCGGTAATATTTGTCTTTTCGCCGGGGCCATTTTACAAGATTCCCTATCTACTCGGCTTTATAAGCGAGGAAGACGTGGAATCGGCCGGGGCGAGGGGTGACTCGGACACAACCGTCGAGTTCACGTGGTTGAGACGGGGTTGAAAAGGTAGTCGGGCGAGGAGGAAGAGGGTGGAGCAGGGTGGCTGGGCATTCCGTGTGATTCCAGGACGGGGGTGGAGAACGGACGGTGCCGGCGAAAGGGAAAGAGTACAACGGGACAGGGTCCCGCGGGATAAAACGGGCTATCAGATGCGAAACCCACTGCGTCGAAATGTAAAAGCTTCCTGACAAATCGGTTTCTATTACCGCGTCGCGGTGGCTCGCCTTTTTTATATTGATGGCATTATTTTCCACGGAGACGGGAGACCGTATTTTCTGGACACGTATATACGCGGTATCCCGGCGACCGAGTACGCGATCAACCCTCGTTTATGAATCCCGGTTATTTGCCCGGGAAAATTAATGTGCGCTTACCTTCCCGCGGTCGTGCCGGTATATATCAAAGAAACGGACTGACATTCGATAAAATTGGTTATTATTACCCTTCTTATTAAGTCCTCAAGGGGTTACGGCCGGCGCGCTCTGTACCGGGGCTTCGTTTTACCCTCTTTTAACCACATTTGCGCTGGAACCCGTGGAAAATAGGCGAACGAGAGTAAATAGGTGAAAATAGTGGAAACTACTGTACTTTTTATCGAAAAGAATCGGCGTGTCTACGACGAATTTGTTTCTGTCGTTATTCGTCTACGTCGTCGAATTTCATGTATTTTTATTTTTTGGGGGACAACGTTTTGAGAAATTCTAAAGTGTGTGTTTGATTGTAATCGTTAACGTACTATATCAATTGCGAAATTATACTACAGTAAATTATAAGTATAAATAATGACTATAAAAATAAATTAGTCTATTGTTTTGTTTGGAATTAATGGATTATTAAAAAATTGGAACACATGAGCCCTTTAATTTATATACACATACATAACATAAAATATAAAAAGGTATTTAAATTAAAGAACTTCTATTTCATTACTTTTTTTCATTTATAGTTTCGTGTCCTTTTTTTAAGTTATGAATTTCAGGATTCACGGGAGTGATTGGCTTAGGGTAGTCGTCTATGTCCCGTAGCGGAATGAGTCTTCCCTGTCCCACAAAGGAAGCTCCCCATGTCCTCGGGATTCGCAGTCACGTGTCCCGTATAAAAAACAAAGTACTGTACAATGATGAAAGAATGTAATAGAAGCCCATAGGCCTATGAGTGTTTCATGACCAAATTCCTTTCGAAGTTTGTCATTGGACGACATGTTATGACATCCTGCTATGTTAATTATCTCTAATAGGATATTAGAACGTAGCGAAATGTAGGTAAAAATCAGGTGACAATAATACTCCAAAAATGTTGTGAATCCTTTCTTGAGCATGTTTACAAATTTGACTTAGTCAACTCATTTCTGTTATGCAAACAAAAATTTAAGTATTTTTCATTGATAATGTTTTAAAATTTGAGTATTCTAACCCATTTCTGATCTACAAAAAAAGATATTAAAGCCCAATTTGAGCATTCTTCCTCGACAATATTTTAAAATTAGAATATTCCAACTCATTTCTGTTATAGACAAATAAAAAATTCTAAAACCCTTTATTTCTTCTACATAGAACAGTTCTCAGATGACCTCATCGCATCGTCAAAAATCTGACGAAAACACAGTCGAATTCCCTCTGTTCCACAGAGAACCTTTGACGATACTTTCGTCACCTGGAACACAGCCCGTCCTTCAGAGAACCCAACCAAAGGCATCCTTTCATCTCGCTTTGACGTCGTCTCAATACAATCACGTATACGTAGGTGTGAATTTTGAAACCAAAAAATAAATTGCGAAGGTGGTCTCCTTTCCGTAAACTCACGAAAATAAAAAAAAATAAAAGAAAAGTCGGGGTGGTTGACCGAGGGTAGACCGTCTCTGTCCCGTAGCGGGAAGAATCTTTCCGTCCCACAAAGAGCGGTCCCCCGATGTCCTGAGGATCCGCAGTCACGTGTCCCCCCGTACAAAAAAAGAAACCAAGTGCACGTACGTGGAAAGAGCCCGGATGGGCGAGAAGGTGGCCCGCGGTCGGAGGTGGTAAGGGGGAGGTGGTTGGGCAAAAAACATCCGAAAAGAGGTCCGTGGGGCTTGATGGTGTGAGAAGGTGCAGCCAGACAGTCAGACAGAGGAGACAGACAGACAGACATGCGGGAAGGAATGAAAATAATAATACCCAGCGTGGCCCAGGGCCATAGGTGTCAGTGCCGGCAGGAAGGAAGGAAGGACAGGAAGGAGCGCGTTGAATTTGTCATATGTAAGTTTCACCCTCTCCGCGGCCGCGCACGCACCAGCCGCCCGCCCCTAACTCTTGCGCCCTCGCGCCCCGAAACGTATCGTCCGGGAGGAATTATTTCAGAAAGGTGCCAGGGAAATCGGAGGGGGGCCACGTCGAGATTCGGGTCCTTTGCGATGCAGCCGTCCCTTCTGCCCGGTTTCTCGCGCGCGTTACAAAATGTCTCCGGGGTATATTGAGATACTGTCACCGAATTTTCTCCCGCAACCCCTTGAGATCGCGGGCTGCGGCCGCACGCGTTACTTTCGTCCCCTTTTTCGTTTCAAGGCCATTGAACCGAACCCCTACCGCTGGCTACCCTGCCAGGTGCTCGTGGCCAAGGGAGGTTTACGAATTTTGGGAGGGGTAGGTCGTCCTACGACGTGAAGATAGTTGTCTTTGGAATTATAATTGTATCGTGCACGTGGACGGATTTTGACGTGCTCAAAATAATTTTTTTGCTTGACAATTATCATAATACAATGCAATAGTTATATATTCATATATTCATATAGTGTAATAGTACTCTGTGTTGAGTATAAATGAAGCTTCACTTTTAAATTCGTTCTTCTCTTAGTCAGGGGTGGATCAAACATTGACGTTCTTAAAATAATTTTCTATAGTTATATAGTTATATATGTAGTATAATAGTCTTCTGTGTTAAACATAAATGAAGCTTTATTTCGAAATTCTTCCATCTCTTGATTATCCAATGTTGTAACTACATGTCAAACCAAACGCTCAATAGATTAAATATTAAGGAATTGTACAAATCAGTTCTGAAGTTTTGAATAATTAATACCAAAAATAACAGAAAAATGACAATTTGAATCTAAACTTTCCTAAATATTTCAATCTCAAAACAAACCTTTTTAAATCAATCTACCTTAATACGATCTGACATGAATATGATCACACCTGTTGTGTCTTCAAATCGAACCCCATAAATAAACAAACAACATCCCAATTAATACACTCAATGTACCATTAAAAATTCCCCAAAACAAACTCCCCGTAGATAAAGCGTCGGAAATATCACCAAGCGTAAAAAGCTCGAACTTGCAACCCATGATCCGACCAACTCGCGAGCTGCGCGATACACGCTCTCGAAATCATTATGTCATATCCACTTCATTTGTCCAACCCTATCGCGCGTATCCGTCCGTGCGTGGACGCGCGGTGCACTTGCGTTGCTAACCCCGTTGAATGGAACGTATACAAGCATCCGTTCGCTCGCCCAGAGCTTTTCGCTATTTTTTTTTCCCAGGTTTTAGACCCACCCCGCCGTCAAACAACGGAACGAAAACACAAAAGAATTTCCCGGCGTGTTGCAAGTTGCGCCTGGTATCATTAAACAAAAATGAAAGACAAGGCCTAATTAATAGTGTTGCCGGGTGCTCGCGGCGAGATGCAACCGTCGTTCGGTTCACGCTTATAAAACGGATAACGCTCGCCACCGGAAAATAATAGCGTGACTGCAAATATACGTTCGATAAATAAGCACACGATTCCAGTTGATAATCGAGAGCCACGAACGTAATTAATCAACGTTATCAACGCACCTACTGCTCGCTTTGTAACTCGAGTGGCAGGAATTAAAAAATTATCCTGCGTCCTCCTCCCCCGACTCTCTCTAGCGTCCTCCATCTCTACCCTCTCCATCGGACCCGGTTACGAATATCAGACGCGAATTTGTCCCGATGAACACGTGACGGCAGCCGGGTTCGCGGGTTACGCCGATAATTAGCAAATATGCAATAACTATGATTAGAGTAACGGTATCGCAAACAGCATGTTTTCATTTGACAAGGTATGTAATAGCGGGAGGGGGTTGGGAAGGGGCCGGGAATCGGTTCCGCAACAAAGAGCTCGGGTTTGCAAAATGAGGATCGAAAATCAAAGCCCACTTAATAACGCGCTGATGAAATCATTTCCCGGTCGGTGAGTTTCGAGCATCGAAAATGTCAGACGTTGAGAGTCATCGAGCGTTAATGTATTTTTGATCAAGTGCCGCGCGAATGACGGTAATAAATAATAAAACGCCACTTGTTTACAGGCGACCGCAATCGAAATTCGAGCCCCCGCGTTGCGCGGGCTAATATTAGCGAAAAATTAAACAGCGTGCTGCCGGGCGCTGTTGCTTTTGCTATTGCACCGGTGCCGCGCTTGCGAGTAGACAATAATACGTCGCGGTAAATACGATATCGCGAAGAATGATTTTCATACGTCCAGGGGAACGAAACATTGGAAAATATTCAGCGATAATAATTGTATTTCGAGATACGATTTTCGCGTCCGAAGACGCGGGGCAAAAAATTATCCGGATACACGCTGATTGTACGCAAATATTTTTGGTGCAAACTGAATTCGATTGAATTTCCAGGATTAACCGTGAATCTTAATGTGATTTTATTTTTACTTTTCGAGAGGGTTGATTTCCTTGCGCGAGCAAATGATGACATGTACGGAATTATTGTGACACTCGTAGATGCTTTGCTAATTTTCGTCCATGAAATAATTGTTTGCGTTGGTACACGAGTGTTTATACGTTTAATTGTAGAGCAGGTGATTTTAAAATCGTATTTTTTCGATTTTAATTAACCATTTAACTCGTGACAACGTGTGAGACTCGTGGTACAGAATTTGAGTAGAATGTGAAAGACACTAGTCAGACACGTCGCGTATGAAGGGGCTTGGAACATCAAAGAATGAAGAAAAATCACTTTTTTTATTCAAATTTAAGCGGTTCTGAACAGTTGTGTGCAATTAGAATCGAATTTGGAGCACTGGAAGTGATAAAACAATTTTGATTGCCACTTTCAGTGCTCCAAATTCAATCTGATTGCACAGAACTGTTCAGAATCTCTTAAATTTTAATTTAAAAAAAGAATACTGATTTGTTTTATTTTTTGAGGTTCCAAGTGCCTAAAAGAGCGCAACGAATTTTATATCTGAATATGACATTCACGATCCTACAGGAAATTGTAGGTCAAAGGATCAATCGTATTCTGTAAGAGATACAGGGTGTCCCAGAAAGCCATACACATATAATTAATACTTAAATTGCGAAAGAAAAGAAATACAGTCTTATAAGATTTCTGTAGTTTTACATTAAATATAATCTGTACGAATGTATAACCTATTAAATAAACCTAAAAACGAATGCTCTCTGAACGAGCAAACTTCAGTGTTTACAACTCAAATAATAATTGGTATTACTTTCGCGTAAAATTGCTTTATTAACTTTGCTTTCCAAAAATACATACGTTCGAACCCATTCGGATTTTAATATTCCCCAAGTTTATAAATGTAACGTTTCCTCTGTTGGTGTTTGTACGAGTAAATTTACTTCGATCGAAAATAACGTACATGCGTACGATATTTCAAAGCAAATTTTCTAATTTCGCGTTTAAATCCCGCGGAAGGCTCCTTCGGTGAAAACAATTTTTTCCGACTTGGACCGACGCAATTGTACCGCGAGCAACGCGTGGGAGATCTAAAATTTCGATCACAGGCGCGAGAAAATTGATCCCGGAATATTTCAATCCGATCCATCAACGCGATCGGTGGACTACTCTTCTCCCTACGGATTAAATCGCGTTGACCTGGATACGTGTGTACTAGAGCCACCGGAAAAGCGCTCAGACTCCCCCACTTCTGTCGACCCTAAACACAATAATTACCTCGACCTTGATCAATAAACCGACGATCGTGTTTATAGAACGAGAACAGCAACAGCGTGGCATCGCTCGATATTTATACACCCTCGCCAGTGTTTCGTTGCGCTGTCGTTCGCTGTTCGATTGTAAGAAACGGAAAGAAATGAGTACTGTAAACACAGTCGTTTAGGATACAAGGCGGTTTTCGTTGCCAGAAATACCGCTGTTTCAACGAACACGTTGCGGGAACCGTTCGTCGCAGGACAGAGATCTATTATGGATCTATCGTTATGGATATCGTTCTCCTTGGTTTTTCAAGGTATCGAATTGGAAAAAAAATTTACCTGTGCGTTAGTGTTATACAGGTTGAATTACAAAAAAGAAAAGGAGAAACGAAAATCAAGGACAGTAAGCAATGAAGAGCAGAACAGAAGTGATTCAAAGTTACGAGCGAATGCTTATTACACTGACTGTATATGTGCATTAGTGTTGGAGTTTACCTTTTTTGAAATCGAGTGGTCCTCAAACGGTGGAATTTGGTCGAATTCCGTCTCCCAAAATAGTACTTGCATGAGAATGGGTTGACGATTTTGCAAATGGCTTCACTCTGTTAAACAAAAGGAGACACATCAGAGAGCAGACAATAACATTTATTTCGGGGACGTAGACAACTTAACAAAACAGTACAACGTAATGCATATAAATGTACAACTAATAACATCGGAATGCATGATATTGGCGTAAATGGAGGTGGCAATATCTAGTGGGACAAGTCCGAATAGAAAATGAAAGAACAAGTCCCATTTTAAAAAACAGAGATGTCCTTCATATCTCTTTGACGCATCCACCAATTAAAAAACTAGTAACATCGGATGATCACCCCACGATACCAAATGTTTTTGGCCTGTTGCATCTTTTCCTGCCACCAATACCAGCCAAGTTATTCTAGGTGCCAACAGTTCACCCTATATATTCGACATCTCTATTCAGGAAATTTTATTAAATTAAATGATAGATAATAAACATGTACATAAATACATTTTACACGAGTATGTATCTATGTATAATAAAAAATTGATTTGGAAACACCAAACCTGTCATTTGATTTAGACAAGCTTCTTTGATAAACACAGAGTACATAAATATGTACATGTACATGTTTATGTACATGAATAAATTTTACACGAGTATGTATCTATAATGAAAAATTGATTTGGTACCGACCTGTCATTTGGTTTAGACAAAATTCTTTGATAAACACAAAGGGTACGAATATTTATAGGACCGGCTGTAAGTGTCGCACGTCATTACAAGAAAGAGGACCATTAAAAGTGAGTTTTATAAACATAATCGTTTACGATACACGTTGGGATACGAAGCCAGGAATACCAACCACTGTTTCAACGAACGATTCACGTGGCAGGGATGGTTTGTCGCAGCACAGAGACCTATTATGGCGCTATCGTCTTCGCTTGTTTTTTTCCTACCCCGACAACCCTCTGGCCCTTCCACGGTAAACAACAGGCATCCCCCCGACCCCCTGGCACAGCCGTTGCCGACCCCGAGCCGTACCTCCCACTTGCAAGGCACCACCCCTCATCAGTCGGTCTGTACAAATATACTATTGTATTGATCCTATACCTTCTCCACCTCCAGCGTTCTCCTTTTGTTCCCCGAGTATCCTCGTTTTACATTTTAGCCGCTTCCGCGAAACAACTAATGTGCGCCGAGTGTGTTGACAGTAACTGTCTCGCTATTGTTGCACCCTCTCGCTCTCGCCCCCGTCCCGTTTCACCGCCCCACGGAGAGGGCTGGCGTTGGATCATCGCGCCGTGTGCACAGGCCCCGCGGCGTTCTTCCGTTCGATTCTACTCCCATTTCGCGATAAATCGGCTCTCCGTCGCGACCAGCGATGCGGTCGATTTGCGATCGCCTTGCGCCGACGTTCCTCGAAATGTTCGATTAGAGTTGATGTTAGAGATGCTCTTAGAGAGTAATGGTACAGTTGATGTGGAAGGATTAAATAAATAAATATGAAGGATTCGATCAATGATAAACTGATAAAATGTGATCACGAATGATTTCTGTATGTTCTCACTTTTACTTCTTAACTCGGACTAAATTGGACTAGCATATCGATCGTACGCTTCACGTTCGATAGTGTTTTGTTTCAGATACGTTGTTTTAGACGTGTTTGTGTTTGACCCTGTGAATAATTGATTTTTGCGTATAGATATAGTTCATGTTCATTTGTACATCGACGTCAGCCAATTTTATTAATGGAGCACCTGATGCAATGTGACTAGTACATGTTCTGTTTGGTTGGTTTCATTGCAACAACTACAATTGATTTTACAATTTTATGAATGATGCCAAAATAGAAGAATATTCTAGAATTTAAAATTTATTTCCTTTCCTTAGTACAGTATTGTCTCGAAAAGTCGCTGAAAGAGAGATCCAAAAAGAATTCGATTTCACTTGTGCTAAAATGGGAAAGCATGTTATGTTCTATCCTTCTCTAAAGAAAGACACCTGTGCTCGAGAGATCACTTTATAGTGATCACCGCTACAGTAAACCCCGTGTTTTATCTACGGTTTCCCCCTCGGCACACTCGAGAACAAAGTCAAGCCGAATACGACACCTCCCTCGAAATAAGCAACTCGCCGCTCCCGACCGAGTTGCTAATTTCGAGACACTACTGTCTTTCCTCAAAGCGTAGACCTCCAAAAAAAAAGGAATACATGTCAAATAGAGTAATCTCCTCCTCGTCGATTAAAAATATACCTGTCAAAAAATTCTATCAAAATTTGAAAAATTACCATCTAAAAAGTACTACAAACGTAAATCTAAAAGATTCCCTAAAAATCAACGCTCCAATCTACAATACCTCCTTAATGACATACAATGCAATTAATGTTCCCGATCGAAATCGCGATTCCATGAAAACTTACGCTAAAACTGTTTCATTTTTTACAAATCGTCTCGCAATATCGTCGCGGACCATTAATCGCTCCCGGTCGAAAAAAAAGCGTGGCTCGCGGAAGCGCGAGCAAAAAGAGAGGCGTTTCGACGGCCGCGATTTCGTAAATACGCGTATGAATATCGGTTTTATTGCCACGGTCGGGGCGATGTTTCGCAACAACAGCAGCAACAGCGGGCACGTAACGTGCATTAATGCAAAGCCGAGAAGTAAGACTGGCGAAAAGGGGGTTGGGTGGGTATAGAACCGGCGCGGGGGAGAGGGTGGGGGAGTTTATATCGTGAGGCGAGCACGCGATGACGTGATTCTATCGATTATTAAACGAATAATATGCAGTCGCTCGCACTGCCCTGTACCATGTGCATCGAACCACACAGGCAATTTGGGTATGCATCGTATGCATGAGTTTATGATCGCGCGAAAATCCGGAATGTTCGGCACGGAATGATACGATGGAAACGAAATAGAGTTCCTGCGAAACTAATTTCATGGAACGGTTACAACCGACGCCTCGAAAATGCCGTTGTGGTATTCTAAAATTAGGAGCTGCGCGGAACGACGGGGGTGCCGGGAAACCCTTTTTTTTTTTTATCCGCGTTTCACTCGACGCGATGGGATGCGCGATCTCTGGAGCGGACTTTTTTATTTTTTTTTTCATACGGCTGTGGACAACGAATCAAACGATCGAGACAACCCTTGGAGGTGGGATGAACGGAGTTCTTATCTGGACACAAATTTTGGATTGAAGTGAATCGTTCCGAAGAATGTAGAAACCTTCGGGTTTATCACTCTGAATATTTCGTTAACGATGACATATTTTAACACTGAATCTACCGAGATTAAATAACTGGTTTTAAAGACAATTTTTGAATTACATGTAAAAATATGTCACGTGATTCTAAATTGAATAATGCGTGGAACAATCGTATATCATTTTTGTGCTGTATACAAGAATTTATAGAATATAGAATATACATTATATTAGGTATATGTATTATATTAGGTTGTCCCAAAAGTTTCTTCCATTTCATTAATAAGTAATGCATTCACAATATTTTATGTCTAATGTTACGTTATTGAATTGCTTACGATTCATTTTGCTCTACTGCTGATACAACATTAACATCTAAGAAATCAGGTTGTCTATTTATGTAAACATTAGCACACAAAATAACTGAGCGCAAGTCACGGAAGAAACTTTTGGGACAACCTTATATAATTAACAGTACATAATATAGAAAATAATATAGAATATATTCTGTAATATATAGAAGAATATCTATATATAGAATATCTATATATATATATATATATATATATATATATATATATATAGAAGAATATATCTATATATTATATACATATATTAGATACAAGAATATCTATATATTTATATAGAAAAATATCTATATATTATATACATTTAAGTCACTCCCGACCGAGCTCCAAGCATCTCGGCGTCTGAGGCACTGGCCTATACTACTAGATATTCTTACTGACGAGCTTATTAGCAGGCCCAGGACGAAACGCTTCCTTCCTTGTCCTCCCTCTCTTGCTCTCCCTCCACAAGGAACTACCATTACTAAAGTATTCTACCTTTTGCTTAACTTTTCTCATTCATGTGGCAACACTACGAACTAACGCTAAAAGTACAATAAGTGCTTCGTTATATTTTTCATTCATAATCGCGTACCTCGAAGACTTGAACAAAAGGTTGACAGACGAACGGACGTCCACCACGAGCCGTGCAAACGAAGAAATCATAGAAGCTGCTCTCGCAAATTCATCGGTCCCGGTAAAAATCACATCAGGCTCGTTTGTACGTAGAGTTGGATCTACTCGGCGTTCTTCGGATGCCAGCGTCGAATCATCAGCGTTCCCAGTGATGCGGAACGTCGGTGGCCCGTTGCAGAGGGTTGCAACTGTGTCGTTCGTGGAAGAGTCGTCGACTGAACCGACTGACCTCCGGTAAACAATCCACCGTGCGTCCGCCGTTCGGTCCATCTCTGATTGCTAATGAATCCTAATGCTATTATGCATACAACAACTGACGAAAAAATAAAAAAAAAACTTAGGTCGGAGGACGGGAGGGCAGGAGTCGTCGGTCCATTCGTCCGTGACGTCGTCTCTTCACACTGGCGTGGCTCCGCTCGGTCCGTCTCTCCTATCTGCCTCTACGCGCGTGCACGTACGCCTTTGTGCCCCCGCGCCTGTGTGTACTTCTGGGACAAAGAGTTGTGCAAACACGAGTTTACCAACCGGAGGGACATTATTGCCCCGAACCCCGGGGCTCCGGGCAAGTTACCCGTCAGGCACTTCGTTAGTGCAATCCTTTTTGCTCGTTACCTTGCAGGTTACTTCGACCTCGATGCGTTACGATCGTTACGATACCTGTTTGTTACGTACGTCCCCGATGAACGCCTGGCGACGTTGTGCAAATCGTCCAAGAGGCTTCGACCGGCCTGGCAAAAAGCACGGACAAATTGCGACGCGATGGATAGACCCAACATGCTCCGTTTAACCGTTCGAAATCACGCGTGGGAAGCACTGGAAGGGTCGTTGGGTGTCCAGAACCCTCTGAAGGTTTCCATATTTCGAGGGATGAATCCGAAGGGCCAATGACATTCGAATATTTCTGTGCAGGGGATGTTGTAAGACGAGGAAGATTCGATATTCATCGTGCGAGTCCGTCTTTAGTCGAAGTGAAGTCTTCTGGGAGCATTGTTTGATTTTATTGAGAAATGAATGATTGAACAATTCGTTTGTTAGATAGATGTTTAGAAGGATGAACCTGGAGATGGCAGTTTTTAGAATGTTCCATTCCAGTAGGTATTTTACATGCAGGGTGGGAATTTGATCATGGAAGTGGTTCCATCTTTATACAAAGTAGAGGTGTCCTGCGAGCAATGCTTAATTCTGTTTGTTAAAATGTGTTATGGTCGACGAGATAATTAGAGGGATGAATTTGGAGGACCAATGGTGGCATTCTTTCGAATGTTTAATTCCAATAAGCATTTTTCATGAAGAGTTGAGATTTGGTTCTGGAAGTGGTTCCATCTTTATACAAATTAGTCCTATGATTAATGGTTAATTTTGTTTGTTAAAATATGTTACGGTCGACGAGATAATTAGAAGAATATTTAGAAGGATGAACCTGGAGATGGCAATTTTTAGAATGTTCCATTCCAGTATTTTTCATAAAGAGTGGAAATTTGATCATGGAAGTGGTTCCATCATTATAAAAAGTAGAGATGTCCTAGGAGCATCTAAAAAATGTTACGAATTAATAAATATCCGTTATATGTCTGTATTTAGTTTGCAGTATGATACTACATAGATTATAGTATAAATTTTATAATAATAATTCGCGGTGTATATTAATTATTCATTGAAGTTGGTCCACATATTTACGAACAGAAGTGTACTTAGCAACTGTTTGCTAATCTAACGAAGAAATAGAAAATAATCTCTAGAAAATAATTCTCGAACTGCATTCAACGAAACTGTATGTAAATGACTTTTAACAATTTCCATGGTATGAATCGAAGAATACGATCTTAATATAACTAAGTGTCGCGTAATGAGGCTTACTTGCAGACGTAATACTATTTTATCATTCCATATGCTCTTAATAACGAACATCTTGCTTCTATTAATAGCGTCTGCGATCTAGGCGCCACTAATAATGGCAATTCATCTTTCACTGCATATGTTATAAACACCACGACTGGAGTGAAGAGATCTTTCGGTTTCATTAAACCCTCTTTAATTCAATACTGTATTATCGAAAGTAAAGAAGTCTTCAAACTGTTCAGAAATTAGAATATTAAACCACAATCAGTGTAATAAGTATTCGTACAAGAACCAATTCGAAATAAAACGTCATATATTTATTTTATTAATAAATTTCAGGAGAAAAAATAATTAACCAACATTCCTACATTTTTTTTAAGTAGATTTTCCGTAAATTAAAATTATCACTTTCAACGTTAACCTCTTAATTCTTTTCTTATTAGTTTTATTTGAAAAAATGTTCCCATACGAATACTTTTTACACTGGCTGTAAATCATTATAAAATTTAATTTTGTTAGTAAAGTGATCCAGCGGCGTTAAAAATGCCAATTTCCTAGAGAAACGAACCCGTCGTGATTTTTACGAACGTACAACCACGGCTTCTTCGATGTTAAAGTATCGGAACTTGTTTTCACGAAGATACAAAGAGTCGCGTTCAGAAGTTGGAATTTTCCTGACGAACGAGTCCGGTGTAATTTTTACAGCCGGGCTCTGACGAATTTATGAAATTTTTTGCTCGTGGAGCTCCTCGATTTTCTTAGTTTGTTCTGTCATACCTCGACGGATGAAAGAGCCGCAACAACCATAGGGGGCACGTGTTTATTGAAACAACGCGGTATTGTCGCGACGTCGATGTGTACGTTCCCTGACAATAAATTACTCGACGGTTGTTAGGACTGACAATGCGCGAGCCTGTATCAATTTACCTCGAATCGAACGACAGCGCTGAACTTTCCCGTAATTTCTATCTGCTGCCAGGGACGGGCAAAATTTTATTCCTATAACGAACCACGACGAATAAAACTTTGAGTGATTTAATCGAGACGCTAATCCGATTATAGAGTATCGACAGTTATAGTCTACTTATTTTTTTGTTCGAATTAAACATAATATTATATGATTAAAATTGTATCAAAACCAAAAAATATAGACTGCAAAGTGTAATTACTATTATTCTCGGAGTTTCCTAGCCCTCCTCGCTATACTGTTTACCTATAAAGGTGATCGACCTAGCGACGAGATTTCAGACTCGTATTGCCGTGATAGACAGAAAAGTTACAGTTTCTGCGATTTATATAATTTTCTTCGCGACGGTGCTCGCGAGTAAAGAAAGTTTTATTTAAACGCCCTGCATTCTTCAAATTTCGAACAAATTCCCCAAATCGTTAAAATTTCAGGTGGGGTTGTGTAGATGAACAATGTACCTATTAAGTTACCGCAGTAGAACTTGCTATGTCTGTGTAGAACACCGTTCGTGCGGCTATTTATAATTATATCTCATTCATTCGAAAAACAATCAAACACTGTGAAATCGCGTATGGGTGCTTCGCGGATCGAAGGGAGGATAGGTGGGTGGGGAGATAAAACGACAATGAAAATACATTTGCAGGCACAAGCGACAGGCCAGCGAGATAGCTTACGCTTCCTGGAAAGAGGCGAAGGTTGTCACTTTACTCGCGGGCGCCTCGTATTCTGTTTAGTTTGCCGTTCAACTCCTAGCAAATATCATTCGTGTCGTTCAATGGTCTGCACGGAACAAATATCGCCTAAGTGTCCCGCGTAGACCGACCAAATCGACGTAGAAAAAGTCTGTCACGCTCCTAGTCACCTGACAATTTGTTACGTACGTTTGCGTGGCTGTCTCGTATTTTCTTTCTGTGCTAATTCGATATTCGTCGGATACAGAGAATTTAATTCTACGGTAATAGATATTTAATGCTCTGGTAAATGTTTGTTGAGTGCTTTCACTGAATAAGAATTTTACAATATCTATTGAAATTTATTTTCTTGGACTCTTTAGTATTTGCCTTTTTTCGAAATCGTAACAGAAGAAAATTAAATTCGTGTTCGTGTACCCAAGACCAAGAAGGTTTTCTGCTTGAACCATTCACTTGTATTGAAAGTAGCTATCAAAAGGTATAAATTAATCACAAATAAATTATTAAACAATTCTAATTCCTGGTTATGAAAAAATTATGAAAATCATTTTACTTCATACGTTACATACAGATTTGCCTATAATAAATTGAATGATAGGTTTGATGTTTCCAAATTAATTATGTACATATTTATAATGAAACATTTATTCGAAAACATCAAACATATTATTTATTTTAGACAAACTTCTTTAATAGACATAGAGGGTACGAATATTTATGAAACTGTATTTACAACACTGATATTCAATACATATATTGTCATTTTTATCTTTTATTTTATCTATTTGCTTCTGAAGTTTATTATTTCGGTACTCGGTATTAGAAACGTAAAATATCTGCTGTACAAAATGGTAACCTTCTATCGGAAATCCCTTTCCACGTTTTCTTCGTAGTAAGTAGCACCAATAATAAACTCCCAGAGGCGATTGAGAGTCGCGCATGTTCGTCCGCTGTTCTTCCGGGATCGCGAACGTTTTTGCGCACCTTTTAAACTCTCCGGCGAATCGCCGGACCGATCGGGATCAATGGGAAAGTGTAAATGATTGAAAACGGCCGATTAGGTCCCCGACAAAGGACGTGGACCGATTATAGAGACTGCGGACCGATACCATTGTATTGGTAAACGGCGTTCATTATAAATAGGGGCAGGACACAAAGCCAGAATAAATATCGTGATATCCCGGCTTCCGCGGGATGACCGAGCCGCTGTTTATTTTATCATTTTTCCATGAGATTTCAGCCAAGTGTAAATACTGCGGAAAATGCAGGAACACAAGCGACTAAACATAACGATTATAAGCGCCCCGGGGCTTCGATGTGCCGCTGCGGCTTGTTTTCAATGCAGTTGCATTGAACTGGCTCCGCTGCATTCCGACTCACCTCGCCTCATCCCCATCGTTACCGTCCAAACTGGGGCCGCCTGCGACCCTTTGTAAAACGTCGTATTGACCCAAAAAACGTAAAATGCAACAGTCAACTTGATGAAGTTCGCCGAGGTATCGTAATTGCATCGCCCGGAGTGTGCTTTGAGCTTTTCTCCTCTCTCCCCTCCGTCGCCCGTAATCCTCCTACCCCCTTTTTTCGTCCAAGAGGGCATTGTCACCGGGTTGTCAGAAATTATTTAAAAAAATTAATTCCCCGGCGACAGCGGAAAACTGCGCTTCCCCCTCGGGAATTTCATATTATTTAGCCCGATTCGCGATTTTTGTCTCGAAGCTGTTTTTTGTTTCACCCGTTTCTGCACGGTGAATGCGGCCCCGGCGCGCGAGCATTATTTTTCCCTGGTTTGTTCCTGTTCCGACGAGAGCCGTTTTGTAGTCCTCGAGCATGAACGAATCGTTTGTCACCGCGGCGCTTAACGCGGCTTACGACAGTTTCAGTTATTCTTTTGACTTTTTCAAACGGCGAACAGATGTTCCGCATGGCGTCCGCCCACGCGACCGACCCCCGAGAAGTTTCCCTTTTAGTTTTATTGGCAAATTCGTACGCCGTGTTTCTTCATTTTTATGGCTGTTGCTCTATGCGAATCGGAGAGCGGAGGGGGTGGGGAGGGGCGACGCTCTTTGATAGGGGCCGAGACGATCTGTTCAGAGTACCCTCGGTTAGATCCTTTCTCGTGTGCTTCTTTTAATTTTTTAAATATTCTTTTCCTCGAGTCTCAAATATAAGAATAGTCCAAATATTTTGATACAATTTCTAACAAACCTAATATTGTTTTTCTCTACTTCATTTTATTATCGAATACAAATTTCGTGATGACGTAAAGTAAGATAAAAATTATGACGTTCTCGTGTGCTCCTTTTAATTATTTAAATATTCTTTTCCTGGTCTCAAATATGAAAATAGTCGAAATATTTTGATACGATTTGTAATAACCTTAACGATACTGTTCTCTTACTTTATTTTATTATCGAATAAAAATTTCACGATAACATGAAATAAGATAAAAATGATGATTGTTCCACTGTTACATCCCTCATAACATTCCACACAAATTAAATTCAATTATTTGAGTTTCTATAATAATCACTACTATATCTCTTTACAATTGCTATTCACAATTGTAAAATAATCATTCCTCTGAAATTCACAGTTTCCTTTTTGAAGCAGTACCATGATATCGACACTACGTCTGAGTATTTCTCTGCATTCCATCGTATCGAGTTATAGTACTCCAGTTTCTCAAAAGATTGTTTCAGAGCGAGCGCGTTCACAGAACGTTAACGGAAAAAGTCTGGCGGATTTTTTGAGAGATGAAGACCGTCTCGATAACGATGCGTCGGGAAACGTGCGAAACGGTCGCGGTAAAGAGCGCCGCGCCGCCTTTGCGGCTCGCTTTCGGCGGGACCGCTTATAAAAACGCAATTTCCTTGTAACAATATAGCATAATAAATGTCGAGGGTTGCCTTCTCGGGGGTTAAAGCGGCCACTTTTGCTCGGCCGCGGACCGAGCGGCAACCTCCGATTCGCCATTACACTTTGTAATGTACTTACGTAACTTGTGTTTATACACCAACTTTCGCCCTCCCGCCCGCCTCGTTCGAGACTCCACCCCACGCTTTCCACGGGCCATTTCAACCCTTGTCCCGCGGCGTTTCGCCCCGATATCATTTTTAATGTCTGAAAATTATCTCCGCCCGCGCCACCGTTCCCCCCGAACCAGCCCTCTCTCTGTTTCGAGAAAAACATCTTCGCGACGACTTCCACGCTGAGGAAACTTTTAATCCCTCCGTCGCGGTGGAAACTATCCTCGCCGAGGGCGGTCGAAAGATACCGGGAGATAACTATGCGGTGCACGGAGGCGGCATCGAATCGAGTCGGGAGCTCGATTTGGAAAATTAGAAAATATTTTATTTGCGTGAAATGGTATTTATTGAAAGTAGCGTGTGGTTCCATGTTGAGGGCGAGTAAGAGAGGAGAGAGGAGAGAAACGGAGCATTTCGGGATGTTTGGAGCTCGGTCGAGAGTGGCTTATACAGGATGCCCCAAAAATATTGGAGGACGTTGAAAGGGGTGGTTCGTGGGATGATTCGAAGCTATTTTTTCCTTAACGAAAATGTTATCCGAGCTTCGTTAAGGAGATATTATCACTTTAGCGACCGGTAGGCGATTAATCGGCTTTTTGTCTCCAACGCTTACCGACCGGTAGCCGATTAATCGGGTTCTTGTCCCCAACGCTCACCGTTGCTATGGTAACTAGCAAGTATTTGTTACTTTGAATTGAGATACAAGTTGCTTTGCTCTGTAAGCTCTCGTATTTTTATACAATTCCCGGTGTCAGGAAAGATATGGTCGGTAAAGTGTTAACAGAAAACCCCGACCAACCGCCCGCAGTAGTATAGGGTGAGTCCTAGACG
>NW_026534838.1:6316056-6470086 GCF_026225885.1 Hylaeus anthracinus
CGTCTAGGACTCACCCTATACTACTGCGGGCGGTTGGTCGGGGTTTTATGTTAATATCTTCTTAACAAAGCCTCGGACAACATTTTCGCTAACGAAAAAGTTGTTTCAAATCACCACCTCTTTCAAGGACCTCCAACATTTTTAGGACATCCTGTATATGTTAGGCGGGACCGATTAGTTGCGAGTGTCCTCTATTGGTGAGGATAGGAGGTGCCAACACAGTAGTAATAGGAGGAACCACTCGATTCGTACTTCAAGAAAATCCTCTTGAAAATGTTCGACGATATTTATTTATTTATTTCAATATATACGGGCATAACCCATTATGAAATTAATACAGTGTAGCAATTATAACATCCACAGTTGACAGATGTTAAGACAAACAAAATTTACAAACAAGCAAACAAACATAACAAAGTTATCGCCGGTGAATAGCAGAGTTGCCGATAAAAAAGTTATGTAGGCTATGTTTAGTAGAGACGATAGACATATATTTTTGATAAATTCTTTTGAACTAGAATCAACTCTAGATTCTGATAGAAGATTTACAGGTATTTAGCTACATTCCATGGGAAATTATCAACATTTTGATGGACTGTCCATAAAGTTCATGGGAATTTTGAAGAAAAATTCAAAGGCACATTTGAATTTTGATTTCCGAATATTGATTTATTTATTGAACTACATAGGTACCATTTTCTTTGACACCTTTCCACCTCTTAAGGAATGTATGCATGCCATTCGTAGACCTGTACCACCTACCAAAAATCGACATGGAATTTCCAGAAAATCCAATAGTACTTTATAATATATATTTTATCGAATTCATTAGGTGTGGGAAATAATTCTGTGCCTTTCTATTCTTGCACTTATAACTCTAACTTAAGTAGAAATACATACTCATCATATTGTGTACACTATTACTGATTGTAATTGAGTTGAATTTTTCAGATAACACAAACTAAAGCCTATCAATGGACCGCGTACAAATTGTTACAACTAGAATCTTATTATACACCAAAAAGTAGAACTAAAAACAACCAATCCCTGGTGGAGCCTACAGCCGTCGCTCAAAGCCTCCTTCACCCCTGAAACTCCTCTGCGAAAGCTCAAGAAAAGCCAGAAAGCGAAAGAGAAATCAGCTCCGGAACCGGACATCCGTAACATCTTTCTGAAACGCGAGCCGGGTCCGTTCCAACGGTTGGAAAAATCGAAACATACCGCGGAACGAGCTTTTTCATGTTTCAACGCCTTCGGGGTGCACGGGAGCGCCTCGGCTGGCTTTATTAATCCGAAAAGCTCTCGGTATCCCCGGAGAAGCTTTCTCCGCTGTCGAGAGCCGTCGAGGGAAGAGAGCGAAACCGTGGAGGGGCTGCTCGAAAATTCCGCGAGCGTGTGGGGCGTGAATTGGGATTCGAGCTTTTGTACATTAATATCACGAGTGGGCGACCCAGCCGTTCCTCCTTGCGAACCGCGGCTTGCGCCCCTAACGCGTCTCGGGGGTTGGCGAAACTGGGGAGAAAGGTGGACCGGACCCGTGGCAGCATGTTGCGCGATCGTAAACACTTTGCATATTTCCCGTGCAATTCCGCGAACCCCACCGAACCAGCGGCACCTTTTCAACCACTTCCGTCGTCTCTTTCCCTCCTCTCGCCGCATACCGACGCTTTGCAATTAGGCGAAATCGATTGTACGAGAGGCGGAGGATGGAACTGTCGACGCGCAACTCTAACCGAATGATAACGACGATAGTCGAGGTCGGGGATGGCCGATCTGTTCTCTGGGTTAATGTATTCTCGTGTTTTATTCCGTGCTTTGTATTACTGCATTTGATTATTTATTTGTAAGTACGGTAGTACGTGTTAGAAATCAGCAATTTTTAGTATGGTATCATTCATTTTTAGTTCGCGTTAGTAACAATTCGATTTATAAGTAACTTTTATTTTATGGAGCTTTTATATTTTTTTTTATTTGGCATCCACATAGCGTCCACCTACTGTGTGGAGAGAAAATGTTGGAAAGTGGGTCTGATTAGTTACAATACGATCTTCTTGATAATACTATAAAAATTCTATACTATAACCTAGACTATACTATACAGTTTTATGTATAGTTTAATCTAGGAGATTATACCATCATCGCTACACAATACATGCTAAGCAAGACAGAGGATAATATTAAAAAAAAATTGAACAACAAAGAAATTTTTGACGTCACTGAAATATACCACGTTTTTGTCACTCCAGACCATTTATTTATTTCATTGCAACTGAATCGCGATCGCCTGACGACTCTCGCCGTTTATTTGCCTTTCGCCGGATATTCTTCCCCCCTTTTTCCCTCTTCTTTTCAACCTCCACACTCCCATCGAACTGGCGGGACCAATTACAAATTTTACGGAATATAATAAATGTCCTACCCTTCTCGCCGCCCCCTCCCCCTGTCCCCATTGTCTCGGACAATAAAAAGAGTAAACTGGTAGTAATAATACCATTGATTTCGGGGGAACCGAAAGTTTTTCGTGGCCACTTCTGGATTGTGGCGAGAAAGCGGCCCGAGCCGTTGGTAGAAATCCGTGGTAGGGAAAAAGTGCGCGGCAGCGGCGAAGTTTCGACTCCTGCCGGTTCATTAATGGAGAAAGGGTGGCTGCGTAAGAGTTGAAAGGAGCGCTGAAGGAACAGGAGCGGGGGTTGAATCGCGCGGAGCCACCCGAAATCCGGGGAGCGTTGTAATTGGACCGGGGATTGCAAAACGTCGAAACGACGTCGAGACACGTCTGTCAGCTGATGTTCTTTCATAACGACGAAAGTATTTGGTTCGTCCAGAAGTTTCAGCTGCCTTCTAAATGGAAGATGTTCCCAATATTTAATCAGAACTGATATCGGATCCTTGGTGGCGTTTCATGTGAGGGATAACGATAGATTTTTTTAAAAGGATCTTTAGAAATCTATTTTTTTAATAAGACACGCCTGCCAACACATTCAGAATTGAGGACACAACATTTTCAAATGACCGATATCATCGTTTCGAGCGAGTGCCCTTATTTGGGCGATTTAAAAAATATTTACTCAAGTCAACTGTACAAATTAAATTACATTAGTACGAGCCAAAAAGGATTCAAATCTGAAAGGATTAAGAAGGAGCGTGTCGCAATTCTCATAGGTAAAATTCGAGAATTTTCTTTCAAGGTTTATATATATATTGTAATCCAAAGCAAAGCGTCATACCATAGTATGGGCATTGAACTTAACATTTTTTACTTCCCGCTTAACGCTCGGCGAACGAACAGTGTAATATGATCCTAACCGAGATATCGTTGAGGCTATGTTCTATTGTCTCACCGATACGTTTCTGCCGACTGTACTTTTTCCTCGAACCTCTTTCTCTCTCGCTCTCTCTCCTTTTCTACGTTAAATGTAAACACAGAATAGAAACCGCAACTGGATAACTGCAATGTTCGGCCCCGATTTTCTTGCGCTTATACAGTCTTTACTATAAATAGTAAACAATGCTTAAAGAAAAGAAAATACATTTCCAAACTTTTCTCAAAGACTGTTTACTACCGTACTACGATCCCTATATTTTTTCCTGCAATGTTTACAGTCGATAAATAACGCCCCACACCCTGGAACATCGCTCTAGATCAAAACAAAGCCACGATCAGCATACTTCTCTCGAATCAATCAGCCCACGATCCAACGTGTTGGCACGAAACACCGGAATGTCCCCAGCCGCGAATCTCGGCGCTATCTCTAATACCCTCGCAAGCCCCGTCTTTCCTTCAATCTCGAAGTTCTATCCTCTCCATCCCTCGCCTTTTACCACCCCGGATCGCCCTCGTCCCCACCCCCGCGGGAGCAGCCCCCGTCGAGCACCTCCGCTTCCTTCGCCCCGCAAGGCAGAAAATCTGAGAGCGAGATAATTACGGTTGGAAGCGCGGATATTATTTAACCAACATTTCGCTGCACGGAGCGAGGGAGTGGATGAGCAAGAGCAGGGCCAGGCATAACGGGAGGGGGAGGGACGGACAACCGAGAAGCTCGAGGGTGTTCTTATACGAGCAGCCCAATCAAATATAACGGGCGCCCCGGTGTAACGCTGGCTAATATCGCGGGGGCACGGAGAAATTCCTTCCATGTTTTCGAATCTTCGTCCTTCTTTTTTTTTCTCTCTCCTCTCCTTTATTTTTTTTTTCGTGTTTTCGTTTTTTTGCACGATAGAAAAACATTCGACCGAGGCGCGCGTATTCCTCGCGGCCACCGGGCGGGCTCCTACGCTCGGGCAGATATAATATTTTACTTTCAGCGGTAGACACACGGCCGAGAGAGTTAATCCACGGGGTTGGTTATTTCAGCGGGTTTCTTTGGGGAAAGACGCCACCGGTGAATATCCGTGCATAGCGTGTGCGTTAATGTTGCCGCGGAACGAGAGAGAGACGAGACTCAATTTGAAGCACGAGCTAACCGCTGCTACTGACGCTCGCCCGAAATTAAAATTACACGTGTACCCCCGTATCGTTGGACGAGCTGAGACTATTTCTACCTGGGTAGTCGGGGAGGAAATAAAATGTTCGGTGGGAACGGGACTCGAGGAGAACGAATATTTTCCGTGCTCGTGGTGTTCCGCGAGGGAAGCGATTTGAGAGTCGAGAGTTTCTAAGCGTGCGGTTATCGAGAACAAAGTATTTTAAAAGTATCAGAGAGCCGATGGCTACAGACCAGATTTACTATTTCACTTAGCATCAAATCTGTCATTTAATTTAGACTTTCTCCAGTAGACATATTGGGTACGAATATTTATTGGACTGACTATAACTGACAAAACATGGAAAAGACACTTAGGCATGTTCCCCAACCCTAGCCCACCATAATGGCGAGATTCTCGTTTCCGATTTGGAGTGGGGGGATGCAAAGAAGGGAAGATTGATACGTTCGATAGCCCTTTGACGGACGGGCGTGTGATGTATGGACTTCTTGATGCGTTTCCTCTTATGACCCTACCGATCGAACGTTGAAAATCGAAATTTTACAACGCAGAAGTGGTTTTTCCGCGGAGATCTGGACGAGAGCCAGGGGAAAGGGATCAAGGTAGCCGCTTTCCTTTAGAATCCTCTCGATATTCATACCACTTTTATTTACAAGTGAACGCGGGGCCAATTGTATGCGGGCGTCTGCGATCGGCTCGCAACATATCAAAAACGGCTAACAATAAGTCAAAACACGACGAAGAAGTGGTAGCATTTTATGAATAATTCATCGATCGTGAAAAGGTATTAGCAGGAGGCACGAGCCGGCCAGTAACATGTAAATGAAGCGATAAATTTTGCATGGACAGCTCCCAGAGGCTCCCCGTAACCTCAATTTGGCACAGTTTTGTTGCCCACTTTCCCGTCGTTTGACAATTTAATCGCCCGAAAATTGTCCGAACGTCGTCTTCGATCGATTATGAGCGATTTCGGGTCTCTGTCCCACCTGGTTTTCGCGAAAATTCGTCGGGACGATGTTTGAAAGGCGCGCGGTGGAGTGAATGTTCGTTAAGTGTCGCGATTATTTTCAATATTTGACGATTGGGATATAGAGATTGACGGCTGAGAAAATAACGATTGAGTGAGTGTTCGTTAAGTGTCGCGATTATTTCAAACATTTGGCGATTACTATATACATTTGAACAACTGAGAACATAACGATAGAGTGAATGTTCGTTAAGTGTCGCGATTATTTCCAACATTTGGCGATTACTATATACATTTGGACAACTGAGAACATAACGATAGATTTTCGTTAAGTGTCGCGATAATTTCCAACAATTGTTAACCAGTCAATCTCGATCTTGAGCTTTACAACGTTTCTCACGGCATTATTCCATAAAATAAACAATACACCTTCAACTATATTTCAGATAGAATTTCGAACTCCACTCTCATCTTTTTAACGCGAACACTTGGGATTGCAACGTTTTCGTCGGCAATTAGACATCGACGGTGCAGTTTCATCCCGCGGGGAACCATAAGGCTTATCCGCGAGAAAGATCGACCACCCCAAACCCGGTTTGAAATCCGACGGTACTCTTCCCAACGCCCCTCGACGCCACTGGCAACCCCTTTTCTCGAAGTAACCGCTGCGTAAAGGGGGGTAATGGCGGCGCGTTGCGGTTTTCAGCTTTTACGACCGAATTACGACTTTTCAACTATTTTTACGAGAGTTGTTTCAATTATTTCACCAATTTGCAATTAAGAACGCCAGGCAACGCGGCGGCGAACGACACCCGCCGCTCGAAGGGTCGCGAAGGGTTGGCGCCTCTCTGAGCTTTATGGGGCTGATAATTTCGTGATTAGCCAATTAAAGGAGAAAAAAATTAAATCCACCGGCCGACCGGGTCTCCTGGGAAGGGTTGATTGCGCGACAAAACCTCGCTGTTAATACGTAAGTAGATTATTTCCTTGCGAGTAACGACCGATGCTCGAGTACCATTCTTCAAGTTTTATTTTGACGAGCAACGTGCTGTCATAATCTATTGCTTTTTAATGACAAGATAGAATTAACTAGCAGTGGTTCAAGAAGTATCTTAGGTTGTTTCCTAAATTTTTGTCAACAATTCTGAAGTATCGATATACTGTAGTTTCGAGTATTAATAATAAATACAAATTATTATTATTAGCCATTCAAATTGATTGTCATCTTTTTTTTTTAATTTACATTTCTTTGTCATGAAAGTCATCCCAAGGTCAGGGTACACTAGGGCGTTGAATTCGTCTTGACAAGGACTATAATACTGTTAAGTCAAAAATACAAATTGCCGTTTAAAAAAATTTTCGAACTTTTTTTTGGAACATTTGTTTAAAATATATTTTGCCAGATTATCTCACGTACTTGAAAAATCATGAAAAGAGTTACGTAGGACACCCTGTATATTGTTTTGTATTTCTAATGACTAATTAGAACAGGTACCTTAACCATTCATTACGTCAATTTTAATTTATGAAATTTATAAAGTGCTATTATTCTGTTAAATAATATTTTTTTATTTTGCATTCTGATAGAGGTGATAACAATTGTACGTTGTAACAGTCTCCATCTTTTATCTATTGGCTACCTGCGGAACGGCGCCAATCGCGTCGATAGTACAAACACCTTTGCTTGAACAGCTGATCCATCGCAGCTTGGAACGTCTAAAATATTGACTTCAGCACTTTCACAAAAGTTCGTTCAATTCAATCTAAAAGTCAAGAAATATATCTACAAAAACACACATTGGTACTTCTTAAACTTTTCACCCTACCCAGAAACACATTAACCCTTTCCTCGGTTAATTTGTGGACCTGGCGTCCACAATTGAGGACACAAAATTTCAAAATTACATTTAAAAATTAAATTCGGAAACCACACTATCAGGATATTTTAAAATATTTTTTCCATACCAATTTTAGCCCAAGGTAGCTAAAATTACCTAAAAATTAAGTTACATTAGTACGAGAAAGAAAATATTTCAGATCTGAAAGGATTAAACAAAACTCTCCTGATTCTCCAAAAATTCTCCTAACGTTATTAAACAATTCGTCCCCAAAAATGGATCCATCCTTTCGAGGACTGCAGTTAGCCAGTTACTTTCCAGTTAGTATCGTGTCGACGGTTGATGAATCAGCATTATCATCGCTTCCTCCCCCCAATAAATAACACACCGACGAAGGCACGCCCGTGGGGATTTACATAAAATTTTCTCGCCTGAGGTGAGGTGCGTTTATAAGAAATTGCCATGGGAGTAGGCCGCTGATAGTCCCGCGTCACGGCGCGTTTTATTGACAAGAGATCCCCTTCTAATAGACACCGCCCCGTCGAAACGCTACACCTCCACCTTTCGCTGACAAGATCTGCCAATCGTCCGCGGCAGGACTTTTAAACCCGCAGCCCTCGAAGAGGTCAGTATTTGTTCGGTGTGTGCTCGCGAGCGTGGTGGTAGGGTTGTTGGCATCGCGGTCTGCGGCGAGGGGGTTGCGAGGGGTCGAAAGAGGGAGCTCCGAAGGAGCTAGTGGCGCAGAATAACGGTAAGTCTAGTGTTTATTTGATGGCCCGTAATCACGCTATTTTGTCATCAACGGTAGGCCTCCTTCCGCGATGTAGACCGTCGAAGGGGTGGTTCTGCACTTATACTCGCCCTAACTCACCCCTCTGCCCGTCCCGAGCAGCCCACTCGAGAAGGAGGAACTAATTCGAAGGCTTTGCCGCAGTCAGGGTGCATCTTACTTCCGGTATAATTCTCGACCGCGGAACGGTATACAGGCCCATGTACAAGGGTTACGTATATAGGCTCGTGCAATCGAATCGAGATTTCTGATACTCCGGCCGCTCTCATTGTGCCGCGCTGACATGTTTGTGGTACAACGAGGGCGTGCGACTACTTCCCGCTTTTCCTAACCGAACGATACTCTTGCCCGACTTTAGAACGACGAACGTCTTTGCTCCTTGGATCAAAGGGGAATTTTGGAAATTTTAGACGAGTTTGGTTTGTTTAGGGGAAGAAGAGAGGCAGTAGGTTATTTATTTTTATATAGGTTTATACGTGTATTATATAATTAATTATGTTGGAGATCCCAGAACCACCCCTTCAAGGACCTCCAACATTTTTGGAACACCCTGTGTACGTTCATTTTTATATTACGTTTAATAATACGTTTCAGTTTACGGAGAAGATCCTCTGTATAAGGTATTAGTTATATTCGATGTTCATTCTGTAATTTTGTTATAAAGGCTCTCTTTAAGGGAGGTTTTGATTTTTTAATGACACACGGGTGGCTTCGAATACGTCTGACTTCTGTTGAAATTTAATTAATTGTCTGACTTTTATTTTCGTTGAATTAATAATCTGATTGTTAATGAAATTAATTGCCCGTTTTGAAATACAGTCAGCCTCCAATTTAATTTAATCGAATTTCTTCAATAAACACAGAGGGTAATGTTTATGAGATCGACTGTATGGCCGACTTTTAATCGAACCAATTACTCGATTTCATTTGAATATTTTCGATAAACGCAGAGAAACGTTGGAAATAATAATATATAAATAACGCGAACGAACTTCCGCCAGAACATTCTTTCCTCGCCCGGCTCGTTTCGCAGCAAGGATTATAGGTTTCCTCGGTACGAGGAAGCGTTTCATACGTTACGGGTCAATAGATTCGTTTGATAGTTTAAGGCCCCCCTTGCGTAGAGATAATCAACTATTGCAAATAATGGGATGCGAGTATCGCTTCATGAATTATTTATAAACATTAGCTCGTTCCGCGGACTATTCTTTCGCGTTGATTTATCGCCGCGATCATTTTTCCGCGATCGAAGCTCGAAACGAAGAATGGAGCGTTAAAGTTCTGCGAGATGTGATTCAAATAGGTCGAGTCTAAATATACGATTACAGTAGAGTATCAATTATTGGAATTAATCAATTTTAAAACTAAAACGTTCAAGTTTAATGTATCGTAGAATAAGAAAAAAATTGTATGTATTTACAAAAATATCTTTATCTGCGTCGGTAATAAGAAACGCACACGAAGAAATTTCCTTACGGTGATTATTTATTATTAGACTGCGGATCTCTATGTATTTATAGAAAACTTGAATGTACAAGAAACTACAAAATGCAAACAATATACAAGAATATAAAAAAGATCGAAAGTAAAGTTCATGTTATAATATTTGCGGAATAAAATAAATTTCTATTTAGGTTCATTTTTTGTAGGCATGTTCGCAAAGATTTTATTTTCCGTAATGATCCGCAGTCTATTTATTATAAATTACGTCTTTTATAAATATTTCGTGGTCCGCCCCCTCAGTTCGAATAATCGACGTTCCCCGTACCGTTGGTTTCGTGGGCACGAATGTCTCTCAGGAGGAATTAAAATATCCCTTTATCGCTTTACTTTCTCTAGTGGACGGTTTTCGCAGATTATACGGATTCCGCGAGCGATACAGTTCGCGGCTCGACCAAACAGCGTGTAATAACGGTGCGAGGCACGTGAATCATCGGCAAACGCCGCACCCACGTCTGTACGCCTTCGTTGTGTGTTTTTGTTGTGTCTTCTAACATGCGGTATCGTTGGCTCGCCGTTTATTGCATTTCTAATGCAGCTAATGCATTACGGTACACCGCCTTACCGTCGCGACTACCGGGCTCGGCGGTATTAGCTTGCCTGACAGGTGAAATCTGTTCGTAATTCTACTGCAACACGATTCGGAAATGAATTTTCCTTCCTTAGCTTGGCTAATTCTTTTTTGGATCTTTGAAATATTTGTTTGGTTTGTATGGTAGTTGATTTTTGAATAAAAGTAGAGCGAGTCTATTTGGCTTGATTTAGTTAATTTTTCTTTTTCAATCTTCTATTTTATAACTAATCACCTTTCTTTTACAATAATTTCCTTCTTCAATCTTCTATTTATAAGTAATCACCTTTGCTACGATAATATTTACTTTCTTCTTCCCACCTACCCTAATATTAAATTTACTCCAATATTTAATGCTCCACTTAATAAAAATAATTAAATACACATTTCTACCAAGATTGTAAAAATAACATGAATAGTATTGATTACAGGGTAAAAATCTATAATATGCAGAAAGTCATGGAAAAAAGTCAGTACGATGAAATCCTTGCACCTTTTGCATGTGGTAGGGATACAGGTGTTCATCATGCAGTATTCTCCAAACAATCGCGTGTGCTACGTTCTCTGTTCTTGCAATCGTTCGAATGATATCCCCTATTATTTTGGTCGATGGAATTGAGGATTCGTTCTTCCGAATCTACACACCTGGTGAATCTAAATCTACCCACGATGGAAGTACGTTTCGTGAAAAAAAGTTACAATTTTATTAAGGGGATCGAAAAGTAATCAAAGTTTTATCAACACTTATTTATCAAATAAATCTTAAATACTAATCAACGAAATAATTTCCATCATTTTCCAACAGTTTTTGTTAGAGTAAAGGCAGTTCGATTCCCTTTTTACAAAAGTCCTTCGATTTTTTGTATTACTTTTCGGTCCACCAAATATTAACGAACGTTGAATTGTTATTGTGAAAAGGTCCTCCGTGTCTGTAGACTTTCGCTACTTTCACGATAAACGCTTCTCTCTTTCTGTCTAGCGACTGACCTACGACTAAGTCAACATCATCAAGCAATTCCATCTGCTCGCCACTGAAACTTTCTTTACAGGCAAAATTAACATGTTTTCTAAGCATCGCATGTGGAAACTTGATGTCTTTCAAAATTAATTTACACCACGTTCATAATTAATGACTCTCTTTCGAACGTTATTCTCGCGCCTGAAGCCAAGATACATGAAACATTTGTCGGCGTTTCATAATTTTCAACTCGTATAACACACTGAAAGCAGGTTGAATTAAAATTCTTTGATTAATTTTCTTCAACGAAATTCTTATTCCTGAGTGAACAGCTCGTGCTCTTCTACTGTGCAGAGATGAGAAGTGGGTCTGATCAGTAACGGCATAATCTCCTTAATTTTAGTATACTACAGAATTCTACAGTGTAGTACATTATAATATAATATAATTATAATGTGTATAGTCTATTGTAGAATTCTGTGGCATAATCATAAAGATTATACCACTACCAATCAGACTCACTAGCCAGCTTTTAATTTCTACACAGTACATATCTCTTCATTATAGCTGTGTCTGATCACTAACGGTATAATCTACCGAATTTTAGTATGCTACAAAATTCTACAATATAGTATATTATAATATAATTCTCACAGTTGTCAATCTCTGCACGGTACATATCTCTTCACCATCGTACATCAATCGCCACGCCTGCTCTCATAAAGAATTTCAGAACAGACGCAACAACCCATAAAACAACGTCTCCCTTGCAAAACTACCTGGCAAATGCAGAAAATTCCCCTAACGCACAAAATGGATCAACACTCGATTAATATACCGTTTCATCAGTCATGTCATATTCGTATGACGCATCGAGTATTATAATCCAAAGTAAATTGATATTCCGCTCGCGGCGACGTGTCTTAAAATGTAAATAAGCGCAGGAGACTCGTAGGTGTCGGAATGCAAATTCTCGATTTGTCGCGCTTATCGCTTCTGCGACGGCGCGACGTGAGCGAGCCGCGCAAAAACCATAATGTGCCATCTCCCAGGCCTTGGGTCTGCGAAGCCAGGAAGTCTGCGGACCTGACGCAGGAATACGCGTGTTACTTAGCTTAATGGAGACCTGCATAACACCGGTATACACACCTCGTTGAAGGCTTAATACGCGTAAGCGAGTAATCCCCCGTGTCTCGACGGTTTCTCGATGCAGAGTCATGATTATCCTACCCTAAGCGATTAGGTTACCGCAAATCCGTTCCATGCCACGGTGATTACCGATCATAGATTGCCACACGTTTGCACAATTCGTCTTATCGTCGGGAATCCCGCGCTTTTTCCTAATCTCAACCTCGATGCTTTTTCGCTGGAGCAACGGGATATTATTATTAACTCGTTTGTTGGTAGGGTAGATTACGTGAAAAAATTCGTGTAACGTCTTCGTAAATGGGTTAATTTGGTACAAAAAGTACTTTTAAAAATTCCCAAATCTCCAATCATTATGAAGGATGCATCGAGAGAGGTGAAATTTTGGAAAGTACGTACACACAAATTTCAAAAAGTATTTAATCGGTTGTTAACAAATTTTAACAGTAGCTTCCTTGCTTTCTCTAGAGTAACATAGCCTATGTTATTTGAAGAAAAATGATATTACAATACGCTCTGAGCCTATACCTGCTACTCCCTAATTACTGCTTCCAACCGCTAGGTGGCTACGCGCATTCGTGTCTACCCGAAAGAGAACTATTTTCGTCTCGGAGTCATCGACAATGTTACGAATGCGATTACGAAAAATATTGCCGCTTCGAAGTCACCGGTCCGTTCCACGGTGCATACGCGGACTTACTCGAACCCTCGATGAACGGAGCTATAAATAGTTACAAAACTGCTCCTATCACGGTCGTATCGGCCAAGAACAAAGAGCTGGCACGCTTCTAGCGATTCTTCTCTCGAAATTTGAACGCGTGACGTGCCAGCAGCGCGGACGAGGAACCTCTCAAGCGCCCACGCACCCCGTGAAAAGAAAGGAATTAGGATCAGACAGGGTGCTTTCTCTTCAACCCCCATCCCATGGGTCGTCGCGTCCATGCTAATCGAACTCTTCCTCAAAATAATAGCGCTCGCCTCCCCCTCGACCCTCGGCAGGGCATATAACGCGAATCTCGCAAGGCAGAAGACCGGGTCTCGAGCTGCCTCATTACCCGCTTTTAATGAAACTCTTTTCTCGAAGCAGGCCTCGGCTAAGCGCCGTTGCCAAACCTCGTTTAGGCGATAGGGATCGGCGCGCGGCCAACCAAGCAACCAACCAAGCAACCAGGCGGCCCCGATCAGGCTAGCCAACCTAGAAGGGCTCCGTCTCGACGGTTCCGTTTCTCTTCTACGGACGAGTTCCGGCATCGAAGTTCTCCGCAAATTTGCCGAGGCGAGGCGAACGTCTCTCTTTCCGCGAAGAACGGCCACGAAATCGACGCTAACAGAGGGGTGGGGCCTCCGAACACCCCCACCCCTAAGAGGAGGATTGGTTTCGTTGAAGAAGCTTCAAGCTGGAAAATGTTTTCGAGGGGTCGAAAGTGTCTGACACGACGTGCACGATGCCCTCTTTTCTTTTTGCTTCATCCCCCTGACGGCAACCTCTCGCCATATATTCCCGTCGCTCCTACGAGCCACCGCCTTCAGTCTCGTCCTAAGCTGCGAACTATAACCCCTTCGCAAATAAGGGGAATGCCCGAACGCTTTGAGCCAAGTTTCGGCAATTATTATGATCCGCGTTATAACCATGGGCTACCGCAAGCCGACGTTACGGCCGACCGTGATGCTCCTTGCACTCGCGTGCAAACCAGCGGAACGCGTTTGTGTGGCACGTTTAATTGTGCGAGTCCGGGCTGCTTCGGTTATGGACGTAAGATCGAACGTGGGCGGAGAAATTGCACGATTACCGGGGGCTTTTATTGTGGCCGCGAATCGATGACCTGGCGGCCGCGACGGGGCTTGAGAGCAAAAATCGCTAAGGCTTAAATATGACGCCGAATGGAGTATTCTTCTAGACTTAGGTAGACCGAAGTCGGGCAGAGGGATGGATCCTACTCTTGCGGCTCGAGGAACGAGATTTTTTATTTTTTACGTTGAATCGAGGCGACAAATCGGAGGAACGTATTTCTAAATTGGTAGATTGAAATTCAAAAATATAGTTGCGGTTTAGGAGCTAAAATTAATATAGTCTAAAATTCAACGCCACGGAATATCTCTTACTAGCATCCCATGTCGCGCCTTCACCCGTGTATCATATCGTAGAATTTAGATTCATTATAATGTGATATTATACAGGGTGAATTGCTAGGTAACAAAATGGTACCTATGTAATTCAATAAATATATATTAAAATTCAAACGTGTTTTAGAATGTTTCTTAGAAATTGGCACGGACTTGCTGGACAACCTAATACTTCTTTATATCCATGTATCAAGTGCATATCAATGCACTCTTTCAGCTAGCACTCGAATTCCCTTCGGAAGGTCGCGTTTCTCCCGCCATTCAGAATTCTCCCCCGAAATCGACCGGTTAAACGTCTTCGATAACTCATTCCGCACCTTACCTCGACCCCGAAGTCACGAAACCCGCCAAGAAACAACCCCACCGCCCCTTGTCCAGTGTCCACTCGGTCGAGGATCACCCCGAATGGCGAAACCGCAGCGCCATCGGACTACCAGAGGGTGAGAAAGGGTTCCGAGAAGCGCGGAGCGGTCCGACGGTAACCAAAATTTATATACAAAGTATCTTTGCTGACCAGTTGCTGTTGGCCGAATAAGTAAAACAGTAAACTCGCGGAGGAGTAGTCGAATTGAGGGGCAAAGTTGCACCAGAGAGGGGGTGGTTGCGGTCTCGGCTCGTAAATTTCATCCTGGGAATGCAAGGCATTTTTCCGTGACCTTTGTCCTCGTTATATCGAGTATTATCAATTCAATGACACTCAAAAGGGGTGAAGTATTAAGTGTTATATTCTGAATTTAATCTGTGGTCTATGGTACTAGACGTAGAATATTAGCTATAATAAATTTGGTATTTTTATAGATCTAGATATGTAATAGAAGTATCATGACTTGAACGAATTCATTTTATTTTTAAATATGTCCTGGACCTGCTAGTAGACTCATCAGTAAGGCTTATGAATGTTAGACGGGACCGATTACTTGTGAGAAACGTGCGTACACGCGATGTCCCTCTAGTGGTGTAAACAGGAGATGCCAACACATAACTAATCATAGTCAGAGAAAGCATCTTCTTGCTTGTGTCGCGTGTCATTTTGCTTTACTATTTATTTAACTTGCTCTCCATTATTTTACTCTCACCCTTCACACTATTTATATTTTCCACGCAATCAAAACATATAATTGAAACGTTTAAATAAATCAGACATAAACAACCCCCATTTTACTACTTTCATACCTTTCTATTCTAACACCCTTTCTATTCTCTTTCTATTTTTGAACCACTGCCTTATTTAACGTCGATTGTTTTTCAATACCGAGCAATGTTTACTACCAATTCGTGATTGCATATCTTCCATTTGCGGGGCGAAGAAGGATCAGCCTCTTGGTAGGGTTCTAAGTTATTGGCACAACGTACACAGGGTGCATAGTATGCAAATGAACATACACTGTACGATACATACGCCGCCTCTGATGTCCGTAGCGTTTAGGCGAATTACACGGTAAATTTTGCACGATATCGAATGGCCGCGTTCCATCTTCTAGCAGGTATGTACACGTATAGCGCAGACCACGGGGGCGCAGAGCATAGACTGTAAAGCATAACGTGGGGGTTGCATCGGGTCAGATTTAATACTAGAAATGGGAGGGTGTGGCGGACGAGATCGAGGGCCACGAGCGGGGTTCAAGCGTATCGTGTGCATAGTTATTTCAACTTGTACACTCTTTCGCAAAAATCTCTTATCCTAGACGTGTACTCCTGCATACTTCAAACTGTATTGACGCTATAGTACTAATTAATACTTTGTAAATCTTGCTTTCCTCAGGATTAATTTCCTTTATGTACAGCGATCCCATAAATATTCGTACTCTTTATGTCTATTCAAGAAGTTTGACTAAATTAAATAACAGTTTTGATATTACCAAATGAATTTTTCATTATAAATATGTATATGAATAAGCTTATACGTGTATATATTTATATTTCTTTGGAAACATCAAACCTAGCATTTAATTTAAGCAAATTTGTTCAATAGACATAGAGAGTACAAATATTGACTGACTGTCATTTTTTAAAAATCTTCAAACTCTGTAAAAATAATCTATTCATCGAGACCAATAACATTTTATATCTACTTGCACAGACTGATCGTCATACCTAAAATTTGTAGAATAGCAGAAGTATAAAAATTAACTGTCGTTTTTTTCTAAATTGATTTAGTAGTAGATTATTAACTATGCTTTAATTGATACGACCACTGACAATGTCAATCTGTGAAATCTTAGTTGGCCTTACAACCCTAAGCAAAATTTGTAATAATCGATTAATTTTAATAGCTCTTTGAATTTGAAGTTTCCAATCCAGGGCAAATTACAAAATTAATTTGGGACATCAATCTACTCCCTGAGTTCAAATTCTGAGATCATGTCGCGAATAATGAAATGCTCATTAACATCCTCAATGCTGAACTAATCAGTGTCAGGAAAAATCTTTGTGCTAAATTAATTTCACACTTCATTGAATCACATTCAATGCATATAAAAATCTAATAAAAAAATGAGTTCATACAAAATTACCCACAAAACAAAGCATTAAAACTTCTAAACAAATTGACATGGCCATTAATAATCTTGTAGTTGATGCGACCTTACATAAAACAACTAAAAAAAAATATTATTGTAGTAGCCAAAAATTGGTATATGTTCATGGTGTATGGTTCATTGGTATATGTTCCCTCGACATTCTAATTTTTTCATTTTCCCAATCGATAATCTTGCCAGGTGAGATTTATACGAACGAAATTATCCGAATCACCTCGTCCGAAATTTTTAAACAATTCCCCCTTCTCTCGGACGATTTTATTCGCGTGACGCTTCTCATGCTACCAATCGAATGTAGTTTTGGAGGCAAGTGTACGTACTTACGTATACCGCTATAAGGCCTATCAGTATACGTAACCGCTTACTATACCTCAGTTGCATGCGGACGGCCAATGCCATCCGTTAAATGCAATAAACACGGAATCTTGCAATTCACTGCTTGCCGCTAACGTGCTCTCAGCTCCTTCGTGAACTCGCGGCAAACAACCGTTTCTTGCTACGTAAGGTAAACATCGCCGGGGAAAATTAATTAACGCTCCCTTCGAAATCAACTCTACTGGCTTCGTTTACTATTACGTTGTCCCAAAAGTTTCTTCCGTGACATCCATTCTGTTATTTTGTTTAGCAATGTTTATATAAATAGACAATCTAATTTCTTCAGAGACGTTTGTAACAGTAATGGGACAAAGTGAATCGTATGCAATTCAATAATGTAACACGTTAGACATAAAATATCGTGTATGTATTATTAATGAAATAAAGGAAACTTTTGGGACAACCTAATACTTCATCGATTTAATTAGAAGATTCGCGCGAGGCTCGCGACGCCTTATCCAAAAAATCGAAATGTCCGTTCAAAGATGGATAAACAAATCGTGACAATATTTCTCTCGATTACAATACTTTACAGATCGGAAAATGCAGCGCGGCAGCTTTCTCTATACAAAGAAAAATAAGAAAGTCTCTAACCTTCATAAATCCAGAAAATCAGGATCGTCTCGCTTCTTGTGTAACAAACGCATCGGGCACGCTTAAAGGGTTAATGAATTCCAGTGGCAGTCGACGAGTACATCTTCGGTGAATCGTGGCCGGTCGTCGAGCTGCAAAGTGCAGTAACGAGTAATCAACAAGCTAGGAGCACACATTCATTCGGCTAAACGGGCGTTAGAGTAGGTGGAAGAGCGAGAACGCTGGAGAACGCCGTACGTAGGTACGTTTCGAGGCATGGCGCGGACGAGTGTCGTTAGTATTTAGTGTTTAGTTAACATCGGGGATGGAGAAGCCGCCAGTGTTTGTAATTGGTACAGTTTAGGAGCGACGAAAGCGATTGTGTACCTCACAGATTTTACCCCGATCCCCCGAAGACGCAGCTCGGAGATATTTTGTCTCCTAGCTAGGTAACCTCGAAACGTTTCGCGTCAGGACAGTTTCAAATCAGCGCGGCGAAGCATGCCAGATGGCGCGGGTACGTATCGCGGTCGTTACTACAATTAGATATTCGCCTCGGTCTGATCTCCAAATAATAACACGCACCTTACACGAACAGCGCAAGCCTTTGCCGGAGAAATTCTGTCTGCTTTTCCTTCCATCCGACGCTAGCTTTTCCTTCCATCCGACGCTTGCTTTTCCCTCTGCAAAACGATCTTTCTCGATTAACCGTTTCATATGGTTTCAATTCTCGAAGCGCTAGGAAAGTATCTACTATGTTCGTAAAAGTGAAACAAAAAATGGATCTCCAAATAATAACACGTACCTTACACGAACAGCGCAAGCCTTTGGCGGAGAAATTCTGTCTGCTTGTCCTTCCATTTCTTTTCTCTCTGCAAAACGATCTTTCTCGAATAACCATTCATACGGTTTCGATTCTCGAAAATTCTCGAAGCGCTAGGAAAGTATCTACTATGTTCGCGAAAGTGGCGCCTTAGTCACCCGAAAAAAAAGATGGAGGTACGAAAGAATGGGGCCCACATGTCCCTGTCTATAGCTACCGTCCTGCGCGCATGGTAACAAGCGCATATGCGCGCGCAGCTTTGGCGAGAACGCGGACCCTTGTCGTCACTTGGCGGTGCTTGGCAGCAGAAGAGCGAAATGGAAAGTATTTTCGAGTGAATTTTTGGAATATTAGGTGCGTAAATGTGACGAATGATGAAATTTTAGACGGTTATGTTATAGTAAAGTATTTGTTTCTTCTTTAGATCTGGTTTACTCGTGTGAAACATGAAAGAAAAAGAATGGGTATGGATGAGAAAGTATGCATGCAGAGAGGTTATGATTTTTGCAGATTTTCTGTATTCGTAGACCAGGCAGGACGAAATAAAAGAAGGTATTATTCAATTCATTAATAATTTAATGCAGATTGCATTATTTTTGTGTAATCTTTTCTTTTTTTAAATGATTTTGTCTAAAGTCTATGTCTAATGCTAATCAACGCCTACTGCTAACAGTATAGCTTTTGAATCAAAAGATATTACACATTATTACTATTGAAATGAATTAATAATTGTTTACTGTTGCTTTTATGTATTTTATGGCCTGTAAAATTGCATAGGCTTTGCATGCGAAGATTGTTATTCTCATAGGTTGTTTAAAAGTGATTGTTTGATTATTTATTACAACTGCACATCCAGTTTTTTCATTCTAATTGACCGATCCATGTATATATACATATGTTGGTTATATTAATATGCAACCTGGTACATTATTGTTTGTCCAATCTTGTTTATGTAAACTATTATGAATGTGGAATGGTTTGGTGGTAGCTTTGTGTATTAAATGCATAAAAACCACAGTCTAGGCATTCAGCTATCGCGAAATCGTTGTCTCGTGATAAATAAAGTTCCCTTCGGTGTCGACGATCGATGGCCGCGGATTTCGTGATATTTTCGCTGCCTTATTGCCCGCGCGAAGTACGCGATCTATCTCGAATAACCATTCATACGGTTTCGATTCTCGAAAATTCTCGAAGCGCTAGGAAAGTATCTACTATGTTCGCGAAAGTGGCGCCTTAGTCACCCGAAAAAAAAGATGGAGGTACGAAAGAATGGGGCCCACATGTCCCTTTCTATAGCTACCGTCCTGCGCGCATGGTAACAAGCGCATATGCGCGCGCAGCTTTGGCGAGAACGCGGACCCTTGTCGTCACTTGGCGGTGCTTGGCAGCAGAAGAGCGGAATGGAAAGTATTTTCGAGTGAATTTTTGGAATATTAGGTGCGTAAATGTGACGAATGATGAAATTTTAGACGGTTATGTTATAGTAAAGTATTTGTTTCTTCTTTAGATCTGGTTTACTCGTGTGAAACATGAAAGAAAAAGAATGGGTATGGATGAGAAAGTATGCATGCAGAGAGGTTATGATTTTTGCAGATTTTCTGTATTCGTACACCAGGCAGGACGAAATAAAAGAAGGTATTACTCAATTCATTAATAATTTAACGCAGATTGCATTATTTTTGTGTAATCTTTTCTTTTTTTAAATGATTTTGTCTAAAGTCTATGTCTAATGCTAATCAACGCCTAGTGCTAACAGTATAGCTTTTGAATCAGAAGATATTACACATTATTACTATTGAAATGAATTAATAATTGTTTACTGTTGCTTTTATGTATTTTATGGCTTGTAAAATTGCATAGGCTTTGCATGCGAAGATTGTTATTCTCATAGGTTGTTTAAAAGTGATTGTTTGATTATTTATTACAACTGCACATCCAGTTTTTTCATTCTAATTGACCGATCCATGTATATATACATATGTTGGTTATATTTATATGCAACCTGGTACATTATTGTTTGTCCAATCTTGTTTATGTAAACTATTATGAATGTGGAATGGTTTGGTTTCATTCATTATGGATCGGTCCATGTATATATGCTTGTGTTGTTTATATTTATGTGCAATCTGGTACATTATTGTTGATCTAATCTTGTTTATCTAAACTACTACGAATGTGGGATGGTTTGGTGGTAGCTTTGTGTATTAAATGCATAAAAACCACAGTCTAGGCATTCAGCTATCGCGAAATCGTTGTCTCGTGATAAATAAAGTTCCCTTCGGTGTCGACGATCGATGGCCGCGGATTTCGTGATATTTTCGCTGCCTATTGCCCGCGCGAAGTACGCGAGAGTTTTTTTTCCATCCGTGACTTAGTATTCTGGAACGCGTATAGCCACTTATTTGGAGATCAGGAGCTCCCTCGCGCGAGACGACTTTGCGCGGCCGTAGGTACTCCTTCTCTCTCGCCGACAACAGGCCGTATATTTCATTTTTAAACAACAAAAAAATGCTAATGCAACGTCGTGCCCGTTATCGACTCGGCCCTGTATATGAAATAATAAATAATCGCGGTAAGCCCCGTCGCCATTATTTTTACGTCGACTTTACTTCGGAGATACACAGTTTTCCCCCGGTTTATACCCTCTCGTGTCGCCCGTTTCGTTATATACGCAAAGTACGTGACCCCGTGGCCACGTTGCCGCAAGAATCCCGCCATTAGATAGATCATTATAAAGTAGGAGCTTGTGCCAGATATTAAAAGTAGTAGCTAAAAGTAGAAACTTCAGTTGTTTCTCAAACTATTTGTCAATTTTTATCGTTTTATTTCTTTGTGACTTTGATGTAATTTCTTTGTACTTGGATAATCTTTGATTCTTCTTTCTCTATTCTCTTAAAATTATTCATTTCAATTTAAAGTTTTTCTCCTTCGATATTTAAGTAATATATTATCCTTCGACGAGCAATTATTATTTGAAAAAATATTTTCATACTTCTGTTTACTCACATGAAACTTTTTGTTCATAGAATTTCCGTATGCTCTATATTATTTATAAAGTTACCTTATAAATATATTTGCAAAAATTAAGAGAACGCAATCGTAAGCTTAACTTTTATCAGCCATAATATTCAACGTTCAGCAAAATATACTTTCATAAGTTGCCAAAATAATATTTTCACTTTTAAATTTCGATTTGCATAAACATCCACGCTTTAGTCGCGAGAAATCAAACAACACAAATTCCTCGTAACCTCAACAATAGTGTCTGGTGACAAACGATTACCGAATCGCTATAATTTATAAAACCGTCGCGAATTAATCCATCGAAAATGGCGCGCGTTCGCGGGAAACGCTCAACGCCAGCGCATTATTTTTCCAAATTATTTTACGATCCGCCGTTACGTAAAAATATTTACCGACAGCAATTCCGGATTTTAATTAACGATATTCGAGCAACGCTGTTTTCATTCCGCGTTACAGTTTAATTGTAAATTACATCGTTACCGTTCACCACGCACACGTATGTGTGGACGCATATACACGCGCCGGTTCGAGATTTTTCCTTTTTTTCTCCCCCGTCGTGCATTCCGCAATTTATGATAAATACACGAAATCGTCAGAGCGGCGCGACTGTATCGCGAATTTTCCAAATTGTCGAATCGTACGGCAGCGGCACAAATTGCGCGCGTTCTGCAACATCCGATATCCTCCTGGATCTCCAGTTATTTCCACGCGGAATCCTGAGAACGTTGCGGAAACGCAAACAGTAAACACGCAACATAATGCACGAACGGATTGTGCGAACGGACTTCCATAAAAAAAAAAATGTTAACATTCGCCTGCATGAAGTATCCAGGAGTAAGCTTGTAGATATACAGGGTATTTCAAAAGACACTTTAGTATTTTGTCTTTTAATACCAAAATATATTTAACGCAGCTTTCGTGGATATATTTTACGTTTCATTGTATTTGTGTTAACTTTCATTTAAAATTGAAAAATATCGGATATGTATTCAACAGCGTTTGTGTATTTTTGGTTAAACAAATACTCTGAACACCACTTTTGGAAAATCCTTTATGTATGCACATAAAGATGTAATATAACATAATTGTGAATGCAGTCAGGTTAAATAACATTATTAATGAATCAGCTTGCATGGAGTATGTTACGATATGTTGCAGAGTTTGAAAGAGTAGAATAAATAATAAAAATAATTGATAACATACAAAGTTCATAAAGGTATATATAATTAATAATTATATAAATTAAAGATCAAACTTAATTATAAAATACACATATGAAGTTCGTCTATTATATTATCAATTATGGCGCATAGAATGCATCATCTCTTCAAGTTCCTCTACAAAATTTGCTTCCATATTCCCGTAAACGTTCCTTTTTACGCGTCCTGTTCTTCACGGGACCGTCAGGAATTTAGAATCCCGAGTATTCCAACTTCGACGCGCCTGCGATACGCGGCGTTGATCGAACGTTGGGAGTCTTCCGCGAAGTTGAAGGAAATTTTGCAGATGTTTGAAGAGGCCCGATGACCGATGCGAATATTATTCGTGCGAGAAAAGGTCGCTGTCGAACCGTCGACAATCAGGGTGCGGCTCGACGTCCAGCCTGTAAACCAGTCTGAAAATTCAATTGGATACCGCTGAATTCTTCTTGAATATCAAGTACAAGGGTGGTCGGCTTGGGGTGTACACGAGGCGAACGGGAAGCTTCGTTGTTGAGAGTGATATCTAAAGCCATTGAGAATGATATTATACTTGTGATGCTAGAATAATTCTATGATCGAGGAGTGATTTTAGAAAATTTATGAGTTGTCGGACTGTGAGGCAGGGTCACTTTTGAGTTGAGGATAAATGTGATTTTATATTGGTAATGAAACCGAGTCTGATGCATTCACCCTTCGGTGAATATTTTAATGATATAGTGCTGTCTCGAAATAAGCAACTCGCCGGTGCCGACAGAGTTGCTTATTACGAGACTATAGCGTGATATACATTCTGTCAAGAAAGTACCAGGAATCGATCATTTAAAAAGCCCGCTTAACGGGATTGTTGAAATTCTTTTTGTCACTAAATTGGCACTACTGTTCTCTATACTCACGCGTAGTTTGATCGTCACTTGTCATTTAGTTTGTTTACAGTGTGTCGTTTTGTCAGTTCACTTCAAGTGTGTTTAGCGGTTTTTGCGATGGGTAAAAATATCGAACAAAGAATCTGTCTTAAATTTTGCATTGCAAATGGAATTTCGTGTGCCGAAGCGTTGAAAATGTTACAGAAGGCTTAAGATGAATCAACTTTATCAAAAACATGTATGAGTGGTACAGTGCATTTAAAAGCGGTCGAGATGTGGTGGAAGATTTGCCTCGCTCCGATCGGTCATCAACGTCTTCAACTGAACGTAACATCGCTAAAGTAAAGGAAATGGTGACTGAAAATCGTCGTTTAAGTCTGAGAGAGACAGCCACTGAAATTTCTGTGTCTCACGAATCAATTCATACCATTCTAAACGATTGTTTGGGCATGAAACGCGTTGCCGTTCGATTAGTGCCGAAAGACCTGAATTTTCTGCAAAAACTCAATCGCGTTAAGGTCGTTGAAGACATGTTAGAACAAGTAAATTCCGACCCCACATTCATGAAACGCATTGTAACTGGTGATGAGACATGGGTTGACGAGTTTGTAGAATCTTCGTACTGTTGTTATGTTGCACTGCGACCAGCAGTTTACACTGACTCAGCCGCCTTTTCGTCAATCCGCCCAAAATATAATACTCATCCATACTTTCTAGTTCATAGTTCACACTCTAGAAACTTCCATCCATAGTTACTAAAGGCTAACCCCACTCACCACCAGAATTCAAAAGACATATGTAGGACCCAACGAGCCAAGCTCGAGCAGTCGACGACTTGAGTGTTCATTGAGTGTTAATGTATGTTAATGTAACTCCGTAGATCCGATTTTCTTGTAAAGTGTTTGTGAGCGCCTGGAACTCTCAAAAATAAAACTCTTTTTGCCAAAAAGAAGAATAAGTGATTCGAGAATCCCTCTCTCTTTTTCACGGCATAACAGTACATCGACGAATTGGAAGTCGTATTCGCTCGATTGTCGTCCAGTTTTCCAAGTGAAATATTTCTCCGCAGTATATAACTCGGTCCTTGCAGGGTTATCGCGAGATTGAGAAGCGGCCGTGCGAAAAAATCAGGCAAATCACGGGGACCCTTCTCGCCGAAGGGATGCTCCATCAAACAGAAATTCCCTTAAATGAAGAAGGTCGTTGGACTATAAATTTATCGTTGATCGGAACCTCCTTGTTTCCTTTAGCAGGAAGCTTGCGTAGAAAATAATATCGCGATTGAACATATTTATTCGTTAAATTCGTAATGATGCATCGAACAATGCCCTGAAGACTGAAAATTCTAACAACTATACGAAAGCTTGCACGTCTCGAAAGCTTTAGGTGATAGAAGAGAAAGGATCATATATTATTTAACAAAGGCACCCAGAAAAAAATATATCTTACATTTATCTCCTATTTAAAAAACGAAAAGAACTTTCCGGACAACCTAATATAATTTTTCTGCCGTTGTCAATGATACCATAGAACAAACATTGATGTAATATTATTATTTGGAACATTCCTGAAGGAATACCAGGGAGACCATGATGGTACACGTGACGTCGTGTAAAAACTCAAAAATAATAGCTTGGCTGCTCCTTCCCCCCACGGGAAGGTGCCATCTAAGGACCAAGGGGGTGAATGGGCTCGAGAAACGTCGCTCCGCGGGGGTGGCGAAACGCTGCCCGAATAAAAATGGGGTGTTTATAAGCGAGTATCCGATGTATCATGCTGTATTTACATATACCCCGCGTTTACAGTCCCTGGTTGTATATCGGAGGTGGCCTCCACCGCGTCTGACGCCATTTTCCGTCCCGCCGCCAAAGACAGAGGGCCAATGCATACAGTCGATGTAATAAAAATTAAATACGACGTTTCATCTTACCCTCTGTCGGAACGGCTAACCCGTGCCTTACCCAGCGACTTCCAGTTTCCGTTTCTTCCATTTCCAAATTTATATTCCACTGCTATCGAATCGATATTTATGTGACGAATTTAAATTCTCTAATTTAGAAGAGGATCTTCGCCATTTATTCATTCTACATAATCAGATCAAGGGATTATGTAACTTTATTTAATTATTAACTGTTTCTTCACTTTGAATTTCTTTCATACATGATTAAACAGTTCTTTGAAACTATACTTCCATTAGTCTTCGAATTCTATTCTATTCATAATGAAATATTGCATCTAATATTATATATCTTGGTTATCGATGCAACAGTCGACAGAACCGAATTTTGTCTTTTCTCGAGGCAACTTTTTAAATATTTTTCGGCGTACGTGTCCGCGCGTTAGGGTTTTAACCGGAAGTCAGAGGCACGTAAATCCGTCGCGGAACCGTGTTAAACAGTGCTATTTAATTCTAGTCCTGGAACATTTAAGCGCTTGTGTCAAGGATTAAATCAAGATTAGCCGCGAGATTACCGGACTACCTACTGTATGGGTTATTCACTAAACTCTACTCTGTCGCCTCCCCCTTTCGCCATTCAGCGTTTAGGTCAACTTAAGTAACGTATCGTCGTAATTATACGAATTTACATACTCCGCGACGAGTGGGGTGAAAAAATAAAATATATCCTGCTGGAGGAAAGGAGGATAGTCCGGACGACTTTGTTGTTTTCGATATTTTGCAGGAAATGTGAAACGCGAACATGAATAAAATTAATCGCGAGATTAATTTGAGTTTGGCTACGAATGACAAATTAATCTCGTACAAAAAAAAAAACAAAGTATTCTCATGTAAACTTTTGCATAACTTTGGTAGTTTCACGGTGTCTGGTGAATTTTGTCATTTTTTGTTCGCGTTTCCGACGTGCCTCGTTGAAGATCAGTTTTCGTCATCGGATCCGTTACGACAACAGTGGTGTTCATAGCGAGTGGCCTTGGGAGAAGCTGTTGCCCTCCGCGAGAACTGGTCAGGTTCACATTTTCTGAGAATCAGCTGACAGATGAGACTACTGTTCGTCGCTTTTTCCATTAACCCTAGAATCCTTTTGTTACTTCTCTACGCTTTATTAAGGACATATTTAAAATTTTAACCATCCTGGTACTTTATTCCTTGATAATGTATCTACTACTGAAAAAAAGAAAACGGTAACAGATTGAGTATTTTGAAAAGGAATACAAATTTCTCGGGTTACTATTACTAGGATTAAGGAATCACCATTTAGAAATAGATAGATTATAAAGGCTCGCAAAAACCTGAGCAAACTACAATTCAGTTTTCACTGGAACAGTGCGGATCGTTACTGTACAAAATATAAATTCGAACGTTTTCCTTGGCTCGGAATCCAACACTGCTTGCGTTGGATCACTTTTTTAGATTCATTTGTATCTATAGTTTAGTTCGAAAGAATTTTTACCATTTCTGATCACACAGCTGCATATTGTTGGATATGCAAACCATGAAGTTTGTATTTGGTGCCCTGACCAATAGCAGCGCCTCACTTCGCAATTCATGTAACCTAGGAGTTAACCTCGTATGTTTTTCCTTATACGATTTGTTCCTTACTTTTTATTTTATCGAACTGTCTCATGTGTACTATCAAATATATTATTAAAGCATTAGGAAACTAGAGCATCTCCTTTTACGCATTTCATACACAACACACATATATAGCAACGAAATTTTTGCAATGGTGATTCATCGAGAGGTTGTTTTAAATAACGTTGCTGCGCGATCGAATATCGATCCTGCTTTGGAAATTCGACACTCGTCGTAGGGTACACGTGTTAATGTTGTTTACGCAATGTTATTTACATGCGTCAAGCCATGTTTGAACAAGTGTCTCGCAGTGACGACAACGCGCGAGTCGAAATTGGGAAAAAGTGTTTGTTGGCCGATCACAAATATTTATTGCGTGAATAAATGGTAAAAATGATCGGCAAGACTGTTTTTCAGTTTTTTTTCCTCTTTGTTCATCCAAAGAGTCTAACGAAACCAACAGAATTTCTATCAGGATTTCAGTGAAAATTTATGTGTAATTCATTATTCTGTAAATAAGGATTAGAAAGGCATTGTAATACAAAATTATCGTCTCTTATTACGTGATACTTGCCAGATAAATAATATTTCACGCAGTACCGTTCCACTATCTCTAAAACGACCAACTTTCACAACAACTACAAATGAATGTACCCTAGCCAATTACGTGTAAACTAGTTTTGCGACTGTACTCAATGGAATATTAACCAGAGCCTCTTAAAAAAAACAAAAGAGACCGTTGGGTGTGTCATACCTACTGACTATACCCAAAGTTATTTTCGATTTACAAGTATATACATACACAGTCTTAAACCTGGAAATCATACTCATATATTTACATATTATATAAATAGATATTATAACATAAACGTGACCTCGAGATCAAATAGGTTTGCACCAAACGACGCTCCCAATTTTTCGATAACTTCATCTCCACGTACTATCGAAAGTGTTACGAGACCATACTTTCACAACCACCATCTTCGCGTATACTCGAAGCATTAATAAGCCCGAAGTCAACTAAAAATGTGCCACATGGACCTACAAAAACACTTTTGCAGACACCTCCGTGTACGCACGGCAGACTGCGTCGATGACAACTCGATGTTGGCGTTCGTTTACCGCGTCGCTAAATGCGCGACGGCCTTAAATCATGACAGCGACACGCGCTGGAGAAAGCAACGAGCGTAATACACGCTCGGAACGCGTACTCGCGTGCACGCTCAGGTAAGAGTCGAAGGTGCTCGAGGTTCGCGTTACCTTTTCCTTTTTTTTTTTTTTTGTTTCTCTCGCGTCGTGGCGTAAATGGAAAAAGGAAACGGGTAGCCGTGCCGGGCGAGTGTACACCGGCAGCCGCTGTTTATTAAAGAGCATTAATCTGCGAATCTGTAGCGGGTGTCCGTTTTAAGCTCGACTCGCGCTGAAACGACATTACTTAGCACGTTTCCGTGATACCGTTTTAATTGTGTTTTGTAATTAGCCCCGACCGTGGAGAGGAGCACCCGTTGTTACAGACTTTTCCAACCGGCGGTTTGCGTCTCTTGCCTCTTTGCTCTTCACGTCACCCCTTTTCTTCCACTCTTCCCTCCTCCTCTCGCGGTCTTGACGACGACCTGCTATCGCGAAGCAAGGTTCCATTGTCCGCGGGTACCTCTGCTTGCACGTCTTTGATAGATTATTCTCTAGAAATTGGGATCGTAGGATTACCAACACGCTTAGTTACAACGTAACTGTTTGTATAGATTTCTCCATAGCCAAACACCCTAATCTCAGCTCCAAATTTCTATATCCTGTTGTACTTCGTATCCTTCCTGACTCGTGATCATTCCTTGACCGATTATAAAGGCTCGCGAAAACCTCAGCAAACCAGAATTCAGTTTTCACTGGAACAGTGCGGATCGTTACTGTACAAAATATAAATTCTTCAAAAGTTTCTCTTTACTGCGTTGAACATTTTCCTTGACTCGGAATCCAACATGGGATTGTAGGATTAATTTCGATATTATATGTGTACTCTTCAGGATTGACTCGGATAGTCATCAAGATAACGTCGAGATTATATTGGTTGTTATATTGGTCCTATGTCTAGAGATTGTCATTATAGGGTTAGTAAAATTGTATAAGCACTCGTCGTCAGGATCACACAAATAATATTATTAACCCTTTGCACTCGAGGCCTTTTTTTCTGGTATCTACCAAATTTCTATATCCTGTTGTACTTCGTATCCTTCCTGACTCGTGATCATTCCTTGACCGCCGGCGCCGTGACACGTCGTCCCTACCCATTATTCAGTTTTCACTGGAACAGTGCGGATCGTTACTGTACAAAATATAAATTCTTCAAGTTTCTTTTTACTGTGTTAAACATTTGCCTCGAGTTGGACTCCAACAATTCATTCAAATCTGAAAATTGAGATTGGGTAATAATACGTAGAATTTTAAGATTATCCATCTCTTGTCCACAACCCTTAGCGCATACACTCTTCCAAAACTTACTCATCTCTAGTAGGAAATTCATAACCATTCAATTTCATACAAACAATGACAGATATTAGATTCAGACACTGAAATATAAGAAATTAGACTGTATAATAATAATGTTCTAAGATATCGGTTGCCGACAACTCCTAGCACCTTAAATTTAAAAATTGAGACTGAATAATGACAACAATAATATTCCAAGACTATCCATCATCTCTCAACAACTCCCAATCTCGAATCTACAAATCAAGCCTAAATAATAATAAAATTCCAAGATTATCCATCCATTGTCAGCAACCTAGCACCCACCCTCTTCCAAACCTAACTCGTCTTACAAAATTCGTACCCAGCGAATTTCATAATGCGTTGCGTGCGATCCCAGAAGCTCGTAAAATATTCGAGAGGGAAGTAGAGATTCCCCGTAGTACAAAAATTGTAACGCGTTACGTTTACGTTGAACGACGGAACGGCTCCGTTCTCGGTGGGCAGGAGTGACATGGCCCGCTCGCGTAGCCGAGGAATTTTAAAACACACGACGGTATTTGTGGCCCCCGTCAATTTTTATCCTCGGCCGTTAAGTCGTGTAACGCCCGGCAAATAGACGCGGAGGCTCGGGGCAGGCCGCGGCGAGCACGCGAGTTACGGCCGTGGGGCCTCTAAAAATAAATATGTTGTTTATTCACAAGTAAACCGGATGCCGTTGTTTGCTTTGGAGCAAATTGTTTTGTTAAGTTTTGCCGGAGCGAGAGAGCGGCGTGTTCCATCGTGTGCGGGTACGTCGTTGTCCGTGCACGAGACCGTGGCACGGTGTGCGTGCCGCGAGAGAAACGGTTTACCAGCAGGCGAGGGAACAAGAAAGAGTAAAAAGGAAGAAAGAAAATACACGTGAAGTCAACCATCCTCCTCTGTCCGCGCTTTTTCCGGCATGTTTTGCTCCTCGTGTTGCTAGATGCCTCCAGCATTACGCAGATTCCAGCGCTAATAACCCGACGATGGACGGTCCGAGAGGTTTTCAAACCGTCCAACTCTGTCCATCGAGCGGTATTCTTATTTGGATAGAAATGCCGGATAACGGGGAAGAAACGACCAGTGTACATATTATTCGTTACTCGCGGAATACAATATTTAGGTGTATAGTCTGAATCGTGCTTGTATAATAATTTCGTATTTTACCCAACGGATTGATTGTATTTTTAAACGCTGTATTTTTAAATGGACAACTTTATTCTAAACTGTGTTATCGTCGCGTATTTTTACAGCTGATATTTCAAGGTTTATTTGTATAAAATTTTGGTTAATTCTGTGTAATTGTCTCCCTTATGGCCAATCAGATATGAACAATGGAAAGCAATATTTTCGGGCACCAAGGATAGTATCATTTTATCGTGAGTGATTCTGCTTCCTAAAGCATGAGGTCAACGTTAATTACGAGCGTGACTGCGTCACTCCAATAGATCATTTGTGACCACGAATCACAGAGTAAACATTAACGCCTGCTTCCCCAAGGTCTAGCCGTTCCAGGCTCTGACGAAGACGTATTTCCCAAAAACGTGTCCGATATTCTTCGCACTAAAGCGCCTTCGTCAGAACATTCTGAATTTCTCCGTTCATAAAAAACACTGGATAATTTGACCTACATATCAACAGAACAGTACATAGACTAACTTCATTACTCGTACTGCAAAATTACCCACTGTCTCGAACTAAAATATCCATTTAACCCTTTATAGGTCACTAGTACTCATTGTTACCACCATGGAAGGTTTTTTTAAGTTTCTACGCTCATTCTCTCTTTTTTACAAAAAAAAAGTGAAAAAAATACCCAAGGGAGTTTTGTCCTATGAATGGTTAAATCCTCGATAAAAATTTTCGAATCTTCCTGTGCAATGCAATGTTATGATCGAAAAATTCGCGCACCGAGGTTGTTAAACGCTGTTAATCATTCGTAGTGGAACGAATCGAGGGTTACAATTAGCGGTCGAATGCCGTCGCTCGGTATACGTGCACCCGGATTAAGGGAGTTCTAACCGCGACCTAATTCCAAGATAAGATAAGTCGTTAAGTGCATGGTGTGGCAGCCCCTCGCGATACTACCCGGTGTTTTATTGCTACGCCCCACCCCCGTGCCGGCTCTCCTTCGGGGCTCGGTGAGATTTATTGTAAAATTCGATAGATATTGCCAATTACAACCCCCGCGGCGCTCCTCCGCCGGGCGTTTCTATCGGTAGAGAGACAGGAGCCACCTTCCTGGCTGCCTGGAGAATTTTAAATGCGTTTTATGTACAGAGACGACGCGGTGCGTTGCATAAATCCGTCACTCTGAAAATATGATTACAATCACCGTCTCGGGCTCCCAGCTCTGTTTCAACCCCCTCTCAACCCCTCCACGCAGACACGACCGACCGATAAAACGTTTCATTTCGTCCGGAGAGTGTCTTACGAGGAACCCCGAGTAATCTTCGTCGATCATCGGTTTTATTGCCGCCTTGTATACTAATTTTATACCCTTTTTACGCTCTCACCCCCTCCCCTAAGGGTTGTCGCCCCGTAAGCACTACTCGATGTCAGATCTGGAAAGTATTCTCTCAATCAGTTCGAGTCTACACAGTGAAAAGATTTCTTTCGTGGAAGTTGTATTATGTGGAAAAGAAAATAACAAGATCGATTTTTAATTATGATTATTATTCTATAATAGACTATCGCCGTACCCCAAACCGTGATTTCTGCTACATAAAGTATGACTCCCACAATCTGTGCTACGTACGAAGCATTAGAAGCGGAAAGAAATATTGGTAATTACTTAGAAGTATAAAGATCATGCATGATACAAGCTCTCAGAATAAGTTTGCACCGTTGTAGTGTGTTTTTGTATGCTATATACAGTGTGGTCGTACATGTAAATGTATGATCTTTATATGCAAATATCTCGGAAACTTTAAGGGTCGCACAGATTACTCTGACGTGACGTGATCCCGCGTCATAAGACGCGTGATATGAAAATCTAACATAGGGTTTTGCATGGCGACGTCCACATTAATCTGACGTGACGTGGGCTGACGCCATCTGACGCCATCTAACGCCATCTGACGCCATCTGACGCCATCTGACGCCATCTGACGCGACACGCGTGTTCCCACGTGGGTCCACAGCATAAGACGCGTGGTTAAAATCTAGCACAGGGTTTTGCATGGCGACGTTCACATCACTCTGACGTGACGTGGGCTGATGCTATCTGACGAAATGTGCGTTCTGACGCGTCAGGAGCACATGAAAACTACTACATTTTTCGTGAGCGTTGGAAGGCGTCAGAAGACTCGGGTGTTTTCTAGGAACCTGTTTTCCATTTTTAAGAGATAAACTAATTTAAAAAACAAAAACTACACTAAAAAGTATAAAATAGTTTGTAGTTAATTTATATAAATTTATATGACCAGTAATTGATATGAGCAGCTCTAGATATAATTGGTTATAAAAGTATGAGAAAATGCAGTGAAAAGTATGAAATAATTTCTATTTAAACTGCATTCTTGTCAGCTTTTCATGCATTTGATTAGATATAAAATGCAGCATATCAAATACAAAAACATCATTTTTCTTGTACTTGAAATGATTAAACATATCGAAATAATAAATAAAATTATGAAATCTAATCTTAAGGAATTTTAATAAGAAAAATTATTAGTATTATTATTGTTATGCACGATCTTTATTTGTACCGTAAAAAAATGTTTAATATCGTCATTAAACATTAAACGTTATTAAATCTCGCACGGCTAGGTTGGTTGTTGACAAACTGGACAACTACACGTCTGAAGTAGTTAACATCGCCTACCGCGATACCTCTTCGACATTGCAAAAAAATAAAGAGTGTTCCGTCGCAAGGAACATAACATTGAAATTTTGTTGGTACGTTTGGCCTGCGGACGAGAAAAGGTTATTTTTGAGATTTAAGGTATTTCGAGTCTTTAGCGTTGAATGGTTTTTAGAATCTCTAATACCCGTTTCGACTTCAATAACCGAAGTCCCATAAACTCAGAATTATCGAAGGATTCATTATTTCTGACAACTTCTCATGCCTGACGTCAGCCCACGGTGCCTGACGTGGGAACACAACACGTCACGTCACGTCACGTCACGTCACGTCAGGATAATCTGTGCGACCCTTAAGGCCGAGCGCCCTTGACAACATATTTCAAGGTCATCGAAATCGGTGAGGAGGGCATACTTCTAAATAATTAGCGAAATATTTAGAATGAAATTTTCCAACGACACTGTACGATAACAATCGCCACGAGATTGATAGGTGTCACGGATAAACATTAATTCGAATTTTCGTTTACTCATAATAAAGTAATTTCCCCCTCAAGCGGTTAAAGAGCTATCAGTTAAACTCGAAGAGTGCAAAAACAATTGAATAAATTCGAAACAATCGAAGCGGCTCTCCGGGAGATAAGCAAGCCGAGGCAATCGAACCGACGATGAATCTCGAGCATCATATAAACGTCGATAGTCGTTCGCATCCGGTGTCCGTGAGCGCTATCGATGAATCATTGAAATTGGGATTGTTTGCGCTCGCTGATTAATTCGCCGCCCACGTGGCAAACGAATTTCTTGCCGCGGAAAGTGTTCGCCGTGGCAATTATACGGTCTCGTATCGAAAACAAGATATGTGGGACACGGAGCGTGACGGGCGTCGACGTTGCTCGTCACAGACGTTTGTTTATTTCCAAGCTGGTTGCATCTCGGTGGGCACAATGGACGACACAACGTGCAAACGTTCCACCGGTGGAACGTTGTGTGCGACGCGACACGACGACGACGACGACGACGACGACGACGACGACGCCGAGGTACGTCGGTGCGTTGCGTGTTTTGTTTGCGCGTTTCTTTTGTCGCGTGTATGTCCAGCTGCGCGTCGAGACCGCGGCCCGCCTCATGCAAATGAAGCGCACAATGTACCTCAATAGCCTCCGCGTATTTATATATGCTATCCGGTTCATTATTTTCCGCCGCCACTGTTTATTTCTGCCTTACACCGCCGCGCCAATGAAACACGCTTTTTAGCCGAAGGAATAGAGCGAGACCGAGGGACATCATCGATCGTTGCGCTTCACACGCCTCGACCCTCATCCCGGGTAAGAAAATAGTTGTGACTGTTATTAACGCGTTCGATAACCGGACGACGCGTATAATCACTGGGACGCGCCCAGAATTTCAACGGCAGGGAGTGGCGATGAAAAATTAACAGGAATATCTTACCTTCGGGAAAAATTTGGTACCGAATTGCAGTGATGGGCAAAACCCTAGGTTTCGAATAAATCTGAAGTTTGCCGATACGTTTGTCTCGTTTCCTCTTTTGAACATTTTCCAGAGAAAGAAACGAGACAAGCTTCAGATTTATTCGAAGCCTACGGGTTTGCTCATCTCTGCTGAATTGTAATTATTCTGTCTGGTAATTTAATTAGTTGGCAAAAGGCTGAATTGCATAGTTTGGATCCCAAAATTGATAGTAATATTTACTGCATTTTACTTGCTGAGTGACGCTTGTTTATTGAACTTGTTAAATGAAAGAAGGTAGGCTAAAGTCAATACATTCCGTTTGCGCGTAATTGATACCATGCGTCATGCTAAATAAAATTACTGTTGGTATTACTATTGTACAGTAGTCTGTAATGAATGACTTATCATGTGAATGGCGGCAGTGAGTAATTAACAAAGTATGCCACTGTATCTTCTGGGAAAAATAAGTTCTTCGGGAAACTTTGCACTAGATTGCAATTGTTCTAACTGGTAATTTAATTGATTAGTAGGTGGTGTACGTAAAATCGCCAAAATTCGTATTATTTGATCTTAGAACGATAAAGTACAATGCATACACATCTCCAAAATGAATCGCACAAGACAGGAGACCTGACTGATTCGCTTACTTTCACCACAGAACAAAGTGACTACTGCCTTCTTTTTCCATCGAGCTCCACAAAGAGATCGCTCTGTAAATGATCTACAAATGAGTGAGCTGAGATCTCCACTAGAATAACACATACCTAGAAACATGCGTCACGTGAAGTAAAATTACTGTTACCATTAGCATCGTCCAACGATTTGTAACGAATGACTTTCGAAGTGAACGGTGGCAGTAAACGATTAACGTCATATCGATCCGCGTAACAGTAGCGATGCGTAACATTGGTAATTCTCGGGAAACGATTATTAGTTTCCTCGATCTCGCGTCGATTATGCAGGAATCCATGACTCACCGCTCTAATTGCTCGATAGATCTTAATCCGTTCCGCCGACTTAAATTTGCAACGAGTTGCATTCCTATTTACGGTTTACGCATCTATCTACCGCGGGCCGGTTCGGCTCGCGGTTTACTACTAATTATAATCTAAATTTGGTTAGCCTTCGAGGTTCCCCTTGTCCCTTTCCTTCGTCGGCCCGGGGGTGCACGGTTCACCCACGCAGAAACTTGCAGAGCTGGAGCAAGTTCGAGACAGCGATTCCGAAGGTTGCGCAATAAGTCGAGGATAGAAATTCGGCTAATTATACCGCGACGGGGTGATTTGATTAAATCGGCACAGCTGCATTATCGCTCGAGGCCGACTTTCCTGTATATACAAGCTGAGCTGGGACGGCCATTTGAGCAATTCGTTTACTTTTGGTAATCGTTAGAAGTACTCCGAACGAATTATTAGGTTGTCAGCCGTGGTGGAGCTGTTAGAGTGATAGCGGAGGTAAATTCCTTTTTTTCTTAGCTGAATTGTTAGTAATTTAAGAAGACTCGATGGAGGAATGAATTCTAAGTATAAGAGTAGTATATTTATAATAATATTAATAGTTCTCATGGTATTTGGCTAGAACTCTAGAGATTTAATCTATCTTGCTTGAGCCTCGAGTTATACAGGCAATTTTAATCATTTGTTGTTTACAATTACAATACTTGTTGGGATTAAAATATGTACGATATTAAAGCAAATTCGTACATTGAAAGAATAAAAATAACGTCCCTCAGACATTCCACTACAAAATGTCTCAATCTTTGAAGATAGTTCAGTTGTTTTGTCAGACGTTGGCGGTCTCCTCGGATACATTATCGATGTATTTCAATACTGGCGATGGCTACTGAATAAATAAATATTTTTCACCGGCTCCGAAAATAAAAACGTGGCGGATTTAGAGTTGGCGAACGAGCAGACCAAATATTAACAGGCCCTCCAAGACCTATCCATCTGTTGTAAAATCGCTCGTTCGAGAACTGTCTGGCTACCGGGACTGAAACGGAACGATGCAACGTCATGCATACATCACGTGCAACGAATACGCTGGCTTCTTCGATAATTCATGTAATCGATTACTCGAGAAATTGATATAAAATTGACCTGTCAATCTCGCATTAAGGAAAACAAGAAGTTTGCCAACAATAGAAACAAACAACGCAGTGGAATTAATAATAATAACTCGGATTGAGAATTTTATGAAATACATGCATGCAGAAATGCATAAAATCTTCAGTTTGGTGATTCGCAATTATTGGCGTAATTATTAGTAAAAAATTATTATGACTTGAAGAGAGGCTCCAGCGAGGCACATATTTGTACAAGCTTTTCTTATTGCATAGGTGTCTCGAAACCATTTTTAATATGGGTGTATGTGCTAGCGTATTCCTTGCATAATCGACAGATGAATTTATGCCTTTTTAGCTGGTTCTCGAAAGGCCACGATAACCAAGGTGAATTTCTAGGAATTCTATGATTATTTTCGAACGAATCTTATGAAACTGAAATAGTAGCTTTATTCGTAAATATTGAAGCAGGTGTTCGAGTCGTGCAAACGAATATTAATGTACACTGCGCTCCATGCAAGACTTATAATCCGATTTACTGGTATCTTAATTGTAAGATCTAGACTGTGACGACCAGATTATTTATTTATACCAACATTAGTACGTCACATTTTTATCTATATTTATTTGGCTCGGAATTCTATTATACACAAATTTATTACATATCCCATAAAATTTGGAATAATTCACGAATAATTATTCTTCAGGTATTCTAATTAATATACGAAACATAGTATCTTATTTTACAATATTTCCCCACTTTTCTGCCGTAGCTATTATACCGTCACTATAAAATTTCCGTAGTCTTTCTTATTATTGACGCAGTCTGCAGCACGAATATATAGGATGACCTAATATTTCCGTATCTTACTAATTCCAATACATTTATTATTTTTATTCAGTATATCAATCGAAATAAATCGAACACCTTCTGATAACGTACTCCGACACTCCGGGAGTTAACAAGCAAAGCGTGCACCTCCCGTTCCCACCCCTAACTCCGCTTCTCGGGGCGATAAAGAATAACCACCCCCACAACGATTGACCGTATCGAAAAGAGGGCGCGATCTTTAGATTCCGTATTCGTGCAAACGAATATTAATATAATCGCGGCAAGCAGAAATCCAAGGCGAAGGTAAAGAATGATATAATAGTCGGCCCGTAAGGGATGCGTCTCGAAACCGAGAGGGCGAGCCGCCCGAAGACGAAGTGTTCTCATTATACCGGGTGATTTATGCGCGTGCCACCTTGCCGTCGGAAGATTCTAGGTTAGGAATAAAGGTAAAAGAAAAATAAGGCTTACGGGGTGCGAAGTCGAGAAAGAGTGGCGTTCGAGAGGGTTCGGGGAGGGGGGAAGGATGGGCAACCCGTGGCCCGCGGAATATATTACGAAAATAAGCCCCACGCAGCATCGAAAAAAGTTTTACACCGCGGAGTTCCAAAGATCGATGACTCTTTTCTTTGCAACTGGCTTCCCTTACTCGCTCGGCGAAAACACTGCAGGAGGAATAAATATTTTCTCGCGGAACGTTCGCTAGCAAAGTTTCCTTCGGCGTTAACGAGTCGCTGAGCTTTCGTTTTTAAAGAAACCGAGTGCCGCGAGTACAGGCAGGGGTTGCGACTCCTTTTCGATAATTGGTAAGGTGTAGTAATTTCTACTATTTTGGATTCTTTCTTCGTTTATTGATATAATTTATTGTATTTTTGTTGAAACAAGGTTCTCTTTAAGGAAACTGTTTCGAGTAACTTGCGGCAATAGGAATTTTATTTTTCATTGAGCGTTTTCTACTAATACAGACTAATACTAAGAAATACGGACTATACATAAATACAGACAATGAATCTGATTAGGATTCATGAATTTCTTTAACGTTATAAAAATGAATACTACGATAAACGTTGGATTATGTAGGCATCAATTGTCTCAAAACAAAATTTGATTCTCATAGAAATGTTTATAAATATTCATGTGGCCAACAACGTGTTAAACGATTTAATGGTGCTTGGTATACAAATACTGAATAATAAGTACTCCTATTTTACTAATTTATTTTTTAAAAAATGCCATCTCGGCGTAGTCGGTGAACAAACATTAAAATATATATAATATATAAATTATATATATATATATTTTAAAGCACTATTACATCATTTAACACGTTGATGGCCACATGAATATTTATGAACATTTCTATGAGAATCAAATTTTGTTTTGAGACAATTGATGCCTACATAATCTAACGTTTATCGTAGTATTTATTTTTATAACGTTATAGAAATTCATGAATCCTAATCAGATTTATATATATATACATGTCGAATTGAGTAACCTTCTCCTTTTCGAAGTTGGTTAAAAATAATATTTATCTTGATTTCTTAAATAAAGTAGCTCATGCACGACGATACTTTTTCGAATGACTCCATGAATATTCCATTGTATCAATCATGAATCACACCTACATTTTGCTAATTTATTTTAAAAACAATTTTTACTTCGATTTCTTAAATAAAGTAGCTCTCACAGGACGACATTTTTTCGAATGACTCCATGAATATTCCACTGTATCAATCATGAATCATACCTACATTGCAACGTATTAACGGTGTCTTATCGTTTCAGGGACACATCGGTGAGAATCCGTTCGACAACGGTTCGTGGGGAAAGGAGCAGTTCCAGCCATCAGCGGTTCCTTGGCAGCTGAATCCGCGCGGCCACGCTCGTCCCAGTGTGAGTACTCGTTAAAAGTACATCACGTTGCGTTTCTCTGTCCGTGCACGAGAAAAATAAATGAAGAAAACGAAAAAGAGGTTGGGAACAATTGCAAAGGAACGCGCGAAGCAAAGCCACTTTGGCTTCAGCAACGCCGGGAGAGAGAGAAAGAGAGAAATAGGGTTGAATATAACGCGCAGTCAGAATCCTGTCCGACACAAGGGCTCGGTGTCTGAAATTTGTAATTCCAGCCTGGATAAGAATACTATCCCTCCGCGGAGGGTGAGTAACGACCGCGGAAAAAGAAATCCGGCCACTCATTGTGTCCGCAGGTAGCAAAAATGCTGGGGGCATTGCTTCCTCGGAGCATTTTCTCTCAGGAGTCGACACGGCTACTACGTCGTCGTCGTCGTCGTCGTCGTCGCCAACCACCGACCTACCCTTCCTTCTTCTGGCTCGCCCCGTTGAAAACCACCCTCTAGCTGCCTCCCGGCCGCTCTCTCCCGCCACCAACTCGTCCTGTCACCCGGTATTTATAATACGCTTTGTTTTCCCTCGGCTATTTGTCTTGGGCTCTCGGTTCCTTCGCTAACGTTATTATCTCGCGTTTTATTTTTATTTAATTCCAACCCCACCGCTCTCTCTTCAGCGACCACTCCGCCTGACGCCAGGCGCCGCCGTTACTTATCCGTCCCGGACCCTTAACGAGCGAAACGTGTCCTACGGTTCAGGGAAAACTTTGCGCTAGGGACAAGTTCTTTTTTCGATCCCTTCTTCTCTCTTTCTCTCGTTCGGGGTGTTTTGTTTAAGAGTTATTCGCAATTAACACTGCGGAGTTCAATGACGCCGTGTTGAAGACACGGAGTCGATGTGTATATAAGAATATAGTCCTTATGAAGATGGCAGAGTAACTTTCGTATTTACGTGACGTTCGTGTATGGCGCAATTTATTACTGTCGAGTGCCTGATGAATATTTGCCTTGAGAGTTTGAATATCTTGTGGACCTTGGTATACCAAACGTTATTGGGGGATCTAACAGAACAGTTCATTGATCTAGTATGTGCAATTGTTAATTATAAATCCAATATTATTTCTTGGAACAAGAATATTAGTATTAGTACATACTTTATAGCTTAGAATTTGTTTTGCCAAATGAATAAATTATTTCTTCTAATTCATCTATTATAGTATATGTAATTAGTAATTATAAATCCAATTGATATGCAGAAATATTATTTCTTGGAACAAGACTATTAGTATGAGTATATACGTTCTAGCTTAGAATTTCCTTATCCAAACGAATGAATTATTTCCTCCAGTTAAATAGGAACATCTCTTTACCTCGAAAAGGTAAATGGTACAATACAGTCAATTTCGGGATAACTTTAACACCTCCACCACCATTTCCTGATAAGCTTTGATTTCGCTCTTTATTTGTTCTCGAAGCCACCCTCGATGTATCATTATTTCACGGAACGCGCGCGTTTCCAGCGTATATCGAGAGCCGTGTGACGCAAAACGTTGCATTGTAACGCAGGTAATGCGCGCGCTGGCCACGGTTAAATAAACGATGAGTGACGCGCGATCTAAATTACGCGCGATAGGAAACAACGGGGCGAAACGGCAACACGCGATTTCCAAGACGTTTAACGCAACCGCTGATCGTCGTACGTTACCTGTGAATTTACGCGCGGATATCGTAACCGCGCAACATCCGCGTTCGAGTCTATATCGCGCGGAATTGAATTTTTTCTCGGATCGGTATCCGTAACGTCGTTCTCCTTATTACGATACAATGTCTTCATTCACCGTCGTTTATTCGCGCGATGCAACGTTTACACACCTATACACACAGGAGAGCACAGAGAAATAGAGAAAGAGAGAGGTAACGATAGAAAAAAAAAAAAATAAATAATGTTTATCTTGGCTTTTACGTGCGATAGGGAAGCAAAGTCGATGCCGCCCACGCACGTAGCCGGCTCTAGGAAAAAACCATTCGTGCCACTTCGCACGTATGTACGTGTGTATCAAGCTTGTTTATTGAAATCGTTTCGTCTCGGCGTGTCAGTACGCCGGCCAATACCGCGCGAGAAATACACACGTATCGTTGCACGCAACGTATGGGCTGTTTAAAGCTGCCCGTTACGACCGCGATCAACGATACGTGTAATTTATTTTCTATCCGCAGTTGCAAACTTTGCCCTCGAAAATATTTTACCGCCGCTACGAGTGTGTCGGTATGTAAAACACTCTGTCGATATGTCGGGGACTTCAGTCAGTTAACGGAATGACGCTTTGGAAAGAGAAAGAAAGGAAAAGAGAAAGGATAATCGCGGAAGAAACTGTATTCATTGAAGATACATCGCGGTGCACGGATATGCACTGTGATAGAGTCATTGAATTGTTGGTTGGTGTAGGCTGGGTTTGAAATGGTAGAAAATGGTTCGGGTTATTCGATTTCTGTTTGGGCGTTATGGAATGTTAATTTTAGTTTATGTTTAGAAATGGTGATTTTTATTCGGTATAAGACACGCCAAATGTTGAATGTTTCATTTACGCAAGGATTTAAGCAAGGAGCACATCAAATGTTATTTATCTATCATTTCTTGAAAGTTTCATTTACGCAAGGATTTGGCCTTTTTTCAATTTTTCCCTTTGACTTGAATGCAATTTTATTCGTTCAATGCAAAGTACCTACAATTTCTTCGATAAAGAACACATCAAATGTTATTTATCTGTCATTTCTAGAAAATTTCATTTACGCAAGGATTTGGCCTTTTTTCAATTTTTCCCTTTGACTTGAATGCAATTTTATTCGTTCAATGCAAAGTACCTACAATTTCTTCAACAAAGAACGCTTCAAAAATTCTTACCTTTCATTATTTAAAAGTTTCATCTATCAGAGATCAGAATTACTCTTCCCGAATTTCCCCAATTAATTTTAATTCAATTCTACCGGTAATTGTATTCGCCGACCTGCTATTACTCAGGAAGAGTTATTAGAGAAGAGAATGCCCAAGAACCTACAAAATGCAAACAATATGCAAGAATATAAAAACGATTGAAAGTTCACGTTATAATATTTGCAGAATAAAATAAATTCCTATTTAGGTTCAATTTTTGTATACACAAATCGCGAAGATTTTATTTTGCATAAAGATCCGCAGTCTATTTATTACACACAAATATTTTGCGTCAAGCCTACCTTCGAATACACCAATTTATTAAACAAACATTTATTAAACCTACCACGAAATAACGAGCTCGCACGTAAAAAGAAAAGAATCGTTAACTTTCTCGACGTAACTAGCGCTAATTCGCCCGTGAATCGAGTGCTCGTGTACGGGAAATTATGCATGCAACGAACGCCTATTCGCGGCTTTCTAAGAAGCTGACAAACGCACACGTGTCGACTACGAGTTGTCCCGCGATTCCACAATACGCACGCTTACGTGCATTGGAACACACGCGAAAAAGGCGCTGCGCAGACCCGACGACTATAGGCATATAGTAGGAAAGGTATATAGATAGTCGGCTGGTATACACAGGCCATGAGATCATCGAGCCGACGACTGTGCTTGTGGAAACACTGACGTCAACAGTTTCGGCTCGTTTTTTGCCTCGCGAATGATCCCTGGTACGATGATATCGAGAAGACTCATGCCGATTGTGCACGTGCAAATATTACCTGGCGCTCGTTCGATCCCGTTCTCCATTAAACATCGAATAGGCAGGTTAGCGAAGTAATCGAATCGGTTGTTTCGGAAAAAATGTTTTCCCGTGGAAATTACAGAATTTTCCTCAAAGGGAATCTAGGGATACAGATAGATAGATGCATCGTGTTTTTTAGCACGTTGATCGCCACGTCACCCAGAAATGGCTGGCAGGACTTTATATAGCTGTAACGATACGTGTGTCTGACATACGTTGTCTCATTCTTCTTCAGCTCACTGCACGGAGCGCAACGCATGGGACTTTTTGTTTCTTTTTAATTATTTACAACTAAGTTACGATCCATCGAGCGACGCGTGTTTGTAAACAATGTCTAGGTATCGTTTAAGAAATAATAAACAGAATATTTTTAAGGAAAATTTTATGATATCAATTATAAAATCGTCGAAACTGATTGCCACCCTGTCGTATGCATAGCTGTAACGATACGCGTAGTGTGTCTGATATACACTGTCTCGTTCTCCTTCAGCTCATCGCACGGGGCGTAACGCATGGGATTTTTGTTTCTTTTTAATTATTTAACCATGTTCCTGGACTCCGATCGTTCTGAAACTTTTACATGTGTCAGGTGAATAACCGATAATCATTCCTGACTATTTTGGTAGGTACTCACAGGGAAAATAAACAATAAATTATTTATTTTCCACCCTTAATAATTAAAACAATACCCTGAAAAGATATATGAGATGTAGTTTATAAGTACGAATATTTTCGTTTTGCAGAATTTAAATATCTGAAATAGTAACCGAGAAGAAAATAATAAATCTAAGGATGTTTGCCCTCGTATTACCCTTAAACAAGGAGGTAACGGTCTGAAACTTTGTACGATTAGGTTTTAGGTCAAAAGCATTGCACGGCTTATAATAGCAATGAAAATTGCGGGTCGATTGCCTATCTTTATCTCGCTAGACTCTTTTCAGAAACGTGTCAACTGTTTCGTAATAACTCTTCTCTCGCCAAAGAATATTTTCCATCGCGACTGTGACAAAATCGCCGCTTTAGCAGAGAGCGAATAAGGGTCGAAAGGAATATTTTCCAGTGGTCGTGGAGCAATATCGGTGAAATTTAAAAGGGGACGAAACGCAACGATTCTCCGGGACGGTAATCCGAGCCTCGCGCGAGTCCTCGGCAATATGAATCGCGAGAAAAATCAGAACTGGATGTAAAGGCGCCGTAGGGGTGGTGGATCTTGGGTCCCTCCGGGCAACCCCTGGGTTTTAAGATATGCAGGGCGCAACGCACGCTTTCCTAGCGAGACTATTTTAATACGAATGAGGGTGGGAGGATCAGAGCGCGATGGTACGGCGAGAGACTCGCAGAAGATCTACTTCTTGATTACAGAACTTTTTACCTAATTACATAACATTGTTACCATTTACAAAATCGCAGCGGGTGTACGTCGTCTGACTACTAATTAGAATTCCCGATTAGCGCCCCGACGAGATCGCGCTCCGTTCCGATGAATCTCGTGGACACCCTTCCTGCTAAGGAAATTATCCTTGCTTTCGTTCGTTTTCACTCGTAGAAGAAAAATAATAGGACCCAAGGATTCTTTAAGGGTAAATATACAATTGGCTTGTTTGGTCATTGGATGCTGGGTCGGATTAGAACTCGAAAAGTCAGCAGAACGCTTTCAGGACCTTCGTTATTTGTTTTCTCTCGGAGTGTGAAAATGCTCGTTATGTAGATTCATTTATTTTTAATTTAGTAGACATACAGAGAGGCATGACAGAAATAATGATAGGTTCAGTTTTCTCACGTTTTCACAGATTTATAAAATTTAAAAATTACAATTGTACATATGTGAAATCAAAGAAGAACTACTTCAGCTGTCTCTAATTTCGTGAATTCTCCATATAATAAAATCCTTTGGCAGATGTGTAGTAGTTTTAAATATATGTACACATAGAGATGTCCTCGGTGAAACACATTTCTCGAAAGCTCTACACTCGAACACCTCCTAAAATAAAATACCTCGGAAACGAAAGGATTTATCCGCAGGAGTGGAGTCCGACTTCAGCTGTCTCTGATTTTGTTCATTTTCCATATAATAAAATCCTTTGGCAGGTGTGTAATATTTTTAAATATATCTACACATAGAGATGCGCTCGATAAAATACGTTTTTCGAAAGCTCTACACTCGAACACCCCCTAAAATAAAATACCTCGGAAACGAAAGGATTTATCCGCAGGAGCGGAGTTTCTTATCGGAAAGATGCGAGGTCGTGGAGATAGTCATGCGCAGGGGACGAGTTCTCGACGATTCAGACATTAAGACGTCTGGTCCTCGACCTCCGTTTTCCCTTCCAACGGTTCCCCTCCCCGCCTCTCTGTCCGCCGTTAGGTGAACCCCTTAGACGGCGGTGGTTTACCCCGTCTTCATTGTCCTCTAATTCTCATCTGATCCTCACATTACGTAATTTTCTCTTTATTATTTTATAATTCCTGACTCCCGGAGCCCCCGGTGTCTCCGTATTCATCCGACTTTCGGGTCCGCACGAACTCACACCACGCCGCGCATACTAATGCATTCCCGCATTTATTAATTATTCCCGCTAGTTACCGTGGCTTCTCTACCCCCCCCCCCCCTCCCGACGTTGTTCCACCCGTTGGCTCCGCAATGATAGATTAAACCTCCTAGATTCGGCGACGGACAATGTACCTCACGTGCGAAGCTACTCCGTGGCCCCGCTTATCTACCCGAAATTTTTCACCGGTTTTTCCGCTGTACACTTTATCATTCCGTCCTGGCGACTTGACGGGATCAGCCTCGATTTCTTGGGAAACTTCCACGGAGTTTGGAGTAGTCGGACCTGCGTTTAAAAAAAAATAGGATTAATAAACGCAATAGCAATTATAATTTAGGAAAAATGTTTTAGTTTAGATATTAAGTACTAGAATGTTGAAGATTTAATTGTTTAATAGGGTGCGGGAGACGGTTTCAAGATTAATTATTCAAAGTGTAATTCTCCTTTTAAATTAAAGAGTTTTCCACGAGCGGCTTCAGAAGTCTGAATAGATCCAATTTATATATTTATAATGCATATATCCACCACGACTATGTTACCAGATATACAATTACTAAAATTTATTTAGTTTATTGAGCTTCAGAATTCTGTTCTTCTTTTCATTAAAATACGAGTAGTATAAAATAGATTCAATTTATATATTTATATTCATACGTGCACCACGATTATGCTACCAGATATACAACTATTAAAATTTATTTACTAAAAAACAAAATCCTAAATTAATTTCACAAATATAATACATAAACATATCGATAGCATCGAGTCCAACCGAAAGGAACCCCAGATATCGAACATGTTTTCACCAGAAATTGTTCGACTCTTGATTCGTTCGTTCCCTTTTTCGGCTACGATCGAGTGTCTTGCGGAACCGAGCCGTCTCTTTTTATCCTGTTTCAACGAATCGGGCGCAAAACTTTCGCGGAAATTCGCGCATGTAATTTATTATCCGGCCGCGCGGCGCACGGAAACAGCGATTTTGTAACAATTAAAAAGCTATTCAACATATCGATGACCCCCGGTCTCCCTCAGGGGTACTCGATAGCTACCGAAAACGGATTTTCACGTCGGACTTGAGCCCGCCACCGCCCCGGGGAATTTAATTCCCTTTTAACGTCGGGGCGATTCCTTTTCATGGCAATCGCGAATGTTTAATTGGCTCGACCGAGAGGCAGGTAGTGGCTACATTAATTGCAGCGGATTGCTGGGGTGGCTCCGGGGGGTCGAGCAGGTGGGTGTCTAACCGTGGATCGGGGGCGGGAGGAGGAGGAGGAGGAGGGAACAAGGCAGCGTTGGTGGAAAAGGCGGCTCGCATTGAATGCTAAACAAAAGCTAATTTATATCCGGAGGTCGGGACTTTGCCGGAGATCGGGAGATGAATGGCTATACTTCTTGCATACCAAGTGGGTCGCCGGGTCCTGAAGGACCGCCGAGTTAAAGATCCTGGGGGATGTTCCCTTCGAGGCAGTCACTCGTATCCACAAATCCGCCATTCACCTCGGAATAGTGGACTACGGTTTCCAAGGGTGGGGGGTTTCGTCAAATATCGCCTCGTCGTCACCTAATCTCCGAAGACATTGAAAAATGCAACCCTCCGCGGACCTACAACGTTACTTTAAAGATCTGAAAAGGGAAGGGGGGAAAAGTGAAGATTTCGAGGGAAAATGTATTTGGGGGATGAGTAGTGTTTCTTGCGAGTAGTATTTGGAGTAGTTATTCTTAGGAGAAAGTAGAAGATGAATTTTTTTCTTGAAGAAAAATATTTTTATTGGAGCAATGAAAAATGAATTATTTTCTTGAAGAGAGACGTATGTAAAGTATTATATACGTGAAGAATGTTTATTTTTATTCGAGCAATAGAGAATGAATTTTTTCTTTAAAAGAGACATATGTAAAGTGTACGTGAAGAATATTTATTTTTATTGGAGCAGTAGAAAATGAATTTTCTTCGTCGGAATTGTAATTGTTTATTCGGTAGACATTTTAGGTACTTACAGAGAAAAGTATATATAAAACGCGAATGAGTTATTATTGTGATTAGAGTTGTAGAAAATTAATTTTCTTCCTCGAAGATTGCTTATTGGATAGAATGTGATTTATATGCACTTTTGGTGCACCATACTCGAAGCTACATTTAAAATGAATTTATTAAAATAGATAGGTTTGAAATTTCCAAAATGATAAACGTTTCATTATTTACGTGAATAAATTGAAACATCAGAACTATCATTGAATTTTAACAAGTTTCTTCGAGAGAAATAAAGGGTATGAATATTTTTGAAACTAACTATATTTACCAAGTGCAAAATTCCAGTTTAAACAAAATCCTTTAGAGACAAGCGAACCTCTGCTAAAAATTGCGAAGGTTAGGCGCGAACGAGCGACGGGGGATATTCCCTTTAGGGTTGCCGCCCTTAAAATTCGACCGAGAACCGGCCGTTCAATAATCATACATCCCCTTGAAGAACTCGGCATCTCCGTGCGTTACCCTTTCGATAATGAACGAACTCGCCGGCTCGAAAATCACCGGGCGTCGTCGGAACAAAGTTCGACCCGTGTAACTCTCTCGAATTGCATTTCTCGAACGAAAAAATTTAATTTCTATTCCCGCCCCAGTTGCCGCGGAGGGCCGCGGGTACTCGTCGAAAAACGTGCATTTCCTCCGCCTCTTCCTGAAACATTTTTCGAATCGAACCGTCCGTCGTTCCAGAATCTGCGCGGAAAAAAAGAAGAAAAAAAAAGAATTAAAAGGAAGGAACGAAAAAAAAATGTCGATTTCCCGAAGCAACGTCCCAAACGTAATCGGAAAGAAAGTTGGTGCGGCGTTGGTAAATTTCTAAATGAGATTTGTCGAGTCCCGGCGGTTCTTTCTCTCCGCGCCGCGATCGAGATTCTATTCCCGGGACTTGCGGAGGGCAGAGCGGCGTATCATGAAATTTTAATCTTGTTGAAAAAGTTTTCGGCTCTTCGATCGGGGCGAGAGGGATGCGCCGGGAGGTGAAGCCTGTTGATTCCGATCCCGCGGCTGGGAAACATCGTCTAGCCGGCGTTGAACTTTCTCGATACACAAGGCAACATAGCAACACAACACGGTTGAGCACAACAAGTGGGGGGGATGCTGGGGGTGGAAAGCTCGATGGATATACAGCCAGCCGTGGCGGAGAGGCGCGCGTCGCTCGCTAGCCACGTGCTTTTCATCCCCTACCCGGTGGTTGCCTCTCCACCCCTTTCGTCGTCTGTCTTCCTCTCGTTCGCTCGCTCTAAACAACCCTTCTACCCACCGATCGGCCGGCCGTGTACACCCCTGTCATCCACCGCGCGTGGGAAACGCAGGCTCTCGCGCCGAAACACCACGTGCTCGCCCGTCCTCTCTCTTCAATTACGTCTGCTTGACCACTGCCAATTAACCAACCCCCGAAACAAATCATTCGCGTTCTTTCGCGATCGCCGTTTCCCGAACCGGGTGAAAGGGAAGAGTTAAAGGAAGAATAACGATGGAGATCGCTTCTGGGAGTAGTTTTTTTTTTTTAGTGGAAAATTATACGGTACACACGGGGTAGTTTTAAGGAGTAATTAATTGGAAATTAATGCTTCGGATACGTGGAGATTTATATTTTTATTGCAACGCGAAAATGGAAAGTTTTTTAAGTGATGAGGAAAGAGTTTCTGATATTTAAGCAGAAATATTACTCTGGAGGAGCTACTGAGAGTTTGTAAATAGTATATTATTGGAAAATTACGGTGTACGAGTAGAAGATGGCTTTGAAGATTAATTAGTTGTACATTAATGCTTTGGATACATGAAAATTTATGTTTTGATTGCACTGCGAAAATAGAAACTTTTTTGAATCCTATGGAAAGACTTTTTAATATTTAATCAGAAATATTCCTCTCGTGGAGCTGTTGACAGTTCATAAATATTACATAAATTTTATTAGAAACTTACAGTGTACAAATAAGGGATAGCTTTAAAGAATAATTAATTGTAAATTAATCCTTTTGGATACATACAAATTTATATTTTTATTGCACTGCATAATGTCTAGAAACAGGAAAATGGAAACTTTTTTAAATGCCCATGAACAGACATCTACCTTCTGATATTTAATCAAAACTGTTCTTCTCGAGGAGCTGTTGACAGTATTTTTCTTTAATTTAATCCGACTTGATGAAGAGGAAGAGTTACAAGTCTAAATTGATGCGTAATGGTAATCTTCCACTACTGCTTAAAATAAATAGTAGAACTCATGAATTTTCATGAATAGTAGAAGCTATTCTTTGGTACTAATTACAGGAGCAAAAATTCTCCGCGATGAAGCTTTTTTACAGTTTGCTTTTCTCGAGACTATTCTTTCGAGAAGACTCTTACGCGTAATAAATTCATCGTGGCACCAAAGTATCAAAAAATGTAATTATGCAGCGTAAAAACTCCGAACTTTTATTGCCTTTCCGCCATTCCACAAAATAATAACCTTATCGCAAGATTCCAATCTACTACATTCTGATCCACAACTTTCATTTAAAATATTTCGGCCAACTCTTCGAGAATCTCCACTGGGTCGTAGTTCGGAGTCGATTCTAACGTGCGGATTAACCAAAGGCAGTCTTCGTGTAGGGAAGCTGAATCAAGTTAGATCTAACAGCGTAACCGAGACGCGCAACATTGTAAATAGATGTCTGGGGCGTGCCAACGCTGCCAGCACCGTCGCTGTACGTTGCAAGAAATGGTACAACGTCGGAAGTTTCGTACGAGTTAGTACGTCGCTGGCTGATTTTACGTCCTACATACGAACCCACCTTACATGCGCACGTATGCGCGCCGGTAATTAGTGTCTTAATGAAGTCGGGGTTCACGGGCTGAGAGGGCCGAAACTCCTTAAATAATTGCCAACATGCCCGATCTCACGCTCGAGAACGCTTCTCGACGCGTTCGCGATTTCCATCGCGGGGTTACGTATGAGGGCGAGAAGTTTTTAAGCACGCTCGCGTGATTCTCCTACCGTGCATTATTTCATTTAATAATACTCCGTGCTCTTTTTATATCGCTCTCGAGCGAGAAACGTTTTCGTTTCAAGAAGGTCTTCTGGGGTTTTCCCGGTGTAGAATGGTGGAAAGAGAGTTTTTTCGGAATTTTTTTCTGTAACACTGTTCATTATTCTTTGCGAAAGTTTGAAGGATTATTTGTACATATTTGAAGGAGGTGTGTATTTTTTTGTGGGGTGAAATATAGATTTATTGAGGAGATATGAAAATCGAAAGGCTTCCATGAAAAACAGTTCCTGACTCTCTTAAATATTATTAATACTGAATAATTAACACTGTTCGCTCTGGGTTCGTTAAACTTCGTGTGTTTATTTATTCAAATTTCAGGTTACATCTGTTAACGGAATAGGGAAATCAAAATGTCTTAGTGCCAAAAAATAAGTGACTGAGACTCCGGAAATTTTTCCGAACGAAATATAATACTTTTCTGAATTCAGAAAAATTTGGGGAGTCTTAGTTACTTATTTTTTGGCACTAAGGCTGATTTCCATATTCCATTAACAGATGTGCATTTCTATACAGAAAAGTACTGTATTTCGTTCAGAAAAATGTCTGCAGTCTTAGTCATTTATTTGTTGGTACTAAGATTTTATGATTTCCACATAAGTGACTAAGACTCCCCAAAGTTTTTCCGAACGGAATTCACCCTCGACTATTCGAGAACTCGGAAACCATACCTCTTATCGCATCGCGGCGAGGCGATTAGAGATTAATTTCGCTCGTTTTAAAAACCGTTCGCGAGTTTTAATCCCATCCAAGTGTTTTAATTAAACTTGCATCGCGAGTGATGTTCGCGCCCCTGCCGCGAGAGCATGGTCGCTCGATTCCTCTCTCACTCCCCAAGAAACCACCACTTTACGACATGTATTATTCCGCGATGGTTGTAAAAGAAACATAGTTTCGATTTTACGTCCTCCCACGGTGATTTTTGCTCGACCGCGCGCTCGTTTGGATGCCAGACATCGGGGGATAAGGGACGTCCGAGATCATGTCACAGCTCGCAAACGTGACTTCGCCCTTCCTTTCTTCGTTACATCCTCGTTTCTACCTCTCGACTGTTCGTTCGTATACATACACGACTTCTTTAACGTCTCCGTCGAGCTTCGACCTCCACCTTCCGCGCTCGTTAACCCCAACCCGGTTACGGGAAGGGGACGTTTCTTATTCTTGGCGTTGCCTCGGTAATATAAGAGTCGAGGTTCGTAGCTGGGGAAAATCTAACCGCAGCGAACCTAGAACTATCAGTTCTCATTCGGGAGACTAGGACTTCTCTCTAGGACTTCTCTCTTCTGGAGGTTCCTTTGATGCACCCTTGTGCTAGGTGTAGGAAGGGGTGCTTTTTGGTTTGCAGGAGGAGCTTGGTAGGGAATCGAAGGAACTCGAGATAAGGTCACGGGTATCCGAAGCAAGATGCGATGGATATTCTTGATTTTTGAGTTGTATTGTGAATTATTTAAGGTGGAATTAATTAAGTGGTGTTATTAAGTATGATAGTATATCTTGTATTATGCTCTATGGTGCTGGAATAGGCTGTATTTTGCAGTAGTATTGTCTATTTTGCTGGTTTATTCTGCAATGTACTTTGTATTTTACTGTACTTTGCTGTATTTTCCTGAGATTGCTAAAGTAGTGTCTTTTGCAGTAGTATTGTCTACGTTGCTGGTATACTCTATAATGAATTTTGTATTTTGCTATGTTTTGCTGTATTTTGCAGTGTAATACCCTGTTTTGCTGAAGTACCTGTATGTTGCAGTATTCTTGTCTATTTTCCTGGTTTATTCTGCAATGTACTTGCTGTATTTTGCTGTATTTTCCTGAGATTCTTATGAAGAAACATTTTTATTCAAGACAGCCGATATCCTAAGACTTCGCCTCTCTTCTGAAGGACTTCGCCTCTATCCTTTCCTGACATCCCTTTGTGCTAGAAGTAACATTTCGCCCTATTTCGATCTACTTCGTTTCCAATACGCCTCCATCACCTTCCTGTGTAACTTTTCCTCCAATTCCATCCCTCATACAACCAAAATATCTAAATAAATAATCCACTTGACGGAAACTTCATCCCCAAATAAATGCAGTCAAGATACACGTAGTCCTCCCGTAAATATTACCCCGAAAAATATTTCTAATAGCATTTATAATACATATAATACATCGGCGTCGATAATTTTATTGTTAAGGCCAACCGCCGGAGAGAAATCGCCCCGTCGCCTGCAATCTGCGTCAGACATCACGTTTTCCTTAAAGATACCTGTTCTAATACTTATGGCCGGGGGTGTACGCGGAATCCAGCGAGACGCATGCCCGCGGAGGTGCTCGTAAAGGGTACACCAGGGTAGTTCCTGGTGTGCGTGGCTCCTAGCCGTTCACACATCGAAGTGCGCGCGCAACGCTCGCTGTTTCTAGCCGTGCCATCCGCCCACTCGGTATTCACCGCCGATTCACGGGGTTCCCCTCTCTAGCCTGTGCCCCTTCTACTCCGTTCGGGCTTCCCGTGGGGGGTTAGGAAGGTAAAAAAAGGGGCCGAAGAGGGAACAAGCAGTGAGGAGAGAAGAGTCTTCGCGAGCGAGCGCGATTACCGCAGACTCGCGGAATCCCCTTTTTCCTCCCTCTTCTTCCTCCGTCCTTTCTTTCTCTTCTTTTTTTTCTGCTCCTTGAGATGCGAGCTACTGTCGGGATGTTACCGTACGCGTCCCTCTGCCCACGGAGAGGAACTACCTACGTATCGATCAGCAGAGGTAATGTCTGAAGATGTAGGCGGAATCGCTTTGGGTCATTTCAGTTCTACGCCCTGTCGCGATGTCGATGCACTCGACGAATAGAAACGGGTGCGAATCTTCTCGAGAGACAGGTTTCGAGTTCTTGGTATTCGGTGATACCAAACAGGGAAGGGTATGAGTAGATCCTTGGCAATCGAAGATATTCCGAAACTCGTGCTTTTACTCTGCTTTCGAGTTAAGTATACGTATCTGAGTTAGTGATGCATTTAAGTTAGTTAACGAAGGGGTTTTTGACTAAAAAAATCAATTTTCAATGATGGTAGTCCTTCAGGGGATGCAGCTATGATTGGTTGTAGCTGCAGTACAGGTATTCTATACTCAAGGTATAGAAGGACTATGATCATCCCTGAATAGTAGAGATTATTCCTCCTTGGGAGAAGATATGGTAAATTATCCTGAAATTAGACTCCAAAATATTGGATTGATCAGCTTTGTCTGAAACAGAGTCTGAGACCTAACCCAGACCTAACCCTTTCGACTTAGTGAAACATATAGACCCAGTGAATATTTCTGACTACATTCAGGTTCAGCTACAGGCTTCGATATATGGCTACCTCTACTTTAACACAATTTTCAAAAGAAAAATGAGTAAAATATCAACAGGAAAAGGTCAGGTTGAAAGGTTCAACATATATGAAACTATTAGGTTGGCCAAACGGTGCATTCGGTTTTTAACGCACAAATAAACAGCGATTTTTCTTAGACAAGGAAATATATATACTCTATAATATATCGTTCATTTTGTTATAATCTTTTCCTTTCTTTTGGGCAAATTCATGACCCTGGGTTTGTAAAAGTCTTAGGACAACCTAATAAAATGCAGTGAATATTTAATAATACTAAATACAGTAATAATACTAATACCATAATAGTTAATAATACTAAAACAAAGGCAGAATGTAACGTACACAAGCTCCCACAGATTATTTATTTCGCACATCTTTTCCATATCGCACTTCTACCGATTCCAATTGAATAGACTGGGAAGATAGACGAATCTATGATCGATACAATCAGAATTGGCTCCAATCATTAAAAACGCGTACCGACTCCACGTGGCGCGTAGCATACGGCCTACCTATGCTCGCTTCTTGGAACACACCAAGACTGTATTGTTTCCGAGCGAATCTCTGCTTATGCCAGGCTTCTGTAAATATTTAGTTCGCGGTGTCACTCTCGACACGGTGGAAACGAAAACCTACAGCTATGGTCTCATTCCATGCAGGTCGGTTCTGTTAGAACTCTCGCGGATTGGAAAAGTAAAATGGTAGCGTTATATTCGTGCAGAATAACGACACAGAATCTGCGGAAGCTAAGAAAAACAGGTAAAAGATGGTGTTGCCTAACAATTCACTTGAATAAATATGGAGCTACAGGATACAAGACATCTAGAAGAAAGTGAGATTAATGGAAACTATTACCAACAGAAACGCACCCCTAAATTGGCATCTCAAGTGTTGGTACATATGGGAAGCAGGGATAATAGATAAATCACGAATTTCAGAGTGAACCAATCTGGCCTATCGATCGCACGCCTCGCATTCGATAGTGTTTTTCTCTAGGTACGTTTTTGTACATATGAATCTGATTGACCGTGGCTAGATTGATTTCTGCATGTACATATAGTTCATGTTCGTTTGCATACCAAGCACTAAAACTGGCGAACCCCGTCACGTGAAGTGAACCCACTCGAACAAGTATGGAGGTACAGGATACGAAACATCTGCAAGAAAGTAAGATCAATGGAAACGATTGCTACTGATTGAAGTAGAAACCGCCCAAAATTGGCGCAGCAAGTACCGAAACTGGCGTACCCCGTCACCTGAAGTGAATGCACTCGAACAAATATGGAAGTACAAGATACAAGACATCTAGAAGAAAGTAAGATCAATGGAAACGATTGCCAGTGATCGCAGTGGAAACCACCCAAAAATTGGCACCTCAAGTAACGAAACTGGCGTACCCCGTCACCTGAAGTGAATGCACTCGAACAAATATGGAAGTACAAGATACAAGACATCTAGAAGAAAGTAAGATCAATGGAAACGATTGCCACTGATCACAGTGGAAACCACCCAAAAATTGCCTCAAGTACCGAAACTGATGAACGCCACTACCTCAGCCCTGATTTCGATAAAAATCCTCCGTGTAGGCCCAGCTACCCCACACATCTCCTTCCGCGGCGTATATACAATATCAACCAAGATACAATATCACCCAAGATGCCTCCTCTCCGCTAATTTAGCCATGTATTTTCCAAATTTATTTCACTTTCGATAAGTGTCTGTACGCGCGCAACACGCAAACGCGCGGGTCCGCGGAACGATTTAAAGCGGCATAGCTGCGAAGTAGTCCAGGAGGAGACGGCTGCGGCCGATGGTGGTGGCTGGGTGGCCGTCGGCGGAGGAGTTCTCCCTGCCGCGGCTAGGATAGCTGGTGGTGGAGCTCCGGAAGCTGCGGATGGAGGAGGCGAGCGACGTTTGAGGCGGTGGTGGGAGGCGGAGGAGAGAATAGAGATCCGAGAGATCTCCTCTTAGCCGACGATGCGGAGAGAGAGGTGAACAGCGTGGAGAACGGATGGACGAGCGAGCCAGGACGCTCCGCACGGGAGGAGGAGGAGGAGGAGGAGGAGGAGAGGGATGCGGATAGAGGATAGAGGAACGGGCGTGTAGGCGGATCGGAGAGAGGAATTCCACGGAGGCGTGTCTTCCCCGGCGCACCAGGTGCAAAGGTGCGCGAACGCGACGCCGCCACGCCTTTTCCACGGGGGGTCGACGGTGGGCCACAACCGCACGACGTCGACGTCGACAGCCACGACGGCGACGACGACGACGTCGACGTAATAACCGGTCCTCCTCGTCCAACGACGGCCGTCCAAGAATTCACCGTCTTCCTTCCGCGGCACGTCTAGCTGGGACATTCCCCTTCGCATTGTCTTGCGTCTCCGCCGCTTTTCCGTGCTTCCCTCCTCGTCTTCCTCGCGCCCCGCTCCCACTACCGACCCCCTACCCCCGGTCCCAGGGGGTAGTATGTTAACGGACGCGAGCCGTCCGACCCGACCATCCAGAATCCAGCTTCTGGTGTCAACGTCCCGAAGTTTCCACGGCCTTCTCTCCTGAATATGCACCTTCTACGTTTCGAAGGGGGTGGATGTCCGGGGGGGGGGGGGGTGAGAGAGGAACCGCGCGAGGGGCGGTGACAGGGTGGAAGGGGTGGTGGTGGTCGGACAGCGTCGGGCGGTGCAACGGGATTCATTCTGTCTTTCAGGACGCCCGCGACTGGAATGCAGGATCACGGGTATTCAGCAGCACGTAACGCATCTACCTTTGGATGCACGGTAAACAGAAATGGCGCGGACGGCGAACGTGATCGCGATATCTCGAATCTCTCTGTACGTTCGGGTAAACTTGGCCGAATCGTTACTACCCTGGGGGGACTTTTACCTTTGCGGCCGAGGGATCCGTTTAATGGAATCGCAAACGGTACAAATCGGAGGGTAGTTTGGTTCTGCAACATCTTTTTAAGGGAGAAGGAAATAAGATTTTTCTAATTATCGTAAATTTAATATTAGGACTGACGGAGATGGTTGGTTCGTGTACTTTGGACCTTTTCGGAAATTTCTGGGTTATCGATTTCTTGTTGCGATTTATGGCGAAAATTGATGGAATAGGAATTTTTTTTTTTAAATAGTAGTGTTAACCCTTTCGAATGTGAATTTTTTTTCTCGTACTAGTGTAATTCAATTTTTATGGTTAACTTGGAGTAAAATTTGTATAGGAAAAATAAAAAATAAATTCTAGTAGTATAATTCTAATAAATTAAATTTTAAAAAAGTTGCGATATGTTTCTAAATCAGGACTTCTGCAAAATTTAATTTATTATGATTGAATACGAATAATGGTAACCAAAAGTTGCATTGTGTTCCTAAATCAGGACTTTTGGTTACCATTTTTCGTGTACATTGCATTGGAAATGTCGTACTATGTTGTAGGTTTGTTTCACGCTGGTCAAGTTCAGTAAATAGGGGGATGATTTTTGATGTTAGGCTATAAGTATTGTACGAAAATCGATGAACGTTTCCATTGGTATGCAAGGTAGAATAATATTCATCAACCTACAGGATTCTTACAATATACTTGACGGAATTTTTCCCTGGAAGGAATCAAACATCCTATGAAGACTAAAAGAATGCAGAAATTAGTGGAGAGAATCGATGAATATCTTGTCGAATATCTTCAGAAGAAAATGAGTAGGCATTTAATTCTAACCGCTTCGAGGAATTTCTGCGAGGGGTGTACCACATGCGTCAACCGGATTTATACATTTTGGATGACCACGATGGGAATAAAATATGGAAATGGGCCAGACGTGTGTGCAACTCGGACGTCTGGACCGGGTATAAAATAAATCGTCCCCGTGAAACGTATCGCGTTACGATCCATTTGTATTAGGAGATCGAGTCGCGGAATTTAAGCTCGATAAACGTATTTGAAGTGCTCCAAACTTTCCAAATAGGTCCGACGAAATTGATTCCAGTGGAACTGGACGCGGGATATAATACTTATATCTCGTTACACACTCCGTCGCTGCTATCAATTATTCTCCTTTTGCTCGGCCGTAAAACGCTTTAATTACGGTTTCCTACCCGACGAAAACGTTCTTTTGTGCGACAATTGATTTAATACGTTCCACTATGTCCGGCCGGACAAAAAAATGTATAGAAAGACAAATATCGCTCGAATTTATTCCGTTCGTCCCGGCGGTTGGTAATCCTTGCTACACGGAAGCAAGACCTTCCACATCCGGTCCATGCATAGTAGCATTCACTGTTGGCAATGATTTTCATTCTACGAATACAAATTAATTCGCAAATTAAATTTCGACCTGATTCAATATTCGGAATTTTTTAAGTAGCTACATGATTAAAAAATTGGTCGAAGCAAGACCTCTTATATCCGGTCTCCGCATAGTAGCATCCACTGTTGCCAATGATTTTCTTCTTAGAAGTACAAATTAATTCTCAAATTAATTTTCTACGCAATCCAATATTCAGAATTTTTTAAATTCAACGCCAAGTTTGATATAGCTACATGATCAAAAAATTGCTCGATGAAAGACCTCTCATATCCGGTCTCCGCATAGTAGCATCCATTGTTGCCAATAATTTTCTTCCTAGAAGTACAAATTAATTCTCAAATTAATTTTCGACTCCACTCAATATTCGGAATTTTTTAAATTGAACGCCAAGATTGATGTAGCTACATGATTAAAAGATTGGTCGATATCCTGTTTTTGTTATTCCATAATAGATATCAAGTCATGTTCTTCTTCTTGGGAACCATGCGATAATATCATCCCAATATCTACTTTTTAATATTTGTTTAGTTATAAGAGATGATGCATCAAATATTCGAGTGCTAATAACTGTTTCCTGGTAATGTATTACTCACAATAATCGAGGAAGAAACATCGTATCGAACTTGGAGTACGACATTTTCCGACTCGATAACGCGTCATAATCTTGGTGTCATTGTCGGATTCTCTTATTATCTTTTCACTTTCGACAATTACTTTTATATACACAAATGCTGTAACATTGAATTGTAGGAATAGGTTTAGACTTGAGAAAACTGAGATTAGTTTCTAAAAGGTCTCGTTTGAATCTGGTAGTATACTGTATCAATTATGAGGAAATTTAATATAAGCATAAGTCGAGTTACAGTCTTTCAAGGTTTTTCAGTATAACGCGTTCAAAGAAAATTACAATCACGTCAACATGATTCTAATCCGTCCAAATACGATAGCGTAACGTAGGCAATCGTAGATAGATATCAGATAACGATGACAATAACAATAAAAATAATGATAACACGATAACATAATTGTTCCCGAAGTAATTAAACTCGGTCTATTTCATTTATAAAGATAACAACGTGGAAAGCTCCGAAACTTGTATTTAGGGGACAAGTTATGGACTTGACGTTTGTATGATTCTGTAGTTCATTCTTTTTATAATTATACTTCGTCAATTATGCGCAGTACTTGTAATTTCATCTTAAATATCTCCTTCTTAATTATAAAGAGTATTTATTCTTTTGAGAACCACTTCAAGAGGTTAGTCGATTCTGAGTTTATCAATATGAGGTTTCCACGATAGTTGAAAGTCGAAAGTTCGAACAGTTTCATTAGCGAGGATTGTTTTAATTGGCGGTTACGCAGTAATTTTATGTTGATTAGCTCTTCGCTAAGTAGCCTCCGATTTTCAACTTGAAAATGGAAAATCAGCTAATGATTTCCGCGTTGCTATTCATTTCGAGCATCTTCCAAGCTTTAAATTTGAATACGCGATATTTTCAATCTTTTGTACGAGAAGGACAAGACTATGAACAAAGCTATGACTATGGATATGGTCATTTTGGTGTTACCTGTGTAGATGAAGATGGTTATGGAGATAATTATAAAGATGACTATGGAAATGACGATATAGTATGAGGATGTTGATAATCATATGGCTGGGAAGATAAGAACGAGGTTGTTGATAATTACGACATTGACTATGAGACAATATTTGTGAAAATGTTGATGACCATGGCGATGGTTGTGAAGATAACAACGATGGTGTTGATAACTATAACAATGACTTCGAAAATAATACCTAAGAAGATGTTGATGATCATGGCGATGGGTGTGAATGTAACAATGAGGGTGTTGATGACTACAGCAGTGACTACAAAAATAATACCTATGGAAATGTTGATGATCATGGCGATGGGAGTGAAGGTAACAACGTGGGCGTTGATAATTATAACAATGACTGAAAATAATATCTAAGAAGATGTTGATGACCATCGCAGTGGCTATGAAGATACCAACGAGCCTGTTGATAACTATGACGATAAATATTAAAATAACAATAGCGACCCGTTGATAACTATACCAACGACCTTTGTCGACGTCAATGACAACATCCAGGATGTAAACAATCCTAATCACAACTACGAGGTCACCGATAACAACGACGATACCTGCATCGACGACTCATCCCACGAACATAATAACTCCCACGCCGATATCCATTCGTGTCCACCGTCCCCCGATTTCGCAAAGGGGCCACGACGCCGCCACCCCCGGAAGTTCGATCCGCAGGAGACGCTGGCATAAGCGATGCACCGGTCCGTATGCGACATTTCGCATCCCCGTAATCCTTCGTCCTCCGCCGCGGTTATTGCGTCTCCCCACCCCTCTAGACCGTTTGACTCAAGATCTCCGACTGCTCCTTCTCGCTCCTCCTTGTTTCACCGGTTTCGACTCCGCGTTCGCCATCTCCTGGGCGCGCCTTTCTCTCACTCTACCCCTCCACCTCCCCCAACCCACCTGGCCTGGTCTCTCTCTTTCTCTCTCTCCTCTCGCGCCACCTTTCTCCTCGCGATTCCATTGCTGCGTTGTTGAACTATAACTCTCTCTAGGAAGGCAGTGGCAGCTATTACGCCGGCTCCTAAGCTATTACGGCATCTGGGAAGCTCGTTGGTGCTGCCTCGACGGGAACGTGAGGGGCAGGGGATGGTTGCCGGCACACCGAGAGGAGGAACTTACCTCCACGAAGAGAGGTAGAAGGGTGAGGGGTGGGGGAGGTGGGCGTCCGGGTTAGGTGAGGTGATGTATTGAGATCCCATTGTATCCACGGAATCCCCTAAGATTGCCAAACGACGTCCTCTCCCCCCTTGCTCTTCGCCTGGCTGCCGTCTTCCGCCATCCACCTTCCGCCCACATTTCTGCCTCCTCAACCACCCCCCTCCCTTCTCAACCCCTCGCGCATAATACGTCACCCGTGGAAAGGCGAGCCTCCTGGTCTACCTTTCGTTGAGTCTCTCCCCCCACTACCCGCCGCGATCGTATATTTCTCTTTAGCATTTTTTTTTTTGTCTTTTTTTCTTTCTCTCTGTCTTCGTTTTCATCCCCTTTGTCTCCGTCGCTCCCGTCGCGAACCCCTTCCAACCGAGCCACCATCTTCTCGCCTTTTTCTCGAACGTACCTATGCAGATGCGCCGCCGACGGAATATTCATGCGGGCGACGGAAACCGGGGAAAAAACAGCATCGTCGGAATCGGCGTTTTCCATTCCACGATACCAAACCCCCCGTTTTCTCTCGGTACGCTTGGTTCTCCGGGAGCTACCGTGCCGAGTGAAAATCGGTGAGGTTGGAGGGAGATGTTAGCGGAAGGGAGGAAGGGAGTTTTGAGATCGGGTCTGGTGGACTACTCGCGTTGGTTAGGTCTGGGTTAGGATATCCAGGAGGACTCGGGTTAGACGAGGTTAGGTGAGCTTTTATGTTAGGATACTTAATGTCTTCTTGATATCTTCGGATGATATCTTGTGTGAATTGCTTATCGTAAAGAGAAAGAGAAGGTGTGATTATTACTAGGTGGCTTTGCATTGGATATCCAGGAGGACTCGGGTTAGACGAGGTGTTTCTTTTATGTTAGGATACTTAATGTCTTCTTGATATCTTCGGATGATATCTTGTGTGGATTGTTTATTTAAGGGTTGGTGTGATTATTACTAGTGGGCTTTGGATTGGATGTCTAGGAAGCTTTGGCTTAGGCAGAAGCATTTCTCGTATATGTAGTAGATTACTTGATGTCTTTTAGATATCTTATAAAGTTACGTGGATTGTTTATCATAAAGAAAAAGAGAAGATGTGATAATCACTATGTGACTTTGTCTTGGCCATTCCAAATTTTACAATATCATGGTGAGGACAATTATTATATTCTTGAACAAATTCCACGAATAGGATATGAATTTTTATTTTAACTTCAAGTCAGAATATATAGAAATGGTTAAAAACAAATAGTACATCCCTTAAAAGGTGCAAAGATTCAGGGACAAATTGGTACCTATATTTGACGTCAATAATTTGACGTCAATATACATAGAAATTCAAACGTGCTTTTGAATTTTTCTTCAAAATATCTACGAACTTTCTGGACACCAAAGCAAATGAATTTGTTTTGCTTAACCTTTTCCAAGATCAAAATCGACTTCCGAGTACGAATTTAATTTCGGCCCAACGGAGCACCGAGCTCCCCGAATTTCCATCTTCCTGCAAGCCGGGTGCGCATTCGCGTGACAGACTGTATCGAGAACTCGCATAATATCGCGGCTCCTCGATGTTGGGGGGTGAGCGGAGTCGCGTACGAAAAAGAAAAGGGGAGCACGGAAGGAGGAGAACACAGAAACGGAGCGACAGATGCAGGGAGCGGGAGAAATTCAAATTTTTGCACGGATGCCCGCCGGTTCAATAACAACCTTTATTATTTTAACGACCTACGTTTGCCGGTCGCCGTCACCTTTGTTCCGCGACGCATCGTACGCCTTCGTCTCGATGAAAGAGGGCCGGGTCCTCGGGTCGATGATAATTAGTCGTCCCCTCGACCGGCTTGTTTTCATTTTCGACCTGTCCGTCACATCTGCGCGGGGATTTACACGTGTGTGCCATCGAATTTTCGAAATCGTGGAAGTCTCGCTTAACGACAATTGGGTGAGTTAAACACTTGTTTGCGTTAATATTTTATTTAAAGTTTCTCATTCTAGAAACAGAAATTTATTATATCAAGTCTGGCCTAAAATCTCATGCCACTTACACTCAAGTTAATATCTGAAACACATTCTCATTCTCAAGTGTTATAAAAAATGGTCATCTCTCCCATTTCACAATATTTTCCCACCTTACTGACGTAGCCTTTACAGTATAACATTTCTGTAATTTTTTTTATTAAATATTGACACAGTCTTCGGCACGAACTTATGGGATGACCTAATAGAAATTTATTATTAATTCGTTGTTGACACTGTTGTGATCATCTATGCAGCTTTACATATTAGTTTTCGTTTTTTAATAGATATACATAAATACTCGTACCCCCTATGTCTATTGAAGAAGTCTGACTAAATTAAATAATAGTTTTGTTAGTATCAAATGAATTTTTCTTACTATATTAATAAGCTACCATTTAATTTAAACGAATTTCTTCAGTAGATGGGGTACGAATAATTTCTGGGACAAGAAACCATATACAATTATTTCGGTGATTCTTTTGCGAAACACATTTGAAATTTTAGATGTTTCCTTACATTTCCACAAGTTTCGCGAGATTCTGTTTCACTCCGATTTCTACACTCCAATCGACGAAAGTACCAGTATCGAAACAATTTGTTAGCTGAAAATAAACCTTCCCTTCGCGTCGACAAATCTTCTAAGTCGCGCTCGCGTCTCGAAAAACGTCGAAATATGTTAATATCCGGCACACGTATCCTAACACGCTCAGATCAATAAGACCTCGCGTAGACCTCGCGCGCTAAAGATGGAAGATAACATTATCCCAGTGCAAGCTGCAATTTCAGTTAAAAATAACGCGTTTCTATCTATTACTGGCTACGAAAGTCAACATACGATCGGTGTAGCGCTATTCGCGCGACTTGCATAATAGACGGTCCCATCAGGAATTCCAACGACTCCTTGGAAAGCGTCTCTAGCACGCTATCAAACTTGTCAAGTTAGACGCAAGAAACGCGCGGTATTTTTACGCGGGGAAATTCGATCAACGGTTACGAGCTGCTCGATAGCGATGGAGGCTAGAGCGGCTCTTGCATCGGTTATTCATTAGAGAAACTGTGTAAATCCGTTTCTTTTGAGCGCGTGGCTTCGCGACATGCTGACCCAGGCTTTCAACGAGAGAACGGACACGTTCGAAAGCGTCTTCGGAATTCAAATGGAAGTGGGGAAAAAGGAACTGGTCGATCGCTTGATACGTCAAGGATTACGGGGGTGGGAGTAATGCAGAGGGTGGTTTCTTAAATTAGTTCTGCACGAGTGGTATTTAAGTATGATGATTTTATCTTTGAGGATCTGATTAAAAATTCTCGGGATAATGTATTTTCTATTTTATATATTTACGTGGAATAAAATATGTAGGTAACAAGGTATTATATCAAGCAAAATAGTACAATGATATATTTTCCATTTTATATACTTAATAAATGTAAACAGAAAATCCCCATTATTTCTAATGCTACACCAATATAATTGCATCTAATTTCTGTGAATTTATAACCACTTCGCAGTACAATTCTGATCAAGTGATTTCCAATAATCTTTGGTTGGAGCAGTATTACTGATTGTAGTTATCACCATATTTTAGTGTAGAACATACATATACAACACATCATATTGTATTAAATAAAATACTATAAGACATGTAGCATATATATATAATGCAATGAAACATGCTGATGATGATGAGGGTGTTCATGACTATTTTTTTTTTTAAAGTTGCTTAAAGTCATTTAGTTTTACATGTATTACCCCAATTAATAAGAGTCTAAAGATTCACAATTTAAATATATATCCTAATGTATAGTAATATATGTAATATATCCTAAAATATAAGTCCAAAATTGGCTAGTCTGTAGGCTAAAATCTGTAGGCTAGGTAATATTAAATGCATAATATTTATCAGGAAAAACAAATAAAGTACAAGGTGCTACAAAAATCTGACTACAAAGGCGTCCATGACTATATCCATGTTGATGCCCACAAGGATAACAACTACGATGACGACACCCATGACGCTGACTCGATTTGCACATTAACTTGCACAAGGGCATACATACAGCAACGTTTGCATATTTGCATATAAAGTACGTATTCGCCTAAACATCCGCTCTCTAATTATAATCTCGTTCTTTCGTAACCGTTTTTGTTTCCATCGTCTCATTTCGGATCCTTCCACTCGGAATATACATCGAGCGATCGTCGCGGCGCGTATCGCGATCATAATACGAGTTTACCTCTTGCATCGAGGGACGAAAACGGGGTTGCGAGGATTTTAATTGGCGGTGCGCCAATCTCCGCCTCGATACACAGCCTAGTCCAAATATCGGCGCGATGTCGAGGCAGCAGCGGTCAACGCAAATGCAATTTGCGTATCCTCGTCCCTTCCGCGTCGAAGGGAAATGGCGGAGGGGGTGGTTTCAGGACGTGGAAGGGCCCAAAGGGGGGATCGATATTTGGTAAATATTTGTGGCGAGTCGAAACAATAGAGATCGAAAGGACCGCCGCGGCACAGCAACCCAGGATGTTTGTTTCGCGAGTCGAATTCCATTCGGGGGCGCCTGGAAAATCGCGTGGGAGCGTTGACGTCATCGTCGCGTACGAACGCACGAAACGGAATGTTGGTTCCGGCTACCAGCGGTGCATCGCTGGCCGGGGGTAAAAAATGTACGTCATTGTTGCTATTTACGCTGTTGGTCGGTCCGAGGGTGGATATCGATCCCGTTCAGAGGTCCGTAACCTTCGATTCGACGATCTTGGCGAACGTGGGCGACAGATCGAACACGGGAACACTCGCCGGGTAGCACTTTTCGGTTTTCGATCCAATTTCTAGGGTTTTTCGATAATTGAGCCCTTCGCAAATCGATTAACTCCACTTTTTGAAATATCTTCAATTTAAGCGTCAAAGCGCTTGTTATAGTCAACTTTTTGTATTTATAATAACTTTCCCGAATAACGAAGATTAATACCGTTAAACTAAAAAGATTTTTGTGTTGTTGAATAACAAATCATTTATTTCAGAGGTCATTTTGATCGCATTTCTCAATTTTTTGTTTTATAGAGCGTAAACTTTGCTTTCTTCTATTTTATTAGAGTTTCGCGTTCGAATTTTCTTTTGGAGGGGGTTGGTTATAAAAGCTCTATTAGTGATTGTGCAAAATAAACTTACAGATTTTTTTTTATAAATGAATGCTTCTTTGAAATGCATGCTTCTTCCATTTAAATAGTACGAAAGGGCTAAACCCTGTGATGGTATACAATGATTTCCATAAATATTAGTACCATCCATGTCTATCAAAAATTGTTTCTAAATTAAATAATAGTTTCGATATTACCAAATAAATTTTTCATTATAAATACATGTATGTGTAAAGTTTATTCACGTACATATTTATAATACTGACTGACTGTATATACAGGGTCACAATCACATTAGTTTCGTATCTAAGCAATCACAAAACAGGAACGTCTAAATAAGTCGGAACGTCAGGTGTATAAAGAAAAAGTAGAAAACAGAACACAGTAAAGACTCAAGCCCAGACATTGAACTTACGTAATTGTGAAATCGATACCTATTGCGTTTATCAGTTATTCCTGCACTGACGTTTATGGCAACAACTTATGCTTCTTGAAGAGGGTCAGTATGTACCATCCTAGAAATAACTGCCGCGTTGCGTTAATAAAACTCATACCTAAAATACAATTGACACATATTTAGAAGCGAAGAAAACTCACTGTTGTACTTGAGTTTCAACCCCATTCACTGATAGACAAGTTTAAAGCGGTTTGCCTCGTAATCTAGGTTATTATTTTCGTAACGAAAAGTGATATTAAATTTGTTGTTTTATAAAAGAGAATTTACAATCTTTTTCTGCAATAATCAGTGATTCTAAAGTCATCCTTTGAATAAGTCCAATCAAGTTGCCAATGAATGGGTTAAACTAATAAATAAAATTTTCTAAATTTATTTTGAATCATTTTTTTCATTAATATAGCAGCTTCATCGTGGCCCATCACTCGAAACGTGTACTTTTCTTTTTCACAATTATCAACACAAACGTTTGCGAAATTTCTTTCTAAAGTAAACAGACGTAGATTAATATGACCGGCTGCTAGGTCGATATTCGCTAATTAATTTCTACCTCTAATATATACAAATCGAAACGCGTAAAAATCGTCGAACACGCGCCAGTTGAATCGAGGTTTACCGTATTTTCAATTCCTTGGAACGAGGACAGGAGTTCCGCCGAAGCTGCAGAGGCAGATGTATAAAATGACCGGTTACGTAATTGAACAGCGCGATTGCATACAAAGCCGCGGGACAAGTGGAAGAGAAACATATGTCGGGATTGTTTATTCGCGTATCTCGTCCAGCTTTAAGCCGCCACGTAGCAGAAAAATAAATATCTATCCGGCACGTGTTTATTCGGTGTTGTCGGATATCGCTGTACACATAGCAACTTTATCGCTGTCGCTGAAACTTTCAGCCAGGTACGGGCATTTTAATGGAAACAAGGGGGATTCTCCGCTAATCAAACTCGTCCCCCTCCCAACCACCTCCGCTCCCCTCCCCGCGCCCTTCATTCGCGGCAATATCGCGGGGAGAAAGGAATCCACGATAAAACGCATGAAACGCATTAGCGAATTGAATCTAGAGAGCCGTGAGTATTCGCGGAAATGAACGCGATACGAAGAATGTGTAAAAAATAATGGGAGTGATTGTTTAAAAATATTTGGTAGCAAGTGGACTACAGATGGCCATCATCATCTTTAGGATTGTTGAGTTAAACAGGCCAGGATGTATTAAAAATTAGATAATGGGATTGGTTGTTTAAAAATATTTATTACCAAATGGACTGCAGATGGACATCATTATCTTCAGGATTGTCGAGTGAAACAAGTTAGGATGTCTTCAAGATTAAATAATAGGAATGATTTAAAAAGAAATATTTAATATCAATTGGACTACAGATGGACATCGTCTTCAGAATTGTTAAGTTGAACAAGATAATATAAATATTTGTTACCAAATAGACTACAAATGGGCATCATCATCTTCAGGATTGTTGAGTGGAACAAGTCGGGATGCCTTCAAGCCTCGATGGAATCTTTCAGATGTTGACCAAATGACCTCAAATGAGTTTCACTTTTCCAATGGGACGTGCGGAAGATGAACTTCGTTCCTGAAGACCTTGCACTGGAAAAACAGACGAAAAGTACGAAAAAAGTGAGGATTCCCGTCGGATCTGATCGCCGTCTACCGTAGGTGAGATCCTCGAAGGGCTCCAGAAAAAGGGTCATTCGTGTTCGGCCTGAAATTGGTCGCTCTTGGATGCAGCGTCATGGCGTCCTCGTCCCACCGCGCTCTCTGTGAGCGAGTTTTTGGTCAACAGGGATATTCCTAAGAAATTAATCACCACAAGTTTGCTTGAAGGAGTGAAAATAATATTTTTAGAGATGAACTACTTCCCCAGAGATACAACGCTTTGTACAACACTCTTCTGTTAGATTCCGAGCGAAAGGAATCAACTGACAACACTGTCTTTTTTTTTTTTTAAGAAACTCTTAAAGTTTTAAGTTTAAAGCTTTTTTAAACTCTTGAAATTTTATATCGTTTGATGACAGCTTTGAATTAGAGCGGTCAAAGGAGGGTGCGATTAAGGAAGGGTGCGAAGTACAGGTTGAGTGAGAAACTAGGAACCGAGATTAGGATGTTTAGTTGAGGATGAGTCTATGGTCTTTGTTATGTTTGTGATCACTTGCGTTGGTCATCCAACACTTCATCTTCTGCAATTTCTGTGATCGATCCTATGATCACATCCTCCCTTTTCTCAACCATAATTCCAACCAATCCTCCCTCACCTTCCAACTGTATAGAACCCTAAAAAAATGTTACTAACCACAAATCGTGAATATCCATTTGACGACTCGCACATCCTCGTTCGCGTTTCTCATCGATCGCTAAATTTGTCCATAACGCGATAGTCATCCCCGATGGTTGACAGGAACGATCGCCCCGGGGTGGCGTGGCATGGCACGCACGCAAAGAAGTCAACGTACCCGACAGCTTCGTTCGATCGAGATAAATCAAAGAACCGCAAGCCCGACGAGGCGAGAACTAGACGTGGCAAACATTCGAAGCGTCTCGTCAGTCGGACACGTCGTTTCTCCTGACGAGACTGAAAAGGGATGCAAGTAGACGTACGCGGAATGATATTCGTTCGGGGGATGAAGAGGACAGAAAGAGGACGCGAGTCGGTCGGATCGGTGTCCACGGTTGGATAAAGTGAAAGATTCTCTTCGGCGCGAGGAGGGGGTTAGGGACTCGCGTGACAGGGGTTGAAGAAGAACCACGCCGGTCGGATGGTCACCCTACGTGCCAAGAATCTCTCGATGGAGGAGATGCGAACCTACAGCCGTGCGAACAGGACCGTCTTAACACTATCGTGAGACCCTGGGCGAATCAGGCCTCCGGGCCCTTTATTTGTGCACCGCGTGAGAATACAAACATTGAAGAACTCTTTTAGGGAGCTAAAGACTTTTTTAGGAATTTTTATTTCACCTTTAGACAAATTTAAAGGACTTTTCCTTGGGCGCCATGATTTAATACAGATGTGTAATCTAGGTTATTATTTTGGTAATGAAAAGTGATATCGAATTTGTCGTTCTAAAAAGAAAATTTACGATCTTTTAATATATTATATACAGTCACTCCCATAAGTATTCCTATCGAAGAAATTTGTCATCAACCCTTTATTTACTGAATTTCTCAAAAGTTTTCAAAATCTAGACGTCCATCTTAGTCTTATATCATCTTCAAAAGTTATGTCTAACAAGCTTCCACAAGAAAGAAGCTTGCACTGCCATCCAATAATTAAAAACGAACTTCATGCAAGTGGACTTGAAAGTCACAATAGGCTGCAAAGCGTTTAATTAATACAGTACCATTAATATAGCCACGTGAAGCTTCTTAGTAGTCCACAACATAAAAGTGTATTTTCATTTTACACAAATATTAACACAATTTGCGCAATTTCTTAGCAGAAAGTTGCTTTATAATTTACTTGAAATCCATGATCTTTTTCACAGAAACTAATACTAGTAATTTATACTACACATAATGACAGATTTCAGTAATTAATGCCACCAAAGCTCACGTTTTATTTTTATAACTAGACTCGCGCCACAGATGAGTTCCTTGGACGCCATGCCACGTAGCATGGATTAGTATAGGGTCTCTTATGGGGTCTCCAAGCAACTGGACAGTTCTCCATGTATTAAGACGGCCCTGCGTATGAAAGTGTCTGTCTTTCAGTGTCGCGGGGCTTCCGCGAAGACGAAGCGACGGTAAGCGAGAGCAACAGTCGCTGAATAAACACAAAGTCCAGTTAAAGTCGTAATAAATGTCTCCTCCTTTCCGATGGGGTCTTCCTTCTCGTCGTTTTCGTCCGTTTCGCCCTTCCCTTCCATCCAGGTCCTCTCTTTCGCTCTTTTCACGCCTGGCCGTGCTTGCTTTCCTTTCTTTCTCCGGAGACAAACGGTATTGAGGGTGAAAATTGACGGCTTTATCGTGCCGCTTCCGCGAGAACTTTCCAAGGATTTGCCTTTTCCTTCTTGACGGTTTCGTATTTTCCGGTGGAGACGCTCTCCGCAACCCTCACCCGCTCCTCCGTCCGGCCGATTGTCTCGGGAAAGTCTTTAAGAAAGACTGATTGGACGCGATCATTTATTCCGTTCGTTTAATCGCGTACCAGGATCTAATCCTTTGTTCTCGTCGATGCGACAAATAACGTTCCACCGACAAAAATTCAACTTGTTTCCTGGGAACAGCCGACGTCGTACATCGTAATATAATATCGATGCATGAGTTTCCGTGGTATAGAGTAATATCTTGGCCATGTGAATCACGGTTATTTGGGTTGTTGGTTGATCGTATTAGTTATTTATTCGGGACAAGTATCGGAGATGCACGGGTGATTAAAATAGAGACGCTTATATATGATTATCTAGGGCATTCTGCTAATTTTACGTTTCTAATACCGAGTGTCGAAAATAATAAAATTCTGAAGCTAAAGATTTTATTCAGGAATTTTTATTTCACATAAGAAATGATTAAGCATTAACCCATTCGGTGCTAGACAAATTTAAAGGATTTGTGGGCGTCAACATTCGAAGCTGGACATCGCAAATTTGTATCGTTAGAGTAAAGCACTTATTTATACCAGAAATTGTTCCTATTCCAGAAAACCACTAACAATAGGCTTCTCAAATTTTGTATATAGATTAATACAACATCTGAGAACATTTTGGTCGTTTTATTTCTTTGCCTAAAGTTGAAGAAAAGGTACGAAAAATTATATGAATCTTATCGAAGCTCCGAATAATAAGTTAAATAAATTCCAGTAGAAATTCCTGTTCACCCAAACTTGGAACGACGACGTTGCAATAAGTTCGCTCGCTAAACGACAACAATCCAAGAAATTAGCAGCAATTTTCCAGATGGAAATTCAATCCGTATTCTAATCGGAAACTTCGGTTTCGACCGACTGCTGAAGACACTACGCAACCCGAGTCCACCGGCGCGTTGAGTTACACCTGCACGAATCGCATCACTAGCTGCTGACACGGTATTTTCGCGCGTAGTACATATTTCGCGTGTTCTGCGTGTACGATCGAGTCCGTCGCGACGGTCAGCGTAATCGACGACGAGGGGAAAACGAGACGGTCACGTAGACCGGTTCATCGGGATGTAAACATCCTGGAAAGGAACCGAACAGAAGCCCACGAGGCGTCGTCGGCGCGGGAACCCGACTCCTCCGACAGAAGAAGAAGCAAAGTAAAGACAATCGCGCACAATTGGCACATGAAATTTAAAGAAGCAAGGGCGAGGGAGTCGCGGGTAGAAGGGCCCAGGTCGCTCACTCAATATACCCACGGTGTTCGAGCCCTTATTCTTTTCTCTTCCTTCCAGCTCGCTGGAAATTTACATTTCCTCCCTCCTGCTGGAACTGTCTGTTTATCCCGCTTTCTTTTAAAGAGCCGCTGGTGGCTATCCCCTGCCACCCTTCTTCTGAAACCCCACGAGTTCTAACCCATCGCCCGCTGGAATTCACTCTTTTGCTCTCGCTTCTCTTCGACTGCTCCCCCCCCCCCCCCCGGTTCTCCTTTCTCTCCAACCCCGCGCGAACGTCGTCGATTCCACCGACGAGAACCCGCAGCACCTCATCTTCCGCTATACAGAGACAATCCTCCATTTACGGCGAGATTACGCTTCGTTGGCCGATAATCGAAAATATGCCATCGAATAACGCCCCGGAATTATTTGTAGCCACCCCTGCCGCTCCCCGTTCCTCGGTATCTTTCCTGTCGGCGATGAGAGACAATCGGGCACGAAAGAGGGTCGGAGATCGCGGACTCGACCGGGATTCTCGCATCCAGCGAGATCTTTTATTTTATTCGTTACGTGGAAACGCGGAAGGAGGAAGAAGGTTCAAGCTTTTTGAGTAATAGAGAGGCTCTAATGAGTGAAATTTTGGGTATTTTTAGGTAGGTTGGAATAGGGGTTGTTGCTACGTGTGGTATTTTGTTGTCGTGTGGAATGTAGGTGGTTTCATTTTGGAGAGGTTAATGTTCAGGCTTTTCTAATAATAGAGAGTCTAATGAGAGAAATTTTGGGTATTTATTTTTAGTTAGGTTAGCATAAGGGTTGTTGTTACGTGTAATACTACATACTTTAAGGGTATACATTAAGAAATGGTTAAAAACAGATAATACATCCCTTAAAAGGTGGAAAGGGAGTGAAACAAAATGGTGCCTATTTAATTCAATAAATATACTATATGTATACCCGAAGAATTTTATTTTATTTCATTTTATTTTCTATATAAAAAACCCTGTATATATTTAAAAAAATTACTGTGGCAATATCAAGGATTTAATATTTTATTTAAAAACAAAAATAATAGAGTAACATTGAAATCTTTCATAGTCGACTGCAACGCATAGTTCTCTTTGCCTAGAATATTTTATACGTCAAAATTCAAACGTGCTTTGGAATTATTCTTAAAAATTGACACGATTTGGACAACCAACACCAAAGCAAGAACACAGATAACCAATCACGCCTCACCTTGATCGCACTAATACGTCATCTTCTTTAATTCGCCGAAGGGTTCCTTTCGAAACTTCGCCAGCCGACGCGGGTTTATTAAAACATTCAATTTCGTATATTACGCATTCGTTGCTCTTATCTCGAGGAGGGTGCGTTCGGGGGGTCGGAATCGGGACGTGTCATTTCGAAAACGTCGCTCAATAAACGAAAGAGGGATCAGCATTCGCGGCGGGCCGTAATCCACGGATCAGATGCCGAAATCAGCGGGTAATTGACGCAATTTCTTTCCCCCTCCCGACGCTCGCGAAGGATTTCTCCGAGTGTAAGCTCGCGGGGGAGAGGCGAGACACCGGAGGAAATCGAGGACGAAAGAGGCAAGAAATAAAAAAAGAGAAGGAAAATTGAGAAAGAAAGGAAACCCGGAGCAAAAAGGATAGACCACGGACCACAATCTCTTTTTCACGAGTTTCAGTTTCTCCGCGAGCCTGGTGGCGGGTTTTAGCGAAGTCGCTCAAAGCCAGCCAAGTCTCTCGCTCGCGGAAGAAGCGAACCTTTAATAAAGAGCTTAAGCGAGCTAAATAGAAACATTTCTCCGTCGGCTTGACTCGGCTTGGCTCCCGAGTCTTGGCTCCGTTGCAATGAAATGAGTCGCGGCTGCTCGTGCATAAGTAATCCGCAGATGAAGGTATACCAACCCCTATTCCGTCATCCCCCTCCGGGATCCCCATCCTGCGGAGTTTCCTCTAGGAGAGCGTCGACGTATATCGGGCCTCTCGATCTTTAAAAATCAGCCGCGAGCTCCATATATTTCTCTATCCGCCCGGGTTCCAGGTAAAACCGCCCTGGAATTGTTTTAACTCGTTCAGCTGACGCGAACGTTTCCCGTGCAATTTCTGTCTTGGCTCTTTATTTTTTTACGATTTTCGTTTGGGTAAGTTTGTTTGGCCATCACTGTGTACGGAAACGCTGAGCTCACTGTTTCTTCGTAAATTCTTCTATGCATTTTTTTTTCTTATCAGCTTGCGATTTATTGTTAGGTAACATTTAAAGCGCGGTGCTTTTTATTTTAACTGCAACTAAAAGATACGAAATAAAAATCTTCAACGACCTAGTGGGTTTATTTAGAATTTCTATGTCTGTGAGGAATGCAGGAGACACTATGTGAAATTTATTAAGAAATCAACTGAAATATTCTATTGAAAGTTTAATGTTAAATAGGAAATTGAACAAATTTAGTAGCTATCGTGTAATTATAACAACGAGAGATTTAAATATTATAGTCTATTCCTTGACTACATTTTGTTAGGCAATAATTTATACGTAATGTCTCCGATGTGATATAAAAGACAATTTTATAATTGCATTCTTCCGGCAGCATTTGTTAATAAAATAGTAGATCACTTTCATTATGTAGGACTTGAAGACGTGGGACAGAGTTTATATTTTAAACAGGATATATATAAGGTTTATTGAAACTTTACAACAATACACACAGATATTAATAATATTAATGAAGTTAATCGCTGATTAGAGCAATCGTTAGACGTTTACGACTATCATTGATTTAATTAACAACGAACAACGTTTTATTTAGATAAAATTGTACTCGAATTACGTAGGCGGGTGAATACGTACGTAAGTACTCGTTATGTAAACGATAAACGTATGTGCTACGTGTTAGGGCCTTCAAATGCGCTCGCGTTATCTGACACGCACTCGAAAACATTCTGTGAAATTATTTTGCCGAATTTTAAAACAAATCTCCAGGAAAATATTCTGAATTTATCAATGTCAATGATGATCTGATGTGACTACGGATTAATTTTTAAAATTAAATCGAGTTCGATGATTGAGTGCTCATAAAGATAACAGAACCCATCAGCATAAATTAAGCAGTACTTGTGGGCACGTCGCTCCAAATATTTTCATCTCAAATGCGCCAGATACCGATATCCAAATATTTAACAAATATCGAAATATAGATTCCTAGCGATCGTTACACGGCACTTGTTAAAACAAACATTCCGTTCCTCGACGAGTTACATAATGTGTGACGTATTATAGTTGAAATAGATACTCATTATCGACACTTGATTACAGAAAGGGGAAGAGAAACAATCTGGAACGGCGATGATTAATCAAAAATTTGTTGCGCGGAATAATTAGGAAAGCCGTTCGATACACGAATCATTCTGTGTCACTATCTAAATGAATTTAAATTTCAGATGTTGACCTAGGCTAAGATACTAATTATAGCTGTTTGCAATTACAGTTTTTTATTTGTATATTTTTCTGCATATTAACGTGTACGAGAACACTCGACACACTCGCGTCCAATGGTGAGCTGAGTGCTTCAGCCGTGATACGATCTCAAAACTTGAATCGAGATGATAATAATTGCCAGTGTGTAACCTAACGTCGTAATTATAAGACGAATCATTGCGGGTTTAATATTTCGATACTGACAAACTAACACCTACCGTACGAAGTCGTTACATTATCGGATTACGTTCATACGTATGGAAATTGTTGTTGAAATAATTAATTCGTTACGTTTTACAAAAATTTGTACCTGTATAACAGAAAGTGTTCGATTTTGTCAAGTGTCGAAGCTCGTGAGTGGTGCACTTTGTGGTCCAGATGACTTAAAAAATTTATTCTTGGATTGTTATAGTTGTCGTAAATGTAAGGTCTCGAAAAGATGTAGCGAAAGTGTTCAGTCTGAAATTGCTTGTGAGATAGAGGACTAAAAGTTTAGTAACGATCAAGTTTTCCAAGTTCTACTTTTTATTTATTTTTTCATTAAGTCATTAGTGTGGTTGTTCGCAAAAGGTGTGATTATTTACTTGGATGAAGAAGGTTTCTGTAAATGGAGTATAGCTTTTCGAAAGGATGAGTGTCACCGTTTTAGCAGGGATATCGAAACGCTATGGATTGAGGTTAGGTTAACAATTGCTTTTTTAAAAATAAATATTACAAATTTATCACCTCTTCGGGTTATTCCTGCTAATTTTCTATTAGATGAGTATTTACTGCATAAAGTAGGTCAATACTGAATACAACATAATGCATCGTAGTGTTACGTAACGTAAAATAATATAAAACAATTAATACCACGAGTAAGTAATGCAAATATTGACAACATCAGATAGCAAAATTTATATATTCATAGATTACGCTGCTCTGTAAAGTCCAGTAGATCTAATAACATATGTAACAAAAAAAAAGGATAAATACAAATGCCACGGCAATGAAACACCTCGTATACCGAGTGGTTTTTTTCAACCGGGCATGTAGACGATCCGCCAAAAATTCATACAAAATTTCCCTCGTAACATTAATTTTCCATCTATCTGAAAGGATCGCGGGTAGAATCTTTAATCATCCCTGCGAAATTTTCTTCGCCGCGTTTCCTGACGTTTCGTGGAACGGAATCCATGTGTCGATTTCGATGGCACGTAGGGGTCGCGTTCGGTCGTTTATGGCTGAGGCCGCTCGCGATGGGGGAAGTATTCGGTAATTATTCGCCATAGGCTTGAAAAATTGCCGCCTAATCCCGAAATCGATAGCCCTGACGGAAAACGCGCGAGTCTAAGGAACGCCCTCTCACCCTTCTTCGTCCTCGTATCAGTCTTTTTTTTTTCAGCCCCATCGCCATCGACGTAGAAAACGCTGGGGTGGTCGAGAAGGGGGGTTGGAAAAGTCTGGTGACTTTCCTTTTTCGCGTGCAGGCCCCCTTCGTTGTCGTATTATGAAAATAATGTATCGATATCGTAATAAGGGAATGATTGGATACGTCGACGCTGATATATTCATCGGCATCCCCTAAATTCACCCCTTCCACGGGGCCACGGACCTCGCTGTCGTCTCGCGTTCGCGCGGACTATTATTCATATAACGTATGGGGCTTTGCGAGGTGTCTGGGTTATATCTTTTGGGACGCTAAAGCGCCGTTTTTTGGATGAGGCATTGCGGGTATAACGAAAGATGGAGAAGCCTAGGAATTCCGCCTCGAAGGTGGCTGCGGGGAAACAAATATCCCGGGACAGAGGCGACCGATATCGAGAATATTTTCTCGTTTCGTGTGGAGCTTGTTTTATTTAATTTGCGTAGAATACGCGTAAAAACGCTGCCTTTGAACTGGTACGGGAATTATCTTGAAAATGGGGCACAACAAAATGACACATAGCAAATGCATATAATAGAATACTATTAGTAATACAAGCATTGACAGTGTCGGATAGTTAAATTTATATTGTTCTAGATAATTGATAAACCTGATCTTAAATTCAACTTTGTACAATAAATATTCATTTAATATCTTATCTTACTATTATCGTATAAAGAGACAACGTTCGTTTGTATATACACAATAATTTTTAAAAACTGCTTAACCGATTGATAGCAAATTTTAACAGTAGCTTCCTTGTTTTCTATGGAGTAACATAGGCTACGTTATTTTAAGAAAAATGATACTAGATTTGCGTAAATATACGTAAAAATATGTACGAACCCTGTTACATAAAGTTACTTGTTCTTTATTAAAGTTCTCGTTATGTCTAAACACAACAATATAAATTAAAGTATATTCCAATTAAAATTCTCCTGTCAATTAACATTCAATTATTAATGACTGTCAATGGCTTCATCCCAAGATATTTTTCTCTGAACCAATCACAAATCAAACATCGCAGAATTAATATTCAACAAACATTTCTAAAACGCAACATTTCCAAAACACAAGAGATACTTCCTCGAAACACGAGAAACGCGATTCATAGAAGTATATTCCTTACTTGTCGTCTAACAAACTTATGCATTCGCGCGATCTTCCACGGACTGACTTCCGAGCAGCCGATACATAATGAACGACCCGAGAAGCATGCCGTCTAGAAACCTACAAATTAGAAATTCGTGTCAACGAAACTCGTCTGACTTCCTTCGTTCCATTGGACCCCTCTCCCTTGACGTCGCGCCCTTGCCAGAGCTACCCTGGGTGTCTGTTCTCGACGTCACAACATCCTCACGGCGCGCACGTACACGACACCGGGATTAAACGGGGAACGAACGATCCACCCCCTCGTAATCGGCTCGTCTCGCGATCTCGCGAACGATGTATAATTTATAAAACGGCATTAAATTGTCTATGTCGCAGACCCGCTCCGTTTCTAGCTCGCGACGGTTCGCTACTCCATTCCAAGTATATAACGAGCGTCGCGGTAATTGTGGCACGATCGGATAGGGGATGATTCCTCCCGAGAAACTGAGCCGAAAGTGTAGAAGAACATTTTTCGTACTATGTCTCGTTTTCGGGGGAAAATAATTTTGAAAATTGGGTGTTTATAGTGCAGCTGACTGTGTTTAAAAATATGGCAGGGATTTGGTTTATAAATTGGACTGATAGGCATCTTTCATGTTTGTCTAATTTATACAGGGTGGGGCGATAACTATTAGCACCTCGGACATCTTCTAAACTATAACTTTCACAGAAATATTTGCTGAAATAATACTGTGCAATTTTATTTCAGCAAATATTCCTGTGAAACATATAGTTTGGAATATTTGTATCGATTCGCACTGAATTCGATGCGAGAAATTCAGCAAAAATAGTTAAAAAATTCTAGGAAAATTATTTCTCAAGTTATCGCCTTAAACTACTGCAGGAAAAATTTGTAACGTAAAAATAACGTCATATTCGGATTCAACACTCAAAAAAACCGATAGATACCGAATTTTGTGACGATTGGATAATATTTTTATTCCCTATAATGACCCTGGAGAAAATTGACCAAAATCATGACTCAAGATTGACTTGTCAACTTCAAACGTCTGTAACTTCCTCAATTCTTAACCGATTTACTCCATGAACGTGTCGTTAAAAAGCTCTTTCGAAGGCCAATAAAAGTTGTGTGATGCTAGAAAACGCTTAGATGGCTTTATCACACTAAAAATTCGAGTCGAAGATCACAAACCTCAAAAACACTTACAAATTTTCTTGAGGCTCCTGGAAATCTTTTATTGGGTCACCGATTTTTTCATGGGTACCTATGACGAACGTGAGTATTCGGTAAAATTTTCATCGTATTCCCATTTGAGGTTCCGAAGTAAAAAATAAATAGTTGCAAAAGTTGAAAATTTCAACGGGTAATCTTACCTAACAAAGATGTGTGAGCTTCTGTGTCTCGCTATAGGCATTGAAAAACCTCTAAAAAAATTCTTCTAGAGACAAAACCCTCCAGTTGGCAACCGTGATCTGCCACACGTTTTTCGCACTGGCCTCTTGTGCACAAATACTGCTAGCAGAAATAAAACATTCCCCTGTTAAAGACCCAGTGTCTCTCAACTCTAGATTTACTTTCGCCCCGTTTATTTAATAATAAAAGTTCCGCCAGAGCCTAGCTCGGACATATTAGCTCGACTTAAGGCGTGGCATAATGATCTCGAGGCGAAACCGTCTTATCCCGGGGTCGTGCAGCGGACAGGGCGGAGAAGTGGGGTTGCTCCGAAGGTGGTTTCGCGGGGGTCGTGGGCACTCGGGCGAAAATAAGTGCGAGTTTCAGCTACCGCTGATTGCGAACCGTGACTCTTCGCGATGCTCCGCCGCAGTATAAAGTAATGTCTCCGCGGAACAGAAAGAGGGTAAGGTCGAGCAGCGGCGGGCCAGGGAGGTTCGAGGGTAAGCTTTAAAATCGGCGTCAAACGCGAGGAGGGCCACCCCTAGCCGCAAATTTTTATTCATTGACACTACACGGCTGAGCACCCTCCAACCACGAACGAGCCGAAAGACGGAGCTGGCTTCGGTTTTTCTTCGGGCTCGTTGCGCTATATCGGGGAGCCCTCGAGACCTCCTTTTTATTGTTATCATTATCCGCGTTCCACGCAACTCTTCCGTACAGTTCGCTCTCACGAGGAATGCTTTCGAGTGGCCTCTCATCTTTGTCGATCAGATCGTCGCCCATATACGTTGGCAGACGTACAGAAATGTTGGCAAATTGAAGCATTGAAAAGGAAAGACATCCTTGAGGCTTACTAAATAACGAAAAATAGTTTCGACATTTGGTTCAACCCTACAGTGCGCAATATTTTTTTGTTTATTACATATTTAACGTCGCATCAACCTTTGGTTATTAGCGACAGTTTCTTATGAGATTTCCTCCAATGTTAGATGTTGGTCCATATATGTGCATCTTTAAGTAGCTGGATTATTTTGTTTAAGTTTTCTTTTGTGCTCCACGCTTCCTTTAAACTAGTGGGTAGTTCGATTTTGTTTTCGGCTGTTTGGAGTTGATTCTCTTGCGCAGCGCCGGATGAAGAATCTCAAAAAACTTGATAACAGCGAAAGGACATCGAGGACGTCAGTGGCTTATAAATTCAGGAGGAATTTAGTGGGACGCCATGGATCAAGCCTCGGGCATGGGGGTTGGATTAGGGACGAAGTTGCAATTCACTTCGAAATATTTACTGTGAGAACGGTCAGGCTTGGAAAGTGGCCGAGGTATGGATGGACAGACCTCGGTTTTTCCCTTTACCTTTTAGAGTAAATAAAGACCCGGCGCGCACACGTGTTTCTCCGTATTTTCCCCAGGAAGCACGCGCGCGTTCGCACATTTGCGATCCGTCCTTGCCCACTTTCAGGCCTCCTACGTCCACGCGGTGATTTATGAAGTTCCGCGAGTATCCTTCGACTTGCAACTTCATCCCTCGGTCCGAATCTTCAACCATTCGGTCGAATATCGACGCGTACGAGCACGCGAGGCGTTCTTTCAATAAATAGAAGAGCCTTAGACAAGTTGAAAAATTATTTTTATGAGTCTTTGCTTTTTGTAATCCTTCTGGGTAGAAGGGGATGAAGTTTATATGACGCGAGGCAGTTCTTTGAATAAATAGAGGTGTGAGAAATGATGCCTTTGTATATTTACATTATTTGAATGAGATATCTCCTAAACGATTAGTTTTTCGACATACGTGGGTCAGTAGCTTTTTGTTGACTGTACATTGAAGTATTATTTGTACAACTGTAGCTTTGCTTTTTGTAATCCTTCTGGTAGAAGGGGATGAAGTTTATATGACGCGAGGCAGTTCTTTCAGTAAATAGAAGAGTGTTGACAAATTATTGTTACGAGTGTAGCTTTGTTTTTTGTAATTCTTCGATGTCTGACAGTCGGGGATGTCAGAATATTTTTGACGTAGACTATCTTCTCCAGACTGCAGACATTCTACGTAAAGTAAGATCGGCGTCATGTAATTCATACGCAAATGCGAGTTTTCCACGTAGTCATTTACTTCGACGAAACTGTATACGAGACGTGAGATGTGTATTTTACATGGCTACGAATACGAAAATTCGGATTCGGCCCTCTGTAGATGACGAAGCGATCGCTGGTAGACGTACATTTATCACTTTTGCTGTTTCGAATAGGTTAGGATATTTTTAAATGTAACCTTATGCATTTGTATCCACGATAAGATACCATTTGTTATTGCACGTTCTCTATATATGCAATTTATCAAAGTTCCATTTAAAAATAGCGTTCATACATTCTCCTGCATAATTGCGTAGCAATCCTCTTAAATAAGAATAAACTATTATCAAAAACACTCAGTTCTCGAAGACTGCAATAAATTTAACATCCTCGATATTTCAAACGCTGCGACCGTACAAATGGCTATTAAAAAAAAAAGAAAAGAAACTGAGCTTCGCACTTGCACACGTCTCCCCGTCAGAGGGTCGAAATTCCTCTCGATCGCGAAAAGCGCTCGCGAGGATGTGTCTCTTTGCGAGGCTGACGGTAACGAACGTATAATTAATCCTATTGCGTTAAAATGATAATGACAGGGTCTCTGTGCGTCGTAACGCGAAAAAGGAAACAATCGTAAAGTTTCCGTATGCGTGTAAAGCCCAGTAAACCTCTTAAGCTTAACTGTAAAGCGTCCAAAGTTACCTTTTAGTGGGTGATTAGCAAAACCGAGCTCACCTTTTCAGCGGCCAATTACAGGAGATTCCGGAATAATCCTATTACCCACATTAGCTCATTATTGCATAACTGTATCTCAACGGTAGCGGCCACTTAGTACCCGGCTTGTCCCCCCAGACCCCCTCCTGGAATCCAGCAAATGTCTATTTCAAACGCTTTCGTCGAACTGATATCATCTGTCCGATACAGCTATCCCGGGGCATTACATTCGCGTTACAGGGGCGGCGTTAGGTCGTATCGCGATTATTGTAACACTTCTCGTGATACTATCGTGATTTGATCGTTTTTGATAAGTGGAAGGACGTCCATGGACGTTGGGTTTTATTCTGCGACGAGTACATTGAGATTCGAGGATAGGTTCGTGGGAATACAGTCTTCTAAATACGACTAAATCGAGCGATGGGGTGTAAAGTATATTCCAAAAGGGGCTGTACAATTTTTGGTTAAATATAAATAGTATAGAATATATTCGAAGAGAAAATTCTAGGGTTTGTTTTCGAGATTGAAGTGCATATATTGGGATAGATAGGATTTTCTAAATTAAGTATATATATATGTATATAGTTATGTAATTAAATAAATTGGGTTGTCCAGAAAGTCCATGTCGATTTTTGGTAGTTGGTATAGGTCTGAATATATTGAAGTGGTTGAAAACAAATAACGTGCATACATCCCTTAAAAGGTGGAAAGGTTGTGGAACAAAATGGCACCTATGTAATTCAATAAATATATATTAAAATTCAAACGTGTTTTTGAATGTTTCTTAGAAATTGACACGAACTTTCTGGACAACCTAATAGTTTTAGACTTTTTCTTTTCTTTTGTTGGCACTGCCCCTCAGGGGCTGTAGCATGCGAGTATGCAGCTACAGTACGGGCTTAGCAACCCCGAGGTACCCAAGCTAGGGGCCGGTGGGTCCCAACAGACGTGTACAAAACACAGACTAACGTAAATGTAATGTACAGAGTTACGATAACGCGAGCTGAGTCAAAATTAAGAATTTATGCAAGGAAAAGTAATGTCAAGAGAAATAGAAATAATTGTATTGTGATGTATGGATTCAGTGCAATAACTGAAGTGACATTTACGCACTTAAAAAAACCAAGCAAGCAAAATTGGCATTGCCATTCTAAATATATATATTTTATTTTCTAAACAAAAATAACCCTTATGGTATTAATATAAAACAAAGTGTGAATTTACAGTACAGGTACTGAACTCGATATAAGAATACATTTTTTTATTTTGGAGATATATTGTATCTAAAAATAGCCAATATATATGAATATATAGAATGCATATGACTTATTTCATAATTAATAATATATATCATAAAATATATCATCGAATATACATTTTAGAATATACTTTAGAATATATTCGATATTTTATGATATATTTTATTTTAATGTTGCGAGCTTGTAAGAGCTTGTACAAAATTCGAAGCTGAAGCGAACCATGATTCATAAATACCCTGGTGCACTTTGCGCACTAAACAACAGAGAGACGTCTTCGTGTCGCGTTGAACCAGACTGATTCGTGGAGAAGAGGGGGATACGGTTGTATTTACGGCCGAAAAAAGAGAACCGAAGACATGAATTCTGAATATGTTGCACGCCAGACGAAACAGCTTCTGTCAGACAGGGCCGCACGGTCAAACAAAACACGTGAAAAGTTTCCAAGAACCATTAGGACCTTATTTTCGAATAACACAAAACTGATACGGTGATAAATTATTTTATTGAAAGACATCAACCTCGACTAAATGGACTGAATAGTTTTTCGGAATAAAATAGCAAGTTTTCATTTAAAAAATTCTTTTGTTGCTGATGTTGACGTCCTTTAACAAATATGTTCTTACAGATTGAATCTCGACTATTTTTTGTGCAATATGGACTGAGTAAAATAGAAACTCTTCAATGAAAAAATTCCTTTGCTGTTGATGTTCTTTAACCAAAAAAGGTTCTTAAAGATTGAATCTTGGCTATTTTTAAACACAATATAGTCCGAACAGTTCTTTCTGAATAAAATAGCAAGTTTTCATTTAAAAAATTCCTTTGTCTGATATTGACGTCATTCAACAAAAATATTCTTCAATATTAAATCTTGGCTGTTTTTAGATATATCTTTAAAAAAAAAGCTACATATTTAGTTCAGTAACTGTACTGTAAATTCACTCTTTGTTTTATATTAATATATGCATTTCAATTAATTTAACTATCACTTGTGACAATGTGCGACTCGACTAAACAATTAAGTCAAAGAAGAGTTAACTTCACAGCATCACAACTTGAAAATCTTTCAAAAATTGAACCAATCGACCCCCACACGACTGGGAGCGAACAGAGTCCAGCAAGGATTTGTTCCTGATCGGGCAAGAACCGGAGGCTTATCTGCCCAGCGGAGATTTTATTTAGATCCCAGGGGCTATAAATGCGAAACGTTTGAGGCGCCTCGCCGGCCAATCAAGCGCAGGGGTGTGCGTTAAGGGTGTTAGGACTATCCGATGTCCACACCTCTGTTGTCAGCTAATGCCCGGCCATTGTAAGGGGTCGCTCGTAAACGTACCGAATCTTCGAAGGTGTTGGCCCGTGGCGGCCCGTGGAAAGAAAGAAGGTCGCCAGAAGGGAAAGGAAGTTGGGAGAAGTCAAGAATCGGGCTGCGTATTAGTGGAAGTTTCACGGATTCCTCCACCACCCCTTCGTTGGATACGAACTGGTCGACACCCTTGGTGGCTATCGGCTGACGGCAATCCGGCTAAATCTCTTCCACCATAAACGGCTAAACAAAGAGGTCCATTCTTCAGGGTCCAGCGAACCCCCTCCCCTTGGTCCGTCTCGTCCCTCTCGGATGACCTGCCCGCTACCCTTATCGGCCTCTGTCCACCACTTACGATCATCCATCTGGATCTTCTCCTTTCCGAGCGGAAAGCTCCGAACTTGCGCGATAGTTCCACTCGCGTCCATTGTCCCGGAGGATTTTTTCGCGATACAGGGATCGTTTCCAGGAATCGAATCCGCCCTAACGCTGTCCGGATTGTCAGAGACGAATGAAGTTGGCCAGAGGATCCGTACGACCGTGGACGATGTAATTTAACCGATGATGGATCTCGAGATAGATTTATCAGGGCTTCAAGGTGAATACAAGTAGTTCCAGGGGCCTTTTTGAAATATTTTTTCAAAGGTGACGGGGGTTTGTTTTGGGAAAATATCTTATTAATTATCCGTGAATGTTATTGTATTCAGGGTTTGTGTTGGGGTTGTTCAGAAAGTTCGTGACAATTTAAAAAAAAAATTCAAAGGCTCATTTGAATTTTGGTATATATATATTTATTGAATTACAGTCAGTGCCATATAATATCTATTGAAGAGTCTAATTTAAATGATAGGCTTTATGTTTCCAAATCAATTTTCCATTACAGATATGTACTTGAATATTGTGTATATTTACATTTGAGTACATATATTTTTATATTGTATTTTATATTTATTATATATTGTATGTATTTATATACGGTACAATAAGAAATACTCAAGGGGAATAGCCACCTTGCATTTATCCAGTCAGTCCTGTCTTGCACTTATCCGGTCTTCTCTGTATACATGCTAATTTATTTTCAACAATTCCGATATATCCCCGTGGACTTTCTAGACAACCCAATAAATATATTTGACTTAAAAATTCTCTTCCCTGTGGAGACTATAGTATTTGGAACCATTTAACAAATTTTCGAGCCCATATTAAAACGAATACAGATGCTATTCGTTTGAGAACATATTCATCGCGAATATTATTTTAAAAATATATTTTAAAAATATATTCAGCTTAGTAATTCGTTCTTCTGTGGAATTCATGGCCTTTGAAATTAATAAGCAGCACGAGCATGTTGTACCTAGGATTCGACCATTATTAACACTCCTCGAGAGTGTTACTGGATTCGGTATCGGATCCGACGTGGAGGGTGAGGGAAAACGAGGGCTTCTTATTTCTAGTATCAGTTCGGGACGACAGAGAGAGAGAGAGAGAGAGAGAGAGAGTGGAAGGTTAAGATCGTCCCTCTCGGTCCATAATAAAAGAAGGCAGATTAATGCCTTCGGTCTTGAATCCAATCAACATTATTCCGACAATAGTCCGCCAGCCAATACCCGTTCTACTCTGCTCCAGCTGATATTATCAACAGCTCAACCCCACACCCTTGTCCCCTCTTCGTCCTCCTGTTCGGCACGACAGTCACCCCTAACGTCTTTCTCTACCCTCGTGCCGCTTCTCGGTACTTTCACACCCCTAGACACCTCGCTCCTTCTTAATTCCACGGCCGGATGATAAGTATGCTAACAAGAGAACCACCGGCGCGGATACAGTAGAGGGGGTGAGATCGGGGGTGGGTGGCACGGGTGACTGGTACCTTAAAGCCAAATTAACGCTACGCTCACATAAACGCTGTAGACTTCTCCGTCAATGTTAATGTCTACCAGAGGCCATTAGCCGATCGAACCTCGTCGAGAAACTCCGATCGACGTTCGCTAAGGTCGGACGCTCTTTCCTCCAGGCCCTTCCTCTTAATCGCCACCGCGATAAATCAGCCGTGGAAAAACGTGACGCTGGTCGTCGACGGAAGCCACCGCGTTGATATTTTTCAAGTGACCTTTCGCCGAACGGACCCTCGAATTCGATGCCGAGCAACCTCGTCGAGATCTAAGAAACGCGAGGGTTGGTAAATTCGTAATACAGTCGATCTTATATATTTTCGCACCCTCTATGTTTATCTAGGAAGTTTGACTAAATTAAATAATTGTTTCGACCAGATACTGATGTTACCAAATGAATTTTTCATTATGAATACGTGTGTATAAGCTCATACGTGTATATATATGGGAGAAATAGTAAATGGGATGTATTTGAGAATATAGAATTGAAAAAGATGAAAGACTCTCGCGCGATGAGCCGAATTTTGTTTTTAAATATACAAAAATTTATGGAACGGAAAATCGACAATTACGAACCTATATGTGCAGATGAAAACCAAAATTTCCAGTGTACCTATTTCTACCATTGTCGATCAAATGACTAATCCCATAGACGCTCTTTTTAATTAAATGCAAAAATATTCTACGTGAAATTAAATAAAAGAATGCATGAAACAATCATATATAATACGTGGTAATGGTAGATTTAGGGTTGAACAATTTTATTACAATAAATCCAGTTTGTGACTTTCACAAGCTTATTCATATACATGCATATTTATAATGAAAAATTCATTTAGTAACATCAGTATCTGGTCGAAACTATTATTTAATTTAGTCAAACGCCTTACGAAGTTCGCATTTCTGAGTATAAAAGCTTGAAGCCACCCCAACAATAATTAAACCCCCTCGAATGACCCGCAGGTTCCCCATAGGTCACCATCTTACAAAAACCCTCGCGAATAAAGAAAAATAAAGAATTTCCTTGCTAACCGTCCGCGTCTCCTCAGGAGCGACTCGCAGAAATTTCCATGTCTCCTTCGGTTATCGCCGGTAGTTCCGCGGAGTTGTAAACCGGCCTTTCTTTAACAAATCCGCCCATGAAAAACTAATATCCATACGATTCCGATCATCCCCGCAGCGTCTCGGAGTTATCCACGAGAAAGCAACCCCCGTTCGAAGGAAAGAACGACGACGAACACGCGACACGGTGGACAGAAATCGTGGTAGAGGGGAGAGAAGGGTTCCGGGAACCTATAAAGAAGTGTTTTACGAGGGAAGATAATGCGATGAAAGATGCGAACCGAGGCCAGTCATCCCTAAAGAGTACGTGTAACCGGACCATCCGCCTTCTTTCACTGTCCCGATCTGACCCCCGCGGTTTCGCGGCCTTTCAACGGAGGGTCCAAGACTGCGAGAGGGTGGGTGGGAAGGGGGGAGAAGGGAACGAGGCTCTGGTCCTCGGCCATAATATATCAATTTCGTATTCTAATGTCCAGGCGGTTAATTCAAAAAGCGTCGACGCTGCGGAAACCTAAGCGGTCGTGGCTGCTCCCGCTTCCTGCATGGGAGGGTGACTGTCCTCCGGTTCTCCTCGTCCTATCCTCTCACTCTCCCACTCTCTCTCTCTCTTTCTCATCCCTCTCGTCCGTTCGCCAACCGAAGAAATAAGGGTGGTTCCGATTCCCATGGTCTTTCGCAGTCTCGTCGTCACGTATGCCGACGCCGATACGCGCGAGTTTCGCCATCAGCGTGTTCGCTCGTGTCGCAGATAATTGGGGGGAACTGATGTTTGCGGTCCCGCGGGGATGCTCCCTCTCTTCCTACTCCTCCCTGCCAGAAAAGGAATGACGTACAATCTGCGAAGGATTTCGGGACGAAATTGCGCGCGAAAGGTAACCGATCGGCGAAGGAAGTCTGGCGTTGGGTCGATTGTCTCTCGTTACTCGACCATGTGAAGGGCGGAGAGGGTTGGTGGTTGGAAAGGATGGTTGGGCGTTTAGGTTTACTGAGAGATGGTAGTTGGAACGGTTTAGTTGTTGTGGAGATGTTAATGCAATTCGCATACAGGTTCGTTAACTGTCATCGATGCAAGAATTAGATTTTTAATTTTGTTGAGTCGTTGTGGAGATGTTTAATATTTGGAATTAGAGGCAGGAGGAAGTAGAAGAATTTATGAGTGAATAATACAATTCGCATACAGGTTCGTTAAGTGTCATCCACGCAAGAATTAAATTTTTAATTTTATTGAGTCGTTATGGAGATGTTTAGTAGTTGGAATTTGGAGCAGGAAGAAGCAAATGAATTTATGAGTGAATAATACAATTCGCATACAGGTTCGTTAAATGTCATGCACGCAAGAATTAAATTTTTAATTTTGTTGAGTCGTTATGGACATGTTTAGTAGTTGGAATTTGGAGCAGGAAGAAGCAAATGAATTTATGAGTGAATAATACAATTCGCATACAGGTTCGTTAAGTGTCATCCATGCAAGAATTAAATTTTTAATTTTGTTGAGTTGTTGTAGATGTTGATAGCATTTCTGTTAGTGGTCAAATAACATTCGTTTCTTACGAAACCTACTCTTAATCGCCACCAATCCTGAAGCGTATCACCAGATACCACGCGTACGCAACCTCAACCCGCAACCCTCAAACCTCAACCCCCTATCAGCAACGCGTGCCCACGTTCGTTGCCATCGAACGTCGTGAGGAAAAAGCGATGAGTAATCTGTAGTAAAATTCACCGGTGGACTGGAGTGACATAAACTGCGTCGCGGATGGCCGCTTTATAGTCTCGTAATTTTCATCGTAACCGCCCGCGGAACGACGCCGCCGCGTTGTCTCTGCGCGTCGGTGCCGATCTGGACGACGGGACGCTGGACCAACGTTGGAGGGTGGTGAAAAAGGACTCTTTCGTCCTTCGAGTGCCGCAAACTATTAAAAAGCGCACGTCCGCTCAAATTCTCGCCGGTAGTAAATTACCCGAAAAAAGAAATAATCGTTAGATTTGACCGCCCTCCTCCGTCCTCGGTTTTCATCCCGGTCCCCGCCCCTCGGACCCGCTTCCTTTGCCCCTCGCCGAGAGCGTGCTCCGTTGGAGAGACGGTCCTCTCTTTTCTAGGGTAAAAAGCTCTCTCCGACCGAGGAGCATCGCGGTCTCAGATAAAAAATTAGCCGGAGTTGCAAACGTTTCCACCTTAAATCATATATTTATCGCGACATTAATTCAACCCTTTTAGGTACCCTTTTTTCCCGGGGGCCGCCACTCGGCACGAAGACCAGAAACGCCTCCGCGACCCCGTCGTCTCCCTCGAGCTCTCTTTTTCCAGATCCTCTCGTCCGCCCTTCGTCGCCCTCCGTCTTGCCCATCCCGTGACCGACTACTTTTCGCCGACCAACCACCCGTCCCGTTAGCCCCCGGTCCGCTAATTTCTCAGATTCGAGTATTTTTATGTACCGTCGCGCGAACCTGACGGGGGTAAATCCTCTCGTTTATTATTTAGAAGGGGAGCGCGAGGACGTGCGCCCCGCGCGCGTGTATACGTTCGTGTAGCGAGCGTGCTAAGGGTTGCTCGGAGGCTCCCACACACGCTAACAACGGGGCATTTACCTTGTCCTTCTCTCCTTTTTGATGGGGATATACGATCTCGTTATCTCTTCTTACTTCGACTCCCGGCGATTATCCTTCTTTACGGTCGGTTTGCTCAATCGCACACCCACTGCCCCGCGTACGTGTTCCTGTGAAGCCGTTCCTCGGCACGGCTTCGTTCTTAAGCCTGGCCGGCTAACCTTGTCGAAAAGTCTCGTTAAACCTTCGGTAGTTCGCATCCGGCGGGAAATGATTAACAGCGCGCAGGGAAACCGTGTTTGTTTGTCAATATCCCTGTTGCGGTTACTATGGGCTCTGTATGTCCAAGATACCATACAATTCTTCTCAGTTTCTTCTTCTTGACTTATTAGTCGCTGGTAAACTATTTTTTTCCCTCAAAAACAAGGAGGCATACTATGTGCCAGTGTATCAACTATTATATATTTTCTTTTTTAATGTTGCAAATTGCAAAATAAAATGTACTCCTTCTCAGCTTCCACGTTACTGATCAGTTGAGCGAAATCAAACAGTATTTTTTGGACACGTTAAATTCCGTTTTACTTGTATGTCAAGGGGTTAATGTAAAAGAAATCAATAGTACACAGTAATTTAATTGAAATTTATTAAACAACAAGACGTGTGGTTTCTACACGTTCTGAACAAGGAAACAGTGAAGAAAACTGAAGAAAGGCAGTTTCTCCTCTTTAAATCACCCTAATCCATCCTAAATATAATGTAAAAACAGACTACTGCACGTTAGTTAGTTTTTCATGGATGATTTCTTCTCCGCGTGCCCCCGTTGATCGTTTGAAGGACAACACGTGGCTGAAGTATCGAAAGTGTACTTTCCATGGTAAAAGTGCTGAGAAAGAAAGAATCAACAGACCTATTAGGTATGAATAAGCGACAATGACCGGAACCTACCGCGTAGGAGTGTCTGCGATCGTTCATAAAATTCAGTGACATTTTGAACGAGACATAGAATATATTAATCTAAGTTGAGAGCTGGATGTGGGAATAATGTAATGGAAGAAAATAATAGATATTGGGCTGGAGAGAGTGGAATGAAACGCAGCCTAAATGAGGGAAATAGTATAATACCAGCAGTTAGTCGAGGAAAAGATTAAATGTAGACAGAAGCAATTTTTAGAAGGGAATAAGCATGGGAGAATACTTCAATGAGAGTGGCGAGAAAAAGGAAGCAATAAAAGAGGAAAATTTTATAATTGACGAGAACTGTGAGAATTGGACCTAATAATTAAGACGGATACAAGAAAAGAATCATACATGAAAATTCGCGTAAATGTAAACCAAGTCCATTTATTCCTCGAGAAGTTAATTAACAAATGCATACTAATTAGACCTGACATCAACTATGCACGCTCAAAGTACATTAAAAGCCTCGATTCTTACAGATTAAATATTCTGACTTAACTCAAATTCTCAAAATTTGTGTTTTCATTAAAAATTCTTAACATGTATAGATTCTCCATAAAATTAAAATATTTAAATAAAAGCATCGAGGTTCTACCGTACTCGATTCGTAATAAAATTTTCTCCACGCTGCTGGGAGATACAAAGTGTTGAAATAATCGAAATATTTTACGTCAATAACGTCCGCGTCTACGCTTATGCACAGTGACGTAACCAAACACCATCGAATTCACGAGAGCGCATTACTCACAATGAAATAGGAAACGAGACGTATGTACGTACCCCAGAACCCCAGAGCGACCGTTGTTTACTTAATAAATACATATTTAGTATACACCACGTACACAAGCCCCGGCTGGCCGGCTGCGCCTATTTTTGCCCTTAGTTTTGTTGTCATAGGACCAACGATGGGACGGGGTCTCCCCTCGTTTCGAACCGCGGTGGTACACGGGATACACCTAGCCGTTCGACAATGGAAACGGCTAAAGCCGAGGATTTGCTTCGAATAGTTCTGATAGGACTAGTATCGTAAGCCTAATAAAGTTGCTCCGTGGAATTTCTCTTCATCCCCCTTTCGTACCGTCTACGAGACCGTCGATGCAGCAGCGGTTGTATTTCAAATTTTTTTTAGTGGGTCCATTCTCATTCAACGGGGTGAATTATTTACGTTTCAGTCATTCCTCCATCACTGACGAATGAAAGAAATATTTGGAATTTATTCGTGACTATTACTCGATTAAATTGTTCAGTTTGGGGTTGTTCGTTAGGAAATATTTGGTTGTATAATTCATTACTTATTTTTAATATTCATTCACTAATATTACATTCGTTAACATTGGACAAATCCAAAAATATTAGAAATTCAAAGAAAAAACGAATTCGCGAGGAAGCATGCGTCTACAGATTAATTTATATACGTAATGAGCAAACGAAGTCCAAAAATTAAAGTACACGGTGAAAGTGAGGTTGAAGTTCGGCGAACTGCCGTTTTACTGCGAGAATGGATGTAATTTTTGCATCGTCCGTTGAAAATTTCGAAAGCTTGATTCCGTGGAGTACAATTGTCATGTGCTCGAAACACGAGTGAAAGGAATATTTAAGGACACGTCGTTTCGAGGAATATTTCGTCCCCCATTTCCGGTTCGCCTATACAAACTTGAGCCAGTGGTTCAGGTTGCGTCAGACAACACGTGTACACACGTATTTATGAAGCGGGAGTGTGCGCGCGCACCACCTCGTATTTATACGTACTCGGTCATCCAACGGATGGAATATTCATAATTTGGAGCTGTTCGAGCGGATCCAGCAGCCTCGAGAATTTTCCAAGTTTTAGTTATTGCGTTCAGGGAAGCTCCATTATTTTTTCATTTGAATTCTAATGACGTATTCTTCAAAAATTTAACGGAGTAGAAAGATTGCAAAGAAAGATGCAAACTTGACCAGTGCTCGACAAATCTCGAGTCAAACATCGCTCCTCTATTTGTGCATCTATGCTTCGAATCATGCTTCGACGTATTCTTCTCTCTATGCTTTTATCCATGCTCCGATTCATGCATCTATTCATGCTTCTGTCCCCGTTTCGTTTCACTCTTCTATTCAAACAGTTAAAGACCACTCACATCGCAACCAAAAAATGTCGATTCGCGTTCCAAACTTAAATCTCTCACACCCCCAAACGTTAAGGGAAACTCCATTATTTTTTAATTTGAACGTATTCTCCAAAAATTTAATGGAGCAGAAAGATTTCAAACTTGACTAGTGCTCAACAAACCTCGAGTCAAACATCGCTCCTCCATTCGTGCATTCATGCTTCTATTCATACCTCGATTCATGTTTCTATCCTTACCTCGACTCATGGTTCTATCCTTACCCCGATTCATGCATCTATGCACCCTTCTGTCTCCGTTTCGTTTCACTCTTCTATTCAAACCGTTAAAGACCACTCACATTGCAACCAAAAAACATCGATTCGCGCTCAAAAATTAAACCTCTCACACCCCGCAAAACACTCTCTAGATCTCTCTAGACCCACTTCCCCTCGTCTCCGTAACTTCGTCTAAAAAACCGAGTTAGAAGAAAACTCTATCCCCGTTTCGTTTCATTCTTCTATCCAAACCGTTAAAGACCACTCACATTGCAACCAAAAACCATCGATTCGCGCTCAAAAATTAAATCTCTCACACCCCGAAAAACACTCGCCTCTCTAGACCCACTTCCCCTCGTCTCCGTAACTTTCCCTAACTTCCTCCAAAAGAAACGAGTCAGAAGAAAATTCTAAAAAAGAGTCGTCGTCGCATAGACTCAGCTGCGCGAACGTTAACGAAGCGGCCGTTCGCGCGTCACACGTAACCGGGGAATCGCGCGCAGCCGCTCGCCAAACAAGCGTGCGACGATGTGTAATGTTCGGAGCACGGAGAAGCATATGGGAAGACAAGAGAGATGGAGAGACACATGACGAAGCGAGCAAACCAGCCGGAGAGCCACGGGTTACAACGTGCCTCCTATATGATGTACTGGTTTGCCTGGCGGCGGTGGGGTCAGGGACGTGACGAAGGGTGGGTGTTATGGTGGAGCGAGAGGGGAAAAGTCTTCAGACACCAGGGGCAGGGGAGGGCAACTCGCGATAAGTGGGGAGGGGGAGATGCCGACAGAGAGTAGGTAGGGCACACGAGAGTAGAAGACGTTCGTATGTACGTGTAGTGTTGAATGGGGAATCGGTGGGGAGAGGGGCGAGAGAGCGAGCTGAAAGCAGGCCTGTTGGTTGGTTTCAACTATATTTGTTTATATTTACACAATAAGCAACAGCCTCGCCGGTTGGGCGGCACGGCATGCCTGTGTGCCGCTTTTAGTGTTTAGTCCTCGCTACTCGGTCGCCGCGTGAACGTTGCTTTTCGTCTTCTTTACGGCCGTCATCGTTTCACCTCTTCGCCCTCCACGGTTCCGTTCGGAGGACTTCTCTTTCTTTTTCGAACGCGTTTCGTGCTCCGCTTTGACGGCCCCGTCCACGTGCTTTCCAAACGGAGTGGGGTACGATTATATTAATAAAAATTAATTCGATACGTAGTCGGTTTTTAAATTAAGTATGGAATCGGTTACTTGGAGCGCGGGAAAATTGAAACAATAGTGATTCGCTGGCGGGGAACGATTGCTCGACGACGTCTTATTCGGCGAAAGGATATTCTTGACTAATTATTGAAGCACTCGATTCACGCGTCGAATAAAAATCGGAGATTTAATTCGTTTCGAAATCGGAGTGGGAAACTTTAACCAATGGAGTGCTTCCTAAAAAATAATTTAGAGTAATCGAAATAAATATGTAGTTACTAGTTCGAATCGTGCAATGAAAAGTAGAAGTTTAATTACGGAATTAGTTGTTTCGAGATTGGAGTGGGGAAATTTAATCAATTAACTGTTTGGTGGAAAATAATTAGTCGACAATGTCTTTTTCAACATTCATATTCGAATAATTAATGAATGGACAACTTGGAGTAAATATTCTTGACTAATTATTCACGTATTCAATTTTCATGTCCAGGATACAAATTACACACTCGGTGAAAAATAATTATTCTCCAACGTCTTATTAAGCATCGAGTGCATCGCACTCGAACGAACCACTCGGAAGAATATACTCCATTAATAACACAATCGCTACCGTTCTCAAATAAACTCCGCGAATCGATTCCTATACTTTTAAAATCAACTGAAAATTACACCCGTCTTCAATTTCGACTCCTCGACAGTGTGTTTTCGACCCGGTGTGCGCGCCGTAGACGGATTAACGTTTCCAAGTTGAATGAACGCGATTCATTCGGATACTTTGCCCGAGATATGTGCGCACGATGATCTTCGCGCGACGCTAATCGATTCGCGAAATCGTGTGGCAGTTGTTCGATGCATACGTTCGCAGAGGACGAGCACACTTCCGTCATGGTGTTTCCACGTTACCGAAGACGTGGGTCTAGTCGCGTGTGGTGACGCAGTTCCAGTGTGACGACGCGTATTTGACCTTTTTTTTTACTTTCCCGCTTCATTTCGCGGAAGTGTTACGCCCAGTGTGTTTGTGCCAGTGTGAAACGATTTGATCCGCTTCGAAAGGACGCACTGTGCGCCGTGGCGGAGATATTAAACTACGCTTCTTCCATGAATTCCAAGCTGACCGTTGGTTGGCTTCCATTCAGGACCAAGGGACTACGATCTCGTTACGAGAACGAGCGCGACATTTACGCGTTGTACGATTGCTTTCGGGGGTGGAATACAGTAAGTCCGCGTATTTACGGATTCGTTGATACACGTGTGGTTCGGTCGTTCGTTCCTTCGCGGATGGGTTTCCTAAAAGGGACGTTGGGGTTTTAGTTTTTAACGAAGACATGAGCGGTAGCGGTAGTAGTTGAGATTTTATTTTACACATTCTAAGAGAGCACATGTAGTTTCGTTCCTATAAAGATTGGTATTTTAACACGTCGACCGCCATGTCACCCATTAATGGGTGACAGTGCTGTTTACTGAAGAAATAAAAAAATTAATTTTGAAAGTTGAATATCAAAGAAAATGAATTCATATGAAATATTTGAATTTCGGCGAAGTCACAAAAATAAATACCACAACAAATGTTTGATTACGTAGTCTCCAATGGTCAGTAAATAAGATTTAATCGCAGTAGAAACTTTTAAGAGTATTAGTGTGGCAGTCAACGTGTTAAAATAACAAAATGGCGAGTACTAATTTCTGTTAAACGTTGTATTTATCGCAACGCAGAAATTGAATACTGCGCTAAATTGAATACTGAAGGGGTGAAATTCTATGCTAAGCTTCGATGTCGACAGGTGTCAACTCCTGAACCATTTTAATTTTCGCAAAAAATTGAACATAATTACATATTGCACATCTGGCGAGTTTCAGCCTCGCAAGGTGATAAAGGAACAGTTGGCACGTGGTACGACAAAGTTGATGTCGATCGTTCCATTAAAACTGAAAAAGATACGCGGATAGCTTATTTTAAAATCGATTCTAGAATTATTCCTAAATGGAGCATTCCTAGAATTCGCTGTTTATTATTAGCGGCGTGTACGAGCGCAACATTGTTGCTTTCGCCACGAGTGCAATGGAATTACACGCGTCAGACGTGATCTAAAATTGTTCCTTCGCCGAGGGTAATATCGAATAACAATGCGCGCTTCGAGACCTTCTTAGAACCGCCATTATTCTTCACTTGCGCGCTCTGACAGGAGTAAACTTTCGTACCGGGGTGGGCAACATTCTTATCTGGATAAATACATTAACAACACTGTTGTGAACACATGTATCACTGTACAGTAGCAATTGCTTACATCGAACTTTTCCTTATTTTTCTCTCTCCGTTTCTGAATTTCTTGAAATCCTTAAAGTATTATTTTCTAAATTGTGTAATTTAAAAAGAGTTCCGAAAGGGTCATGTGAAAAAGATTTGGAAACTTATTTGAAAATTCAGTAATTGCCTCGGAAATTGGCCATTGAAGATGAAAATATCGGATACCGAATAGAAGGATAACTGTGTATCAATTACTTCTCAAGTAAATATTATAACGCAGTGGAATTTGTAGTGGATAATTAAAACTCTAACTCTTTGATGTAATAAACGTACGAATTGTTGTATTTCCATTCGGTATCCGTTTAAATAAAAATTCTGAAGTTCGCTGTACCGGAATTCAGCGATTGACGAACGGTGATCGTGATTTCAGGACGATGGCATAATGGATCATGACACAGACGGAGACGGCGCGATCAACTTGTCAACGTCGCAACGACCCTCCGCCGCCACCACCCCTAATGGTGACACCCCCTCGTACGGGCAAGATCAACAAGACAACGACCAGGTAAGGAATTAGTCTACAGAAATTTCAGTCTGGCAATATAATAATCTATTCCGCAGTCGTCCCTTGGGGTAACAGTTACTTAACCCAATTTTTATTACGTTAACCCTCGGTTAACCACCTGGAATTTTGTATACCGATCCAAAATTTTGTGCTCGACTTTCTTTATTCAAGTTTGGATCGTTTCGACAGATTTTAATATTTACTTCTAAAATTTGTGACGTGATATGTGATAGTAAAGAATTCCAGGGAAATCTTCTGGATCTTTTTCTTTAAAGTGTTTAGATTTGTTTACTTTATTCTCGTAGTCTCGTCCAGTAATTTTTACGTAACTCTCTGTAGCAGAAGTTTTCGAAATAGTGGCGGGCGTGATGCATCCGTTTCTTAGTAGCAAGGGTTAAGACTGAACAAAACAAACACTAAAATTTGTTACTTTCATTCCTGGTCTCTACTAATTTTAGAAGCAAACATCTGCTCGCGCTCAATAAAGTCTAACGCGCGTTAAGACTAAAGAGACCATACGTTCCGATTTCGGCGAACCAGTCCCGCTTCATACTTTTCATTTTCAATAATTGTAATCCGATATGAAATAACAGAACTGTCTTTAACATAGTAAACTCAATAATTGATTCTGAAGCTCAATTAAGTTTTATCAAGCTAGAAGATTTAAAGTCAACTCGTTTCAATTACCATAATCAAGCAAATAATTAGATGTTAAATGAGAATATTTTAAAATTGATTATTACTTAATTTAATAGACAAAAGTTATCCATTTCGAAGAAATTTTATATTACGGTGCCCCAACTCGCATTAGTGAATGCATCCGAGGGTCCCATTGTTTCCCAAGAGCAGCGATAATCCTCGATTAGGGTCGTTGTCGAAAATCGAAAAGGGAATCGAACGATCGACCGCGTCAAAGCGTCGCGATACAAGACGAGAAAACGCCTAAACCGATAGCGATCCGCTTCGTTTTGGGGTGTTTCGACCTTAAAATCGACAGTTCCTTTTCTTCCCCTCCCTCTTGTAGTAAACTGGCCCGAGCCGCGATACTTCCGAGGCGTTTGACACCCAGCTACCATAAAATCGAGCCCCCTGATTTCAAATTCAATTCAAAATCCCGCGTTCGCGGCTGAACGCAATATACCACTCCGGGTTGCCTGGGCGAGCACCGTCGAGGGAAACAAATGTTTTATGGCCCTTAAAGCGGCCTTTTCGACGGTTTCCTTTTCGAAGGGGGGAACGATATGGTCGCAACGCTCTGGGCGCAGGTATAGAAGCCGGCTTCAGAATGCATATATGCGCGACCGGCGTGGTTCGAAACGCCTCGAGAACTGTAGCTCTATTCCTATTCGTTCCACCGCGTTTCAAAACATCGGGTAATTGAGTTGAATTGCTTGGAAATATATTTTACTATTCCTATTGTTTTCAAACTTTATATTTGACATTTAACGGACGGGCCACGCGATCCACGTTTTTCCATTCGTGACTTCCTAGGACGGTAGATTTACGCTTTTGCTTGAATGTTTACTACGGTGTGTTAGAAAGTGCCCCGGTTTAAAATTTTTTTAAAAGACAAATTTTTATTTTTATTTTTTTTTTTTTTATTTATTTATTTATTTAATTAAGCAATTACAATAAATCCTCATAGAGAATTATAAGGAATTAGGTTAGCGTGTTACAGTGGCATGGTTTGTAAGTTTCAGTTACTTACATTCTGGAATTTACTATCTAGTGTGATTACAATATGCGAGTCTGTATTTAGTTAATTGAATCTATTGGAAAGTTCTAGAGGGTAGTATCTTTTCAATTTACGTGCGTGAGCTGCAGTGTCTCTGAGTTGGGTGACAAGAGGATTCGGATGACCAAAAAGACAAATGATGTGGGACATACTTGAGAACATACTTTATATATATATACTTAATATATATTTAATATATTAATATATTTTATTAAATATGTAAAGTATGTTCGTTATTGTGTTATCGTACTTCGTATCGTGTTCGTTATCGTATGTATGTTATTAAATATATAAAGTAATAATATTAAATGAAGTAAATTGACTGTGTCGATGACTGTATTATTGTCTAATGCACTGTCAATTATTTTATTCGGTGTATTTTGCTTATTTATACAACTATATTTATTCAGTTTATGAAATATGTCATATTCGTACAATATATTCGCATATACTATATTAATCTGTTTAACACGGCTACATTGAGAGACGTATTTTGTTATCAAGAAGAAATTTCAAAGTCCTTTTTGGAAACCAGAAAATTAGTGTATAGAAGTAAAAATAAATATACGTTCGATAGAAAAGCTACGTGAATACTGTTGTTAACTCAACCTCGACTACTAACAATAGACAGTATCGGAGCAATAAAAGTTTCAAACGATAACGTGCATTCGCGATATTGCACATTCTAGAAATTCCATCCTAACAAGGAAATAACACGGTTACTGTAGTCAAAACTGTTGCCAAATGTTTCGCTCCAAAGACAATATCGATTCGTGATGGATAAACAACAAATTACTGTTTCTTACTCTAATATCAGATCACTGTCTCTGAAAATTCAATTAATATTCGAATTAATCGTTTTGAATTTATGTAGAAAAACATATTAGTTGGCGGTTGTTATATTTATTTGGGACACGACATTCCAGTGGACTTAATAGAATAAACTCGTTGTGCATGGACCTTCATTGCTTTGGAGATAAGGTTTCTCGAAGATACCCGAGACATGTGTGCACTCCACCGAATTCCGGCTTCAAGGATATTTTTTACAAGCCCGCCTAGGGTATCTGTATGTCAGCACCCAAAGGCATTCGACAATAACACAGTCATCGACACCGTCAATTTACTTCATTTAACATCGTTACTAATTATTGGATAAAATCACGTGTTTTATTTTGACACATCAATGTTTATTCAATAATGAGAATAACGCAGTCATCAACCATCAAATTACTTCATTTAATATTATCACTAATTATTGGATAAAATCACGTGTTTTATTTTCACACATCAAGGTTCATTCAATAATGAGAATAATACAGTTATCGACACCATTAGTTTACTTCATTTAACATCATTACTAATTATTGGATAAAATCACGTGTTTTATTTTCACTCATCAATGTTAATTCAATAATGAGAATAACACAGTTATCGACACCATTAGTTTACTTCATTTAACATCATTACTAATTATTGGATAAAATCACGTGTTTTATTTTGACACATCAGTGTTCATTCAATAATGAGAATAACACAATCATCGACACCGTCAGTTTACTTCATTTAATGTTATCACTAATTATTAGCTAAAGTCACATGTCTTATTTTCCCACATAAATATACATTCACCAATCCCAATTAATTACAAAAAAAGTCCACCATTTTTCCCAATCGATTCACCATCGACTCGCGTGCCCCGTCGTTCCCTCGAAAATCAATTTTCTCAACAGAATCACCGCGCCCCCCCCCCCCCCCCAAACAAATATCCTCCCTAATTCCTCATTAAATTTTCTTTCCATCCAGGATTACTTCTAATTCGAGGTTGCACCGTGTAGTATTAATATCTTCACCCCTTTTCGCGTGGAAAATCCCGCGATAATTCGCCGGTCATCGATAACGTCCGGTGGCGGGAATAAATTATTATAATAATCGCTGTCTCGCGCGCGCGCAGTCTTCAAGCACGGCTCGCCGGGGTATTTTTATTCGTACATCGTTTACACGGAACACCCTCGCACTCGTGTACGTGCAGATAGTAACGGTGAATATCAAGTTCACGTGACGCACCAGGTAAATACGTGTGTACCAACACGTCCGCGTGAATTACACGCGCGACACGTACATCTGCTCGCTTGTTGGTTACGTGTAAACAGAGATTCGCTTATCGTCGCTCTGACACGTACACATAAGTGTACAGAGAGAGATATTTTTGGGATTATTTCAACGACACACTGGTCTAGTTTCCTCGAGCTTCGGTACTTTTTTCTTTTCCTTCGGTTCGTTCTCGTTACAAGCAGTTTCCACGTTGCATCGAGTTAATTAAACGAGAGGCAATCGTTAATTCGATTCGAGCGCGAGTCGCACGGGATGCGATCTACGCGATATAATAATCGAGCGATTACCTGGTTATTCGGACTTCAGTGCGTTACTCTTTACCATAAGTGCATTATGCGCTGGAATCGGAACGGTATTAATTTTCTGAGTCACGGATGGATATATTAGTATGGCCAGTGGGTGTTCTTTGCGAGTCGTTGACTTCGTTCTGTGTCGATACGGAGCATCTTAAACTCTTTGTATTCATTTTTTATAAGCAACATATGAATTATACGTAATTGTTTCATGCATTATTCAATTTAGTTCTAGGTAAAGTATTGTTGTATTTAATTGGAAAAAGTGTCTTTATACAGAAGTGTCTATTCAATTTTTATATGCAACATATGAATTATACATAATTGTTTCATACATTATTCAATTTAGTTGTACGTAAAGTATTGTTGTATTTAATTGAAAAAAGTGTCTTTATTCAATTTTTGTATGCAACATATGAATTATACATAATTGTTTCATGCATTATTCAATTTAGTTGTACGTAAAGTAATGTTTTGTTTAATTGAAAGAAGTGTCTTAAAAACTGGTTATTTGTCCCATCACAGTAGAAATAATTACAAATGAACATTGGTAGGTTTAGTGTTAACTTCCTTGGTTTCGAGTTTTTTTCTTCAGAACATGTATATTTACTGACTTATTTCTAGAGTAGGGATTCATCTCAATGTAAATTAGCACATTTGAGTAAATACTAGTCATCTTAAGATGCAGAGGAAAATTATGTAGTCAAAAATTAAAAAACAGTAGAAACAACAAAATTATTATACCGTTTACATAAAATCCTTACCTTGAAACTTGGAGAAATTTAGTTTCAATTTCATCGATACTTCTAAAGTATTAACCCTTCGCACTCGGGGGGTGACTTAGAACTTCTAAGTTAGAAGCGACAGTCTTTATCCTAGATTTTGTTGAATCTCGAACTGTTCCTAAATTGTAAAGCTATTACACTTTGAAGTAGTAGTAAAATATTTTATTTCCAGGACTCTGCAATAATAATAGATGATTTAGTCGTCTAAATTGTTAGCTCCCTGTCGAAATAAAATTTCTTTTAAATAAAATCAACAACAGTGATAGTATTATTTTTTTTTACGAATAATAATGTAATTTAGAAGATCTGTAATGGTTTTATTGAGAAAGTACGTTCCTCAGGGGCTGTAGCGGTGTTTATAGCTACAGTACGAGCTTACCAACCCCGAGGTACCCTAGCTAGAGAAGTAAGAGATACTGCAAACAATATTAAAACAATGCAGGAGTCATGTAAGACGATGATAAGAAGAATGAAAATAAGCTAGTAATAAGTAACGAGTACTGCAATAACTTTGTTTAATAAGTTACGCATTTTAAATAAATGAATGAATGAATGTATGAGAAAGCACAGTGGTGTGGTCCCTTTAGAAGCGTGAGATTCGAGGCGATTCGAAGATCGAGTTTTGAGAAAATATCAAGTTCTGCTGACCACTCGCCGGCTTGACCACGACTTCCTGTCCTCCTCCATTGTGCCATAGAGGATGGCGGAGTAGAGGGACGGTGGGGGGGCTCTTGTCGGGTTCTGTAACTTCAGAGGAGTGCTGATGCTCAAACTTGTTGGCTCCCGTTAACACCTTCAATTGTTTTCCTAGGTCAATTATTTGCAATTACCACGCGGAATCCCATTCCGTTCTCGTTATCGCGTTCTCATTGAAACGGACTGCGGAGCTCGACTACAACTTCGTTGATCGAGTTTAATTTATTCTTATCGGTCCTCTGTGTTCTCTCCGTACCGGTTAGGAGTGTCAACAATGAAGTAAGATTAAAATTCGTGGGTTTACAAGGTCTCGACGAGCGAGATTTTGGAAGACAAGTGAAGTAGTAGTTTTTGGATCTATATATAGAGGAAAGAAACTCGTACAATGGTTGGATAAATTAAAGATAGAAATTTAGAGGGACGAAGAATGTTCTCTTACTTGAGAAGGAAATTTTAGTTCAAGAAGTTCAGTTCTTTATTCTTTGCACACCTGGGACTGTATTGTTTAGATTTTTGGAGACATCCTATTTCTTAGATGCTATTTTACAATGTTCATTCTTTTAGAATTTGTGAAATAAGATTTGATCAATTCTTGAATATTTACTCAAGAAGGGAATCTTAGTTCAGGAAATTCAGTTTTTAATCCTTTCTAATCCTTCACGCACCCGAGACTGTATTGTTTAGATTCTCGCAGGCATTTCTCAGATGCTATTTTGCAATATTCATTCTTTCCGAATTTGTGAGATAGAATATTATCAATTCACGAGTATTCATTTCCAAGGGAATAAGAATACACAAGGTGAATTCCAACCGGGCATACAAGAAAAGTGGCGATATTATAAATTCGTGAAATTCGGTTCGTGAATGATTCCCACGTTCCATTACCGTCGCTCCAAAATTAATGCCGGCGAGGTTTCACGCGGAGTGACGTGAAACTTGGAGACAAGACACTGGCCACGCAAGTTCCAATTCTGGCGCGCGCTCCAAGCCAAGAGATATCCTGGCTGTCGCGAGGACCAACAGGCTAAAGTTTCTGCGGTTCCGAGCCGATCGAAGTCCTCTGCGGCGTTGGCTGAACGCTGTTTATAATTTAAGAGGCTCGCAGGAGTCGAGAGGGTTGCTCGCGAGGGTTCGAATGACGTCACTGGAGGACCAAAGGTACGCGAGTACCGTTTCGCTCGCGTTTCGCGTATCGGGGAAATCTGATAAATAGCTCGATGAACGATCCGTTGAAACATTAATTCGACAACGGTACCATTTTCGGAGCAGGGCCGTCTTAACAGCATCGCGAGGGCCCTGGGCGAATTTCTGAGGGCCTTATCTATGGAGAAGAAGAATAACAATACACAAAATACATTTTTTTTTAAATATAATCAATTTTTGAAAAATATCAGCTTATAGAAGATGATAAAGCGGAACTTTTTTATATTTACGGTTTATTCATAGGACGCTTAGTTTCGAAAATAAAAATTGAATAGTTAGAAGTTCGTTGCGGAAATTGGATTTCAAGAAAAAGGTCTTCCAGGTTTACAATTTTTAACTCCGAAACTGAACGTTGTATGAATAAACTGTAAATATAAAGAAAATTCGTTTTGTCAATATCTACGAGGTGATATTTTTTTTAAATTCGATTGTTCGACTGTTATTTTCTTTTCTTTAAGACCACAGCAACAGAATCATACCAGTTACGAAATCTCAGGAAAACGGTCTTTAAAGTTTTTAATTTTTATTTTTCAAACTAAATTTCGTATGAATAAACTGTAAATATAAAAAAGTTCCATCTTATCATCCCCTAGAAGCTGATATTTTTTTTAAATTTACACTTCGACGCCTCTCAGAATTTTCAACAAAAATCTTCCCGCGGTCAAGGGTTAATTGTACAAAAATAGCGATTTAGAGTTACAAATTTACGAATATAAAGTCACTTAATTAATTTCCACAGCTAATGAATGCTGCATAAAACGAAACATATATTTTTATTTCGCACAAGGATGTCATACTGAACCACAATTCCTTTTTTCTTTAAAAAGGAGTTCAGGTGGGAAGGAGCTAAGACGGTCCTGCGCCCTGGACAGTATCGTTGGTCGGTTTAGGAAAATCAAATGCCCGTTAATTATTCAATGATTGATTTGGTTTGTGGGTAAATGAGACCACGATTTTGGCGTGACCCGCGGAAAAATAAAATGCCCCGACCTGTATCCGTTTTGATATAACAGGGCTAAACTCGGAATTGCCAATAAGACGAAGGCGTGTTAATATTAGCCGGATAGTCGACATTTGAAATACGTCCTCGTTCCTTGAATCCTTCGAAAACGTGAGAACAGAAAATAGAATACGGCGTATAATCTTCGATTGCGTTATTGAGACAATTTTTGAATAATGCATAAAACAGTTGTGTATAATTTACATGCAGCATATAGGAACCGTATACAAAATTTGAAAACGTTCATTTGACCGGTCGTGGTAGGTTTAGTTAATTAGAATTTTTACAAAAATTGTTCCACAGTCAAAGGGTTAAGTGTACCAAAATGGCGATTTAGAGTTGTAAATTATCGAATCTAGAGGGATTTAATTAATTCCTATAGGTAAATTCTACCTGTATTAATATGTGGAAGTTATTTATAAATCACTCCAATAGGTGGAGAAGCAGCATGAGTTAGCTCTATTTTAATAATATCAAGACTAAACTTAGGTGAAAATTTGGTCTAATACCCTTATCGTATTCAAACGTATAAATTCAAAATTACAAACGCTGGCGACATTGTGATTCGTTCTGAGTCCGATGTTTGCACTGTTTACTCTGACGACTGTGTTAGCTGAGACCATGATATCATCGCATTCGTTGAAGATGCAATATAAACGAAGCCTGTAGAGTCAAAGAGTTGTCGTGCGTACATATATGAATGTATTTTCAAGCCCGAGTTGTTTATCAACATTTTATCTCCTCTGGACGTAAAAATTCGTCATCCGTAGGATGTCCTCCAACTGCTGAAGACGTAAAAAAATACGTCTTTCGTTTGCACTTCATAGGCGGTCGCTTGTAGCTCTGAGATGTCGTGTTTACCGAAGTTAACGAGCAAGGTTATAGTTTCGCGATAACAAAAATCGAAGAAGTAATTGATTTTGAAGTCTTCCGGTTATTGTTTAACTTTGGAAACGTGTCTCTTTTGGTATTATTAAATTATACATTCTTATAGCCTTCTTAAAGCGTTGATACTACTGAAAACATGAAGGATCTTTCAAAACAGGCTTGAGAATTTTGTTTTTCAATATATTCAATATATTGACAGGCCAATATTGAATACCATTAATGTATATACTGTCTACACGGAAATACTGTCTGAGTAGGTTTGGGGTCCTTTGGTGTTAATGTGCATACTGTCTACACAGAAATACTGTTTGAATAGATTTGGGGTACTTTGGTGAGGGACCAATACTGAATACTGTTAATGTGCATACTGTCTACAGGGGAATATTGTCTGAGTAGGTTTGGGGTCCTTTGGTGACGTGGAGAATATTGAATACTGTTAACGTGCATACTGTCTACACAGAAATACTGTTTGAGTAGATTTGGGGTACTTTGGTGAGGGATCAATACTGAATACTGTTAATGTGCATACTGTCTACAGGGAAATACTGTCTGAGTAGGTTTGAGGTCCTTTGGTGAGGTAAGCAATATTGAATACTGTTAATGTGCATACTGTCTACAGGGAAATACTGTCTAAGTAGGTTTGGGGTACTTTTGGTGAGGTGGACAATATTGAATGCCGTTAATGTACATACTATCTCCACAAAAAGAAAGTTGGAAATGATATATTCACCCAGATCGGTGCAGGCCTCTTTGGACTTTTTGAACTCAATTTTTTACCCCTGGGAAGGGAGAGTTGACCATCATTGTAATCGCCAGGTCAAGGGCTACCCATTATAAAACAAATCAGCCCGATCGGAGAGTACTCATTTTCTTAAACTCAACCAAACTTTAAGAACAACATGCACTTTTAAAAAATTTGCCTCAACATAAATTTATTCTACATAACCACTAAGTTTGCCATACTTACGATGACCCCTCGTAGGGTACGTCCGAGTGCAAAGGGTTGAAACGTTGCTCTCTTTTCATTTCTCCGGTCCGGGATGGAATTCGTAATCGCGAGGAACTCGCAACGCCGGTATTCGCTGATTAAACAAACTTTCGCTTCGCGTCGGTGTCAATATTTCATTAGAATCTCGTGGCAGTTTATCCTCCGGTTAATATCCAAACGCCTCCGCAACGGGCAAGAATCCAAAGGATCCGGTTGGATAAGGCCACCGGGTATTGACGGTCCCGCGTCTCTCTCGCGCACGTTGGTCTCTTGAAATGCAAAAAGGGGTTGCGTATAAGCGCGCGGTGAGGGGTTGGATGCTTAGCGGGAAGGAACGCCGGAGGAAAATAGAAAAAAGGGGGGTGGACGGAAGGGAAAAGAAAGTCCCGATGAAAGACAAGCGAATTCTCACCTTCTATTCCTCCCTCTTGGATCGCAAATTGCGGATAGGCTGTCCTTTCCAATCAAGCCTGCTCCGGCATCCACCCTCTCGCCCCCATTGCTGCCCAATTCTTCTTCTCCATCCCTTCGTTCCGTTATACTTTTCCACCCTCTTCCTGTTGCCACCCCGCCACCCTTCTGTTCGAGTGCCTATAACCAGGCTGCAGTCTGATCCGCGTCTTCTCTCCTTCTCTCTCTCCCCTTTTGCTCTTTTTTTTTTTCAGCCGAATCCCGCCAGTAACTTTTACGTAACACGCTTCGCTATGAATATCGATGCCCGGGGAGTTAAGGAGAATTCGCTTTTCTGTAATTGAAAGAATTTTTGTCGTGCTGAGCCAGCTGGCCTGCGCATAAAAGCCTTCTTTCGTTCTCTCTCTATCGAGCTGGCTTCCTCGAGCCGGAGCTCTTTCCTTTTTTCTTCTTCGTTTCGATGCGCGGAGGCTTCCAGGCAGAACGTTTCGTCGGACGACGACGGTGACGAGGATTTTAATAAATTAATGGAACCGTCCGGTGACTGGCGACTTCCTACGCGACACCTTCGTTTGTCTGAGAAAACTCTCGCGATCCTTCGGGTGATCTTCACAGTGGTTGCGATCCCAATCATAGTGACTCCTGATCGTGTTAGATGGTGTAGAACTAAATCAGTCACGTAACAATTGACGATTATTTTTTAGCTATTTTTTCTTATTAATTTTATGTACCGTTATTTCGTCGCATTTTTCGAGTTTTTGTTTTATATGCGATGAACGGTATATGAAAAGATGAAGTCTGAAGTCAGTGGTACCATAGGGCAATTATTCATCAGTCAATCATTGTGAATTTATTTTTTTTGGAGCCATTAATATTGGCATAGTACGAATTTAAATGAGCAACATGGCATGGCCATTTAGGATCCATGAAGACTCACAGGTGTAATATGGAATTAAGCAAATACTTCTAATCTTTTTATTGCAATGTAAAATTTAAACTCTTTCGATCTGATTTCATTATTTTAACACAGAACAATTTTATTTAAATTTAAGGCATAGGGAATCATGATACTCATTCGTATTTTTTAAAATAATTCACTGAAGAGTAATTAAAAGATATAAATATTGTACCAGACGACGGGGAAATGAACTCGTTTATTAAAATGGTATTTTATATTTTCGATACGATAAATGTTTGCAGAATTTAAATATAGCAAACAAAAATGAGTACGTAAATAAAAGGAAATATTCAGCTCGTGATATCGATGCAATGGTGATTCTCTTCCATCGTATTATTTATTAACTTTCTAATTGAGATTGAAATTAATCGAATACAGTATTTATGTCTAACCCTTACGGTCTTAATAATAATTACAACGATGTATTTTTCTTGGCCTTTTCCATATATATATTCCATATATTATACAATTTTTCCCTTTCCTTTTTTCTCGTAATCGGAAAAGTCTTGAAATTACTGAAATACAATATTTATTTCTAAACCTTGTGATCTAAATAATAATTACAACGATGTATTTTATTTGCCCTTTTCTAACAAAAATTCCTTTTTCTTTTTTCTCTTAATCAAGAAAGTCTTGAAATAAATCGAACACAATATTTATTCCTAAGCCTCGTGGTCCATACGACAATTATAACGATGTATTTTGTTCGACATAAAATTCTTCCTTTTCCTTTTTCCTCTAAATCAAGAAAATCTCCAAAAAATATTCCTTCTACCCAGTCAAATTTTATTTACCCCAGTCGTGAATCGTTGATAATCGTCGAATGCTCGAGCCACGCGGCTATTTATTTCGGGAACGTCAGTCAGGTTTGCGAATTTAGTCAGCGGCAGCGCGGGAGGGGGCGGTGATCGAAATTCCCGCGTCAAGATAGAAGTCCGGAGTTCAAGTTCGCCGCAACATCGCGACGTCTCGCATAGTCCTCGGAGCCTTGGTTTTATCTACATTATTAACCGGTTGAAACCTCACGGCTGTGTACTTAAATCCAATCTAGAAATCCCACCCTTCTTAGTCTCCCACCTTTGCTACCCTCGAGGGGCGAAGGTCGACGGAGACTGGCAAGGGCGATTACCCTCCATTATTCACACGCTCGATTCGTGCCCGCTGAGTGATACCTGAGGAAATCTTGTCGAATATCCTCACGAATTCCAACGATAAGCAACAACCGCCCTCCACTTTTTCCACGACCCTTGCGTGGCGGTTGACTTCGCCAAGTGGCTTCTAATTCCTTCACAGTCGCGTTCGTGAAGCTCTCGACGGGGTACCGAAGTTGTCTCGTTGTTATTTATACATTCTAAACCGTACTGGTACTAAGCTTAGATTGACTTCGAAAATAAGATCTCTAATTTTAGATTTGAAATCCAAGGATTGAAAATCCAATCCATTTGAGTTCTAAAGAAATTAAACCTACTGTGACTGAGAGTCACCTCTCGAGTGCAAAGGGTTAAACTTAGAAATATTAAACCGAGGAATATTAAATTAACAATTTAGACGACTAAACCCTTCCTTTACGATGATTTTGGAGTCCTAGAAATAAAGTATCATATTCCTTCTTCAAAAAGTACCAGATCACAGCTTAGAAACCTGTTTATGACCTAATATCGCTACGAACAGTTCGAGATTCAAAGACTGTCGCTTCCAAGTCGCTCTTCGTGTGCAAAGAGTCAATGGAAATTTAGAATGAAATATATTGAAAATAATACGCATCTTTTCACACATAAACTTTCCTCCCGAAAAATTCCTAATTATAAACTTCTCGAACCTACCAACTTCACTAATCCCAACCTGTCAAATTCCAATTATAAATTTCCCAATTTTACATACAAACTCAACAATTCCCCCATTCTGACAATCTCACCTTTACCGTTCGAAATATTCATCTTTCCTCGTACGGAGTTTCGGCGAGCCATTACGACGGACACTTAAAGAGACTTTGAACATGAAATCGTCGGTAGTACGACGTCGATTCTTGGAGTTTTTACGATCCGCTCGAAGACAGTTGACAAAACTACGGAGCCTCGCTGGCCACCTGAAATAACTCGCGGAGAATGGCGGCTAAACATTTCGTGTCGCTTCGTGTAAACATCATCGGATACCGCTAAATCTCGCCCCGTTCCCCTCGTCCCCCCAAATCTCAAACAGACGGGGATTTTACGCGAAGTACACCTGAAACAACTGTCTTTCCGTGTCGTACGATTTTTAAACACCGTTCTGCTACTGCGTTGTTTCGTTTACGTCTCTGTGTAAGAGACATTGTGTTGGAAACAATGTTATCTAGGTGACAAGTGATAATTGAAACTAGTTTTCAGTTGAGCAGATGGATGGATGAATCAATTAATTATTAATCTTTCGTGAATAACTTGATTGCAGAAAATTATGCTAAAACATAAATGATTTATTTATAAGTACAATTGACATCAGACTTTTCAAATCACAATTGGAGTAGACAAGTAATAATTGAAGCTAGTTTCTTTGAGTAGTTGGATGGATGGATCAATTAAATTATTGATCCTTCGTGAACAACTTGATTGTAGAAAATTATGCTAAAACATAAATGATTTATTTATAAGTACAATTGACGTCAGACTTTTCAAATCACAATCGAAGATGAACACAATAAAATGTATTTTTTCGAATATATAATTTCATCATTCTATTCCAAAAGAGCCTTGCAGAAAATCACTTATACGTACTCCCTCAAAAGTAAAATAAAGAAGGAAGGGTATTTCGCAAATTAAAAAAAGGAAATCGCAGAATGTTCAGGGGTGAAAGATAGGATCGATTGGAAGGGTTGCGACTCGCGTGCGGTAAAAATTGTTGGGCGCAAAATTCCGAGTTAAGATGAATTCTAATCTGTAGATATGGCGGTGTGTCAAAGGGGGGTTCGTAAGAGACCGTAAAAAGTTTGCGAATAGATAAGAGTATGCTGTTAATAGAACGATGTATATTTAAACACGCGTTTGATTGGCCGACGGTGGGGAGAACATATTCGAAATAAATACATATCGCCAACGTACAACAGAATATTTTCACATCTGTTCGTTTTTATCTTGACGACCACACACGAGAGCCTCGGTTACCTTATCAGGCTTTATCACTGGTGCTTCGGCCAGTGGCGTGGCAATAGCAAAATCTCGCCTCTTCTCGATTCGATTTCGCTAGCTCGAGTCTCGATAATCCGGGCTACCACTTAAACCGTGATCCGCTTGATCCCATGATCCGAGGAAGACTCTGTTGATGTTTACAATGAATGGAACACACTCTAACGATAATGTCGGCCGGATGCTGTGTCGTTTTATTACGAGCATGTAGTAGGATTGCATAATAAAAGAAAATTACAATTGAAACGGAAATGGGAAGGTGAAATTGCTCCAGTAAAAATTATTGTATCATATTATCCCTTTGATAGCATCGTTGCGTAACGTTTTAATTGCTCTTCCTAACGAGCTATCACGAAATTGCGTCACTTTAATTTTTTGTTTACTTTGTACTGCTATCTACTCTTTATACAAAATAGACTATCGCGTACATGTTTTCTTATACGCTCGATAAACATCTACGTACGTAATTGGGTTACTATCGAGGCAATAATAAATTCAGTAGAAGATACATTAGGACAATCATACTTTAGATCTTGGTCTCTTAGGAAAATAAATAATTCTTTATGTGATGTAACAAAGATTGTGTCATAATTAAAATGAAGATTAGGGAATTACAGATGAAAGAGAAATAAATTGAATCATTATGTTCCTAAATTAGTTATTGATATACGTATCGGGGTTTCATGTTTTTTTGTAACACTACTTTATTCGTTTTTATTATGGCACATTCCTTATCACATTTATCTGTAGAATTGTTGTCTACTTTCCTGAAGAGGACCCATATCAGTGGGTGACAACCTATGACTCGTGGATCAGGCAGTGATCCGTGATGCTATAAAAACAAATCCATCCATTAAATACATAATAAGAGTCAATAAGTTGAATTAATAAACATTTCTTGCTGAGGTTTTCATATTTTTATGAATTTTAGAAAAGTGAATCTTGTAAATTTATTCATTTTATTCATTATTGTTGTGTGTCTTTAACAGGACGTGATTGGAATTAGAGTATTTATAATATACTTTAAAAAATTTAAACAGAAGCTACACAAAGCCTTGCTTTCCTACAAGAAAATTATCAAATTGAATTAATAAACATTTCTTGCTGGGGTTTTCATATTTTTATGAATTTTAGAAAAGTAAATCTCCTAAATTTACACTTTTTATTCATTAACAGAAAGTGATTCGAATTAGACAATTTATAATACACTTTACAGAAATCCTTTCCTATAAGAAAATAATTCCACCACAAAGTAAATACCAAATGCAAGTATGTAAAAGTGTCATGGAACACGAAAGCGTCAGCGTGCATTCACGCAGCATTATTTTCTTCTCCCGTGCTTTCCCGTTCGTCGACGTCTGAATTTGGAATCCGTCGAAAATCTTCCCTCGGCGCGGATTAGAAGAAAGGAGCCTCGGACCGAGGGTTTCCATCGGGGCCCCAGACAGTGAAACTTAATTAAAAGCACGCGCGATGATTATTTGCGGAGCCGGCGTTCGGCGTTTATTTTGGAAATTGCGTCCCCCGCAAGCGGTTTCTCGCGAGCCCCGAAATCCTTCCAGCGGGAAGAGACGCGCGGGAACCGAAAGTCTGGACACGAGGAGGGAACGGAGCACGACGAAGACACCCGTCGACCCAAATAACAATAACTAAGAGGGAAAACAATTTTCCCCGACTGGGGAAGGAGGTGGACCCACCGAATGCCATTTATCGCCGCGACAGAGAATAATAACCGTTCTGGTCGATCGTCGAGTGGCTTTCGTCCGAGCTCCTTCGACTTTTCCTTGATTACTTTATTTCCTTATATTTTTTTTTTTTTTTATGGAAGATATACAGTCAATTCCATATATATGCATACCCTCTGTCTGCAATTAAATTAATTGGTAGATTTGATGCTAAGTAAATTTTCTATAATACAAATTTCTTTGGAAACATCAAACCTGTCATTTAATTTAGACAAATTTCTTTATAAATACAGGACTGACTGTGGGTCAGTGTTTGAACCATTTTGTTGAAAGTGTTCACGTTCAGATCTGGCGTCCACACTTGAGGACACAAAATTTAAAAATTGTCGACATATGAAGAAATATGAAGAAAGACCAGTTCTCCTCGAAAACTACACTATTAGGATTCTTCTTTTATTTTTGTCCATGTTAATTTTTAAATGAATCAATTAGGTTATTAAATGAACGAGTAATTTAGTAGATTACTAAATAATATAGAATGTCTGGTCGTAGCAGATGCAAATGAATCTTCATTAGGATATTTTTTTGATATTGTAATTGATATTGTATTAGGTGTAGACATTGACGCTTCAACCTGTAACAACTGTTGAAAAACAGAATCAAACACGTCGTATGAAAAAGAAGACGCAAGGAATTTCACACTCGATTATGGCACGCAAGATCTACTGTACTCTTAACTTCCATAATGTACAACTACAATTTAAACAAAAAGAGAAACAAGTAGAGAAAGAGAGCTATCGGATAAACATGCTATTCGCGGTTCCGGCGTCCTATTTAAATCAAAACAGAGTACCCCCGGTCGCTTTGTACGCTAAACGGAGCGTTCACCAAGAAATTAAAGGCAAAATAAGGGCGACGCGACGCGGAGGGGCGTATTTAACGAATTAGAGAACCGGAGGGGTTGGAAGCTCCCGGTTGAAAAAGGAAAAAAGGAGAAAGGAAAAAAAATGTGCACACGATGGGAAGAGTTTGTGGATTGTCGAGGAATCCGGTTGAAGGGAAATGAGAGGAGAGGGATGAAGAAAGAGTGCTTTTCGTGCGGAGCTAGGGACAGAAATAATGTGAAAGAGGGAGAGAACGAGAGACACACGTCGCGGGAAGAGCGAACGAGAGCGGGGGGGTGAAGCGTTGGCTAGAATAAACACATAGATGTTTTCTTTGTTCCTCTAAACTAAACAACCAACGAGGAATCTAAACAGAGGCCAGAACTCAAATTGAATTTGGTCGCCGCCTCCGTCTCTACCTTCAGCTGTTCTACGGACGAAAGGTATCCATCCTCCACCCCTTCTCATGCACACCCTTCTGCGTTACCACCCCGCCCTGCCCCTGGCAGCCTCTCACCATTGTACACTTAACGCCGCCAGGATGGTACCTAATATTTACCACGGTTCTCTTATACGGGGTGACCGATCTCGCACACGCGTGCATTAAACGATACACTACTTTCATGCCTCTGAATGATACCTTATTTTTACAGCGAATCGTTCATCGAGAACGTTTCATCAACCGTTTTGGTTTGCTTGGATGATGAATTTTTTTATTAGTTTTTGTAAAGCCTTAAGGCCAGGTTACACCAATAAAACGTGTGTTTTTAAATAAATTTTGTTTATAGTAAAAAAAATATTTCAGAATCAGACTCTTTACAGCTGAAAGTACATATATTAAACTGTTTGAAAAAAAAATTTTGGCACTTAAATTTAAGATGTAATATGTACATCGTTTTTTTACAATTCCTTTTACAATATAAAATACACAAATAATACATGGCGTTAATCTTTATTATTCAGGAAAGTTACTACAAATATAAAAAGTGATGACTATATCAAGTCCTTTGACACTTAAATTTAAGATGTAAGATGTACATTGTTCTTTACATTTCCTTTTACAATATAAAATACAAAAGTAACGAATGGTGTCAATCTTTATTATTCAGGAAAGTTATTATGAATATAAAAAGTTGTGACTATACCAAGTCCTTTGGCACTTAAATTTAAGATGTAAGATGTACATTGTTTTTTACAATTCCTTTTACAATATAGAATACAAAAATAATACAGGAAATTCAGGAAAGATATTATGAATAAAAAAAGTTACAACTATACCACCTGCTTTGGCACATAAATTTAAGATTTTTCAAAAAATAGATTTAATCGATTCGCCCAGTAAACGGCTCATATCGACGAGTTTCTCAAGAAACAAAATCCAACAGACCCTTCCGGAAAATTTATTACACGATTCACATCCTAGATTCCTCACAGGACTCGTCATCGATTCCAGATCTAATTATTATTTCACATCTTCGATTAATTATCACCCATCGATCGATCGCGAAAATGAACGTTTACGAATTCCGCGGGATTCGATCGACGAATTTTCGAGCGTAACCGCGATCCCATTTCCCGCCAGCGGGAAGCCATTCGCTCGTTAAACAAGCTTCTTCCGCAATACGGTGCAGGTTGCTCATACCGTTATTTAACAACGCCGCGTTATAGGACGTTGCGAGTGGCGATCACGCGTTCGCCGGAGAAGCGTTCCGCGATACACGCGAAATGATACGCACGGTAAATACACGAGGGCCACGCTGCTCGACGGGCAAGAAAATATAACAACGAAGCGAAAGTCTATTAGGATTTTCATTTCCTGAATAAATAAAACTCGTCGAATCGTTTAATACGCTGGAGAGGAGTTCGCACGTGCATACGATAATCCGGGCTTCTCCCGCTGGAGAATACCGATCGCGTATTTTCCCGCGTATCCGCCAAGTTTCCGAGCGTTGCGCGAGCGTGTGAATATGTGTGTGCTTGATCGCTTGGGAGAGTGTGTGTTCGCCGAGAACGATACCAGACGAACGTTCTCGCGAATTTACATGGCGGTCAACGTTCATCGTGAACTCGATAGTTAAGAGTTACACTTGCGTGGAGGGTATAGGAAATCGAGGGTTTATATTTTTTATTGGCGAAGTAATTTTTACGAATATTTCGCGATGCGAAGGATGTTGAAATTGGAAATATTGTGAACGTTATGAATTTATTAGGATCGATAGGATTGATCCATTCTATTGAGGAAAGTATAGGAAATCGTATTTCTTTATTTCTTTTTGTAGTTTTGCTCTCTATAAACATTTTGTGTTTGGAAGTAAGTTAAAGTTACACTCTATTATGGAAAGCTTAGAAAATTGTATCTTCTTTGTTATTTATTTTTGGGGTATTGCTCTCTATAAATATTTTCAATAGAATTCTTCTACATTCTATTATGGAAAACATAGAAAATTGTATTTCTTTATTTCTTTATTTTTCTAGTTTTCCTCTCTATAAACATTTTGTGTTTAGAAGAAAGTTATTTACACTCTGTTTTGAAAACCTTAGAAAATTGCATCTCGTTTATTACTGTGATATTCCTTTCTATCAATGGTTTGTGTTCAGAAGAAAGTTAATGTTTAAAAAATTGGCTAGTTGAAGATTATTAAAAATATCTACTGTAAATAGAAATCTCCATATGAAACTGTAGCGCGGTGCATCAAAGCACGCGGTGTTCGACAAACAAACGACGCTGGTTTCATTCCGACAATCGAATGCTTCTTGGTCTGTACACAAGGGGTGATTCGTGGCATTATTCGACGAACCCACGCTTGAACGTCGAGTTCACGATGAACGTTCCCCACTATGCATACTCGTGAACGTTCACACTCAAACTATTTGTATTTATACTTCTACAAGATGGCTACATCAAATCATTAATGTTATAGGTAATCAGTCTCATAAATATTCGTACTCTTTATATCCATCGAAGATGTTTGTCTGAATTAAATGATAGGTTTGATGTTTCTCAATGAAATTCTCATTATAGGTACACACAAGTGTAAAATTTATTTATGTATATACATTTATAATGGAATATTTGTTTGGGAACGTAAAACTTGTCATTTAATTCAAATTTCTCCAACAGATATAAAATTATAAAGGGTACGAGTATTTATGGAACTCTCATTATAAGTACGTACAAGTGTAAAGTTTATTTATGTACATATTTATAATAAGAGTGACTCTTAAAGTTTTCTATTGAATCGTTCTAACAGGACCTGTGATATAAATAAATAAATTGTAACTTTCACATTTGAAAAATTTGTGTAACTTAATTCAGTGGGAATATTCTAACTGATAACAAGAAGCAACAAGAATATAACAACAAATCGATTTACCAACCCAAAGAAAAAGAACAATACCCCTTTAAAACTTTGCCCGCCGAGCTCGTGAAAAACGCTGAAACTCGTGAAAATTTCCACAGAATAACAAATTTGTCTCGAGACTATTAAAAATTAGATAATTGCACATGTCCTAGTATTTAATTTTTGTCCTGTTGCTAATTTCTTGGCGACCATCGCGTTCATTTGCCACCCGCGATAAAATAGTTTAGAAAGCTCGGTTCCTTGCAACAGCTACTAATCGGTGATGTAATCCTGACGTAACCCCGATAATTCGATCGATCTCGTTACCGATCAGGCCAGCGTCGAACAACAGGGCGGAACCTGAGGGGTGAGCGTAGTATCGCGTTACATTTGATGTACACGGGATTTCACGGTAAACGGTGGAATCGAAGGCGGATCGTCGGTTTGAAGGACAGCCCTGGACGCGAGGGCATCAAGTCGGTAGGAAAAAGAGAGGGGGTGGAAATTAAAAAGAATCCCTCTCTCCGTGCTGTGCAGGGCAACGTGTGCAGGTCCTTCTCCATCCCTTGGCCGGAATAAATGCGTACATCCCTCCCATCCTCCCTTGTAATAATCCCTTCCGGTTAATCTGCTCCAATGTAGCCTCCAGCGAAGAGTCGGTGTCCGATGAACAGAGAACGCCCGCGCTCTTCTATCAAGCTCTGCACGTCGACGAAAGCACCGGTTTTCTACGCGGCTGGTACACACTTCACCGTTTCGGGGCTCTGCGCGACCGACAGCCCCCTTGTTCTTTCGCGAAAAACGAATAAATAAATATATATATATATACATATGCGTCGGCGAACTCTGGGATTCGGGGTTGGCGACTGGTGCATAGCCGAACAAGGGAGACGTAACGTTTTCAACCGAGTGGAACGTCGACGGGCCGTGGAGGGGTTGAAAAAGAACGACAAGTAGCCCTTGATACCTTCGCGCGAGCCGAGGCGCTGTTGTAAATTATAACTTGGTTTGCGTTACGCGTTCGCCCGCGTTTATTGGGTACGAAGAAGCCGAGGGGGGATTGGATATTTTTGTGTGGGAGTTTTTCGGGAACCCTGTTTGAAGTCTTTGGGATTGGTCAACCAGGGGATGATTTGTACCATTGGATATTTTTGTGTGGGAGTTTTAAGAGTAGTGTTTCGAGAACCCTGTTTGGGTTTTTTAAGATTGGTCAACCAGGGGATGACTTGTGTCGAGTTTGACTTTTGGAGAACTGGAGACACTGGAGAATTTCAATTGGATAAGACTCGTTTATGCCACGAATGTTTCTGCAAGTGTTATTTATAATTTGGCGGGATATCAATCTTCGATATTTATTTTGTTTCTTACTTGCACTCGGATGGTGGGACCTATGAGGAGTTTTCAACAAAAGCTATAGGAATTTATAATCAAGTCTAATGATACTTACAAAAGAGAGGTTTCCAAAGGTGGACTATTTAATCGAATGCGATTCATGTTCACAGATTTTGTAAGGAGATGGCCACAGAGTGCAAGAGGTCAATCATTTTTTGTAAAACAAAAACACGTTCACATCAAAATTTCAGAGTAAAGTTTGTGATGTTAATAACATCATGGTATACAATGTCACAATTCTCGTTAATAACACCATGGTTAACAGTAGTAGATCTGGAATATACATCTGATAATCAATAAAATATAGATTGAAAGTCATTAGATATTCACATCAAATTGTCAATGTACATCAAACTATAATTGATTATATACAATGTCACGATTCTAACATCAAGGCTTAAAATCGAAGATCCATAGCCTGTGAAAGACTTGTAAAATACAAATGGAATCGTATCAAACTACCACCTCATATCAAACTATAATTTACATCACCCTAAACTACCCCATCACAGCTTGATCTAAACCAGCAGACCTGCATCATAAGTAAATTCCTATACGGACCTATGACGTGGGCATCCAAAACCAGGTCATCCAAATCCAAAACAGAAAACCCTACCCAAATAAGGAAAAAGACCCAAAATTCCGCATCCATGATAAAAAAAAAAACATACGTCCATCAGACGGGGTGAGGTCGACCCGGCTCCGAAAATGGCGCGCCTCCGCGGGTCGTTCGTTTCCCTTATATCCTTGATAGTCGCTCGTAAACCGAATTAACAGTACGACAACGTGACCGTAGTTAGTGTGCACTCACACCGTCGCGAAATTTGTAAACTCACACCCAGCCGCCGACGAACGGACACTCGGTGCTTGCACCGGGCTCGACCGCGCGCGCCGGAGGAACCTGCAAATTCGACACGTACACGCGTCCGCGCACGTACACACGTCCGTCAGAGAGCGTGAGCAATAAGAGGAACCAGCAGAGGATATCACAGAAGCGGGGTAGCAGCTCGTGAGGAATGGGCAGAGGGTGAAGAGGAGGAGGAGGAGGAGGAGGTGGAGGTGGAGGAGGAGGAGGGAGGTTCGGAGGAGGGTTTGGGGTGGAAAATGCATATCCAGGGGATGAAGAGGCGGCCTCTCAGAGCTTGGCGTGGTACAACGGCTACCCAGCCACCCCCTTTTCCATTCCTCGACCACCGCCACCACCCCCCTCGGTGCGAAACCCCGTACCTCTCGCGAAACGTACATCCACTTCCACCTCCCTTTACACCCTCCTCCACCTCCCCCTCCCTCCGTTCGGTCCCGGTTTCTCTTATTTCAACCGGGTGCAGTCGCTTACAGCGCTTCCAAATTCACGTAATAAAGCCAGCGAGAGAAGCGGAGGCGCCCACGCTAAGCACATTTACACGGATAGATGAAAATATCAGGCACGAAGGATCGGCAAAGGTTCGCTGGAGGGTTTGCGAAGGTGGTAGGTAGAAAACGGGGACGGGGCTACTTAACATTCTTTGCCCGGAGACCCCGTCGACCAGCCAGAGGGATCGCGTTACACCGAAAAACCGAGCCACGGTTGCGCGACGTTTGTTTATAGATACCGGAAAGTACAGTTCTGGTTTTTTTTCTTCTTTTCAATTTTTTCCACCGTTGAGAAAGGGGAAGAGAGGCACTGGTGGGAAAACGAGGGGCTCCCACGGTTACAATTTCGAGCCTAACCGTACGCACGAGTCTATATTTGCGCTCGCATAGGCGAAGCCAGAAGGGCAGGATACTTGTCGTCCCTTTTGCCGTGATTTTCCACCCCCCAACTTGGCCACTTCAGCACCACCCGGTTTTTCGTCGGGTTTCGGGAGTAGATCACTCTTTTTCGAGGAACGAAGCGCTAATTTCGAATGTTCTTCGCGAACGAACGAGGGTTCTCCAGCCACGAGTGCCCGCTACAACCGGAAACGGAGGAATGGTTCGAATTTGTCGTCGCGACGAGGGGTGGGGTATTTCGAGGATCGTTTCGGTCTTTGCGGTTTTGTTTCTTTCTGTCGAGTAGTTTAGAATTTTCGAGGCTTTATGGAACGCTGTTTAAAATATCAAAAGAGAATAATAGAGTGTCGAGTTGATGAGCAAATTGATGAGTTCAAGTTCAGTTGTCAATAAATTTTGGTTATCTGATTTTAATACATTCGAAGTATGTTTCATAATTATTAGATAGAAAAATGAATACGTAACAGAAAGACGATTAAAAGTAGTACGATAAGTTGAAGAGCAGTCACCAATAAATTTTGGTCATTTTCTTTCAATAGATTAAAAGTGTACTTGGTAATTATTACATGCAAAGATTAATACGTGACAGAAAGAAGATTAAAAGTAGTATAATTTTTCTTAGCAACTAAATCGTAGAATAGAGTACCAAAGTCTCTCTAATCCAGGATGTTTTATAAACCCTCCATTAAATATTCTAGAATAAAGTGGAATAGGCCTGCACTACCCAGACACGCTCCAGAAATGGAAGCTCGACGATTCGGCTGTTTATTGAATACTAATAGCCGGATCGGTGGCGAACGCGATTTCATAAATTATGATAAAACGGCGCGCTGCAACGTTTTCATTTCGCACGGGCCCTCGTAACCAGAGCCACGTTCGTGTTTTGCGAAACACGATTAAGTAAACGACGGGCTTATCTGCCGTAATAAAGTGGCCACGATAATTTTTTAGTTATCGCGTCGCTGAAACGTGTGCTCCGTTTAACGCTAGCCAAGATAGCGTTGGCGCGAAATTGCCTGGCGTTTTTGTCATTAGCGCGAATAATTGACGGTCAACTATCCTATCTGCAAATTGCAATTTGTTCATTCGACAACGGAGACTAATCGTCGTCGCGGCGAACGACGCCAACCGAGGATCGTGGGTGTACACAGGAAAGAGCAACGAGATATCACACCTTTCCGATGTACCCGAGAACCGCACGTCCGATATCTGAGAACTCTGGAGGCAGAAGCCGTTTCTCGGAACCGTTTCTGCATTTAATAGTTAGGCATGCCCACACGACGTTCCTCCGTCTCCTACTTTCTTCATTGAAAACTACCTCCGCACCGCCATTCGACGTTCCCGCGTTCGCCGTATTCTTATTCAGCAATTATTCCTTATTATTATTCAAGTTGTCATTACTCAAACGATAATATCGAACAATGGAAACATTATCGACGTGTTCGGCTCTCGTAATCTAAATTGTGCATTCTTCTTTTTATTGTTTCCCTATTTCCGTTGGACGTTTGTGCAATTCTGTGAAGATACATGTTTCTGTCGCTTTTATGTATGTTTATGAAATTCACCGATTTAGAAAGTTCTTATATTATTGCTCTCTTATTAATATTACCTGACAGACACGAAGTGAAAAATTGATGGAAATCCTGTTTTCGAATAATTCATTTCTCTGCGATGGTCGAAAATCATTTTTCTTGAGTTCGTATGGTTCAATTATAATTATTTGGATACTACATATTAATTAAGATCCATCCATAGAGAATATCTTCGGAAAATTAACTCAAGCACCACTTTTTGTCCTCACCTCTGTTCCCAGAGTCGAATTTTGTGAAACGCTTCAAAGGAAAGAAATTGCGAGAACGCGGCGGAAGGTGCTCGTAATCGCGTGCGCCTTTTCTTCTCGTTACACGTTAACACATGTTGTTTATCGTACGTCACGTATCGTCGAGGCCAGTGTACATAAAGCGACGTCGCTTTGTAGGACTGTCAAGGCGGGGGGAGAGGCGTCGTTTTGCGCGCGTTGTCGATTCTTGCATCGCTACGACACCGCGCAAATCTGGAACGTTTGCTCGCTGTACGGTTTAAATTATTTTCGTGGACGATTATTTTCATGACGATTATTATGAAGGATGAAAATCGTGGTTACGTCACTGATTAACTCTGATCTACCACTTAACCCTTTATAGATCCCTGGTACTCATTGTTACCACTAAGGAAGGGGCAGGAATTTTGTATTTTTCAGTTTCTTAAGTATTTTTAAGCTCATACTTTTTTATTTATGGATTCAGTGTAATAACTAAAGTCACAGTTACGCATTCAAGAAAACCAAGCATCAGGTGTATCGATGAAAATTGTTTAAGTTGAAGGAAACATTTTTTGATAAAATAATTTCTGTCGTGAGGTATATGGAAGACTTTTGACGAAGACGCTTTAAATATGTATCCTTTGTGGATGTTTATAGTCGTTTATCGAAGCCAATTTCAATGAAAGGTGTGTAATTCTTAAAGTTTCAGTAATAATTTAAAATACTGTTTTACTTTCCTTTCTCAAAATTTATCACTGTATTCTTGAAATATCTACCCTTTAATGTAAATAGGTATTATACAGTGTGATTACATTATTTCGAACAAACATTTTTTAATAAAACTAATTTGTAACCTAATCCCGATAATTAGTAAGCAATTCCATTTACGATTCTAGAGATTTTTGTTTCCGGGAAATCCCCACAGTGTTATCCGTGGTCTGTTTAACTACAGGGCCGTATCTCTCTGCAATTGGACCTTAAATACGTTTTACTTCCGGCCGAACGACTCCTGTGAAAAGGTTCAAACGATTTATCATCCGTGAATCGTGCCGCGGTCAGACGCTTCTTCCGCAGACCAGCGAAACTTTCCGCAGCCACGGCTCATCTTGTCTCGTTCCTTCTCCCATCTCCTTCCACCTTCCGGCCTTAAATATCCAACATTTCATTTCATTCTTTGCCGGGATCCGTCGCTGAGAATTCACGCTCGAAAGTCCGCGGAGGCTACCTATAAGGATTTACGGAAAATCCAGGGGAAGACGGGCAGGGAAAAAGGGAGACGATGCGTCTGACAATTCACTCCGAAGAAAACAAAGCAAACGTGATCCGCGAACGTCCCTCGCAATTGTCCTCACCTTCCGGTTTCGATGAAACTCTCTGCATTTTTGTTAGTTGCTCCTGAGAAAGGTCTTGAGAATTAATTCCGAGTAAATCGATGCACGTTTCAATTTTTACACGGTGTTTATGTGTATTCTAACGAGTGGAACGATTATTTTTTAGTACATATATGTGTGGATATTATATTTCCAATTTATGGGAAATTTGAATGTACAAGAAATTACAAAATGCAAACAATGTGCATGTTATAATATTTGCAGAAGAAAATAAATTTCTATTTAGATTGAATTTTTTTAGGCACGTTCGCGAAGATTTTATTTTGTATAAAAATCCGCACGGTCTATTTATTACATAGCCATTTTTGAGAGTCCTATCTGAGTTTTAAAAATGAAGATCTAAATACTGTATTTGTTTGATTTACTTACAATAAAATTGTCGAAATAGGGATTATTGAAGGGTGAAATTTTTTCTATTGGAAGAAATATAATTGCTTCATTTTTTGATGAGGAAGTACAGTCACATCATTCTGAATCTATAGATATGATTTAAATAACACTCTATGGATTTGGATAACTTTCAAGTCACATCCTAGTACACTCAATCCCATAAAACTTCATACTCACTATTTTTATTGAAGGAAACAGTCTAAATTAAATGATAGGTTTCTCAAATATAATGAATAATTTACATATAATGAGTACATATAATGAAACATATATTTGAAAACATCGATCCTATTACTTTTTATTTTCTCTCCATAATATCCCAGAAATTGAATTACATTAGTACAATAAAAAACAATAATTCAGATCATACAGGTTTAATCTCGAGTGACTCTCGACAAATAATAATCTTTTCTTTATCTTTCGTCCAACGCTCGCAATTTCTCCACGACGAAATACTCGAAGCGCAGGCCATTTCGCGAGAAACGAATCGCCAGTCGCGCCTAGAAATCACAATTTTAGTCTCGAGACAGGAAAAATATCGCCGAACTAAGAAAAGGGGTGTGGACGAGGCGGATGGGTGGGTAGGAAGGGGGTGGTTCTGAAAAGCGCGGAGTGCAACCAACTGTTAGAGAAGAGGAACAAGAGTTTCTCGAGGAAAAGAAGGACGACGACGACAAAACTCGCGAAAACAGGGTGTCGGAGGACCATTCTAATATAAATGTCCCCGCTCCCGAAAGCCGGAGCGGAGACGTTCGCTAATTAAAAAACTTGAAAAATTAATACACATTTCTCTCGGGCGGCTCTCGGGGGTTGTGTTACTCCTCGCTTAATCCTCGGTATCTGATCGGCCATCTGTTTCCAGCCATCTCGAACCTGGCACTGCTGCCAGTTTCCATCCTTCCCCTCCCTCTCCGTCCCTCTGATTCAACGTCCTCTTATTACTTCGCTTGTACACGTCGTGTTTCCTCGATGCTGCTTGTAATTAGAAGACGTTTACGATAAACTTTCTAATTAACACGGAGCCCTTCGTCGCGCCAATAAATCACCGACGATAACCGAACGAAGACGGAGAGGGAGCTTTTAAAACACCTGGAACGCGTCAAGCAGAGGGCGCAGAGGGTTTGTCGTCCGATCACGATTCCAGAGCTATCGCGTCCGCGACAAAGGGACAACGACAAAGACCGGAAAAGCAAAGGCTGCGAAGATATCCCTCGATAAACGGCCCCGAGGAGGGCTTCGACGTCGAAGGGGTTGACGCGACTCGATAGGGAGAAACAACGGCGGGGAGACGGGTCATCGGGGAGGGCGAAAAGAGCCAGCCGAACTCCTCTGTCGGCGGCCTATCGTTATCAACAATTCAATAGTGTTTAACTTATTTATGCGCCGTTAAATGCCTGGACTAATTAGATGGCGGCATAAAGATCCGCAGCCTCGGCGGGCCCTCTTCCAAGTGGTTTCAGCGCAGCGCCTCGTGGGGTGTAACGTGCAGCCGACGAGGGGGAAACGAAGGCTGCGGGAGGTTAGAGGAGGCCTCCATAACCAGCCGGGGACAGACAATGGCAAAGAATGAGCCAGGAGTCTCTCTGAATAGGCCTCAAGACACTGAACGCTATAATGCGAAAGACTCCATTGTGACGCGGGCAGTTAAGTGCCCCAGTCTGGTCTCCGAAACGAAGTGGGCTACGTCTCTCTGTTCACCTTCCAGCCTTTCCTATCTCCCGGACCACCCCCGCACGGCTCTTTCGTCGCATCGTCACCTCCGCGTCAATTTCTGCGACTCGCGGGCCTAGGATCGTTCGAGTTGTTAGGAGGACCTGCTCGTGCCATTCGACGATCTATTAGCGCGAGCTTCGTTTTTTTTTTTTGGAGGGATGAATTCATTGGTACTCGGGGCATTCTGTGATTTTTTAGAAGGGAAATTCAGTGGGTGCATTGAGGCTTGGATGAGGGAGGTGGAGGGTGATGATTGACGCTTGGAAGGGTGGGAGGTGTTGAGGTATTTTTGGGAAAGGTGACTTTGGATGTTGAATATTGGGAAATATTAGCTACAGTCAGTGTAATAAGTATTCGTACAGGAACCATTTATTTGAAATTGGTTGCTGTACGAATACTTCTTACACTGACTGTATACCTGTATGAAGAGCCTGAGTCTAAATATGGCGGGCCCGAAGGAAAGAGTATTAACCCTTCCAGACTTGAATTATATTTCTTTCTCGTACTAATCTAATTTTATTTTTAGGATTAACTTGGATTAAAATTGTTAGGTCCACCGGAAAGTTCTGTCCGTTCCGGTTACAGCAAATTTTTAACAAGTACGTGAATATTCATTGAAAACGATATACGAATTGCAATCATGCTGACAGGATGTCATAAATAATGACAAGAGTTATATTGTTTAATATAATTTTTTCAAGGTATGGGGAATTTATTATTTTGTATCATTTTAAAAACGGACAGAACTTGCATGAGACGTGATAGTATGGAAAAAATTTAAAAGAAATCCTATTGTAGTGTAATTTTCGAGGAAAACTCGTCTTCCTTTATGCGCACAAATAAGGACATTCCCCTTAAACGATAGTGTTTCGGTAATTTTTAAATTTTGTGTCCTCAATTGTGGACGCCGGGTCTGAAAGGGTTAATAGTGAATTTTTTTGAAACTTACTGGAAGTCGAATAAAAAAAGATAGGAAACCCTTGTTATTCTAGAGAAAGGGTTTCACACCCCAGGAATTAAAAGGGTAAACACAATAATATTTTCGAAGAGAAATTACAAGTGTCGAATGAAAGATTATTATTTGTCGACTAAAAATCACTCGAGGTTATTCGATGAATAATACTGAATTTTTGTGAAACTTGCTGGAAGTCGAATAAAAAAAAAAATACGAAACCCTTGATATTCTAGAAAAAGGGTTTCTCAATCCAGGAACCAACGGGGTAAATACAATAATATTTTAGAAAATAACTCTTAGGTACTCTTAAATCTACCCTTGCTTTCGCATCTAACACAGATCCGCAACACTTTTCCTACTTTCCCCCATTTCCTTCCCCACGACTTTCTCACGGTTCGATGCTGTGGTGTTCACGAAAAAATTCCGCGAAAGAAACAGACGTATCTCGGGATACATTTCGTGCGAATAAATCGCCGTGGCGACTTAAGGGACTTTATATTCCCCAGCAAGTGGCAAGCGGAAGGAAGATAGCGAGGAATTCCGGTCGCAAGAATGAAGCCGCCTCGGATGGTTTACGAAGGGAAAGAAGAAGGTCGCGTTTGAACCGAATGGAGATTTGCTAGGGTTTCGGTGGAGGTAGAGGAGAAGTAGAGGGGGTTGGATCGACTCGGTCGTATTTATTGCTTCGTACTTCTGATTTTCATTGGACTGATGCTTCCTGCCCCCCCTCCGTGGCCGACTACCGTCGATCGGAGACCTCACCCTCTCGAACACCGCCGTCATCTCGACTGTTCGCCCCCGTATCGCGGAGGCGCACTCCCGACAAACAATGGGTCCCATATAATTGCTTTTATAGCTCACTGAACGCTAAATATTCCATACTTTTCCTTCTGCTCGACGGGCACGTCGCCCGTTCTCGATCATCGGCGAACCGATTGTGTAAATAGAGACGCGGCCTCGTTTAGGGGGTGGCTCCGTTTTAAGACAGGATCGGGAGCGGGCATTGTCGGCCGCGACTCTGCTGGAAGAGCAATTGGTATTAGATTGGAGACGTTTCGTATTAGAGTTCTCGTTCGCAGATGTACGAAAAAAAAAAAGACTAAATTAACAAGTGGAAACTGACGACCCTAAACCATCCCATTAGAAAATGGGCCAACAGTGTGAGAGGATTGAAGGATGGATATAGATTGACACGAATCTCTAATGAAAATAACTTTATTCGGAACGACCGACTCGTGCAAAATCGACTGACTACTCGTCAACGGTCTTCGACGACGCTCTATGAAACAATTAAACAAATGGTCGAATGTAATGGAATAATGGTCAAAAAACGCCGACCGGCGAATTCTTCAGGAGGCGCTAAATTCTTCAAAAGAATTCACGAAAAATTTAAATTAACACGTGGAGATCGACAACCTTATCCGAAAAACCCCCTTAAAAAATGTGCCGGAAGAAGCCACGAAAATTTACTGAAACAATTGAGAAATAAAAGATGGAAGACCCATCCAGGCAATGCTCGATTCCAGACACCTGTAGGGTCGTTCCGTTGTCCCTGTTCGCTCGGGCCAACTGCTAATCATCCCCCTGAAGAATTACGGAGTGCAAGCTGTTCCAACGGTGGAAAGAAATTCCAGCGACCACGAAAAAGGACGATCCGTTGCTGTCCACGTTCGACGAGCTCACCTCCGACGGCCGCGGGGATGAATCCTGTTTCAACCCCCGGTCCCAGGGCGATTCGAGTCGATTTCGACAACCCTGAAGCGCCGACGATCCCGTCGCGGAGCAGCGCGAGTGGTCTTTTTATCTATCGTAGCTCGAACGCCTCGGCGATCACTCCAGTCTCTCTCCTCCGTTCATCCCCCTTCTCGAGGTCGCCCTTCCAGTCGCTGGACGAGCCTCACACCTACCCCGATACATGCCGGCCGGCTTAAACGCGGCCACTCGCAACGTCACCGGACGACCAGGACGGATTGGCCGCCGCTCCGGGAGCTGTAATTTTCGCAACCCCGACGAAATCAGGGGCTGCTTCTTTCACGGCCCGGGGAATCGAACTTTATTGCTAAATACCATCCGATCAGCAAAACCACTCCCTTCCCTGGACACCGTTTTCCGTCTGACTTTCCGTCGAGAGCGCTTCCTGACGGCCCACACCCCCGCGAGGGACGAACGCGTCCTGGCTTTTTCGGGGACGGGGGTAGTTAAGGGCTACTTGCCGGCGGGGAACCGTGTTTCCGTGTCCTGGAGAAAATTGAGAGGTTTCAAGGGGTTCTTCAGAGGGAAAATTCGGTTTTGCTAAGATTTTTGGGACTAATTTGGGGGTGATTTATTTTTTAGGTGAAGTTTATTTGGAGTTGAGAGATGTACTGATGTACGGAGGTGGAGATTAATATAATTATGTATATATAATATATAATTGGATTTTGCTAAGATTTTTGGACTGATTTGGGGGTAGGTTTATTTTTTAGAGGTTTGTTTGGGGGTTGGGATCTATTCTAATATACGGAGCTGAAGCTTAATATAACTACATATATATAATTGAGTTTTGCTGAAATTTTTGGGATTAATTTGGGGGTAGGTTTAATTTTTAGATGAAGTTTGTTTAGGTGTTACAGGTGTAGTGATATACGGAGGTGAAGTATATCAAATATACCTATTCGATGAGATTGTAGGATTCTTTTATTTGTATCAGTCTGTTAAAGAAACTTTATTAAATTAAATGATAGATTTGATGTTAAAAATGAATTGTCTGTGATAAATATGTACATAATCCAATTTTACATGAGTATGTATCTACAATGATAAATATATTCGAAAACATCGAACCTGTCATTTAATTTAGACAAAGTTCTTTGACAACAGAGGGTACGAATATTTCTATTATACATAAGAAAATTATTGTCTTTAAAACATCACATTGTTGATCGATAAATTGCACCTTTCGGCATTGATTTTCGGTTCATCGGAGGGCAAGAGAAAGAAACGAGCGAGTTAGCAATTCGTCCTCTCTATCGGTTCGAGGCTTGATCCATACGGAAACACATGCCCTCCCTTTCCACTGTAAGAGGGCCCTCTACCCTTCCAGACAGTCTAGCTCGCGCAGCAAACCAGGGTAATGGTTTCTCGATTAAGCCATGTTCACAATGGGATTAAAAACGACCGGTAGACCGCTGCTGACCATGCCTTTCGTAGTTCGAACTATCCCTTCGTGCGAGAGCGACAAGCGTTTGTTTAATCTCCGCTGTACACTGTACTACGTGTTCGTCCGATCTCTTCCGCCTCAGCAACTCTTTGAGAATTCAAACAGCTCGTACTTTTTAACGCTACGCGACCATTTTCTGCGTGATCATTATAATCGTACTGGAATAATATTATTCGAATGGCGAAAGTGCTTGTGGGGGAGGGGGGGGGGGGGTAAAATTAAATGTGTGGGATTTAAGAAACTATTTTTGTTGATGTCTTTTAGTTAGAAGAATCGGAGCAAAAGACGTAGAGTAATTCAATAACTGTCAACCTTAATAAGTGAAACCTTATGTAATAAAAATTCATGTTTCTTATTGGAAAATTTAATTATATGCAGTCAATCCTATAAATATTCGTACCATCTGTGTCTATTGAAGAAGTTTGTCTACATTAGATAATAGTTTTGATATTACCAAATAAATTTTTCATTAGAAATATGTATATATATTTGTAAAAACATACACTTGGAAACGTCAACTTTACCATTTAGTATAAACAAATTTCTTAAATAGACATAGATGGTACGAATATTTACTGGACTGACTGTAAGTATTTCAATCATAGGGTAGTTTTCATCCCTTGAACTCGAACACAAGACACATCTAATATTTTCCAATGCTCCCCCTCGTGTTGTACCAAGTCGAAATTGGACCGATACAATGGATCGAACGATCCTAATAAAAATAGTTACATTTCACCCCCGAAGAAATTAACGCTCCTCGTCGAAATCTCGAGTCCGGAGCTTGTATCGCCCCCGCGACGCTAGGTTATCTCCCAACCCTTTCTTCGCGTATCCGTCTTCCCCATTTCACCGGAAACCCCAAAGGGGCTAGCTCTCCGGCATCGTGGAAGGACGCGAGAGCCGATCATGGTCCGGCTCGGAAATCAGAAATCTCGTCGCGCTTTTCTAATTAACGTCACCTTCTCGCCAGAAAGTGAAGAGGGTCCCCAGCAAAGGCGAGACCACCCTCGGGTCCTCGACGCCCCCGCCCCACGGTACGACGGTTCTCTTTCGTCCATCATCGCCTCCACCGCCTGGCGATCGCTCACCCCTTTTCTTTCCTTTTTTCTCTCTCTCTCTCTCGCTCTTTTTCTTTTTTTTTTTTTAAATTTCTTCGCCACCTCTCCATCCCTGCGGCTGCCAGCAGACGGCGTTCGCGGGGATGAAGATTAATTCGTTCCGTCTTAATCGTATCAAACTTTGAGAGCCGAGTCAAGCTCGACCGGCTGAGCCCGGCTCAACCTAACGTCGTCCACCCCGTTCCTCGCTACCCTCTCGAGCTGCATCCCCCGGAAACTCGGTCCTCGGCGCCTCCAGAAGTCGCGCGAGGCCACCCTCTCGACTCCCTTAACTTTTTACTTTCAGTCGCCTGACCCCACCACGCCCACTTTTTCACTCACCCCTTTCGCCGACGCTTCCGCCGCTTTCCGAACCCCTTCCAGCTTACTCGGAGTGTCGCTTTTCGTCCGTCACGGTTCCCTCCACCTTTTTCTTTTTTTTTTTTTTTTATTCCGCGAGCGGACGCGTCCTCGTTCCGCGTTTCGGCTCCTTTGCCGGGATAATCGTATTTAATAACGTCTCCGGGTATTTTTGTCCCGTGGAAAGTTCCCCGGGCGTGAAGCCGAGGCGCGAGGTCCTGCGCAAGGACGAGGAAGTGACAACCCTTTTTATTTAGGGCGCAACTTTCGAGCTTGTAGGCTTGAATAAATCCAATATTGCGCCACGGGGTTCCTCGCGGCGGCGTGCTCACGGAGCCGGAAAAACTCGTTCGAGCGACACGGTTTCAGTGCAGTTTTCCACGCGACTCGCTGGAGATTTATATTGACGAAAGAGAACCGCCACGTTAAGCGGTCTGGGCTGATCGGAGACGAGAAAGAAATAGGCTTTTCCTTTTCCATATTTTCCGACAGTTAAGTCTTTTAGAATCTTCCAGGAGGCGTTGCAGAATTTTCTGGGATGAATATTCATAGTGCGGGTTTATTGTTTAGGTTGGTCGTTGAGATTTTTATACATATGTCTTTGAGTGAATAGGTAACAATCAATAAATGGTACAATTTTATTTGACCAATATCATAATAAATGCTTCACTAGATAAATTTCAAGTTTGATGAATAATAATCAGTTGCTAGGGTTCTTTCAGGAATTTCATTCATGTGTTTGCATCTTTAAGGTGCATGACTCTCTTCAATGGAGGAAAAATAATTATTCAATTTTATAAATATATACAAGCGTAAAGTTTATCTATTGACATACTTATAATGAAACAGTTATTTGGAGACGTCAAAGCTATTATTTAATTTAGACAAACTTCTTGAATAAACATAGAGGGTACGAATATTTATGGGATTGATCGTAATGATCAAAAGCTCACGTCTTGAGATATGTCATCACTGTTTTACAAAAAAAAACTTCGTCAAGCATCAAGGGAGAATAAAAACTTAAAAATCAAAGTATTTCCGATATATAAATATGCAATTCAGGAAATCGTCATGCATCTTTGCGTCCTCCCCCTCTTTCTCGAATAACGTCGCGACGCTTAACCCTATAAACAAAAACGCCTCGCCTCTTCCGACCTTCCAAATCCGCGTGACCCCTCCGTAAGCAGACACAGACTGCATCATTTCTCGTTTCCTTTCCCGCACGAATCGCTAAGTATGTTCCTACCGGTGTTGCGCGCGAAATAAAAGGTAATCCCGTTTTAAATAGTCTGTAAATTCGCGCGAAGTGTACCGGCCGCGTTAATTCCCAGTAAAGAGGATTCAGGGGTCAGAGGAATCGCGGGAAAATTCAACGAGAATTCGCGTAGACTTCTTACCGTGAAATCCAGTTGCTACCTGCTTTATTCCTCAAGGGGGGTTGGAAGAGGGAGGGAAATGTGCAAGCAGCTCCTAATTCTACAGATGTGCGATCTCCCCCTCCCACCCACATTCGTTCTTTTTCTCCACTTTTCATTCCCTCCTCTTTTATTTTTCATCTCTTCTCTCTCTCTCTTTTTTTTTTTTTTTAAATTTTAACTCCCACAGCGCGCCCCGTTCACCGCTCGCGAATATTCTCCGCCGAAAACGAATTAATTCCGACTCTTTGTGCGAGTTTCTTTGAAAAAAAATCCAAGCACGCCCCCGCGTGTAAATAATACCCGCGCGGGGGCGGCCCATATTGTATTCAATATTTTCTCTCTCGCCGCCGAACGCGTACTCGCGCGTCCACCGGGCGGATACGGGGCGGCTTCGCGCGGGCCGATGTACAGGAAAACTCCACCGTTAGCGCATTATTATACGTTTGTTAATGTGTAACGCCCGTGAGTGTATCAAATGAGGCAGAATTTTTTCGCGTGCACCCGCGGAATTATATCCGACCGTACACAATACCGAGCTGTAACGTCGCGAATGCTTTCATAACGATCCTAATTATTTAGTTTTTACTATATGCGCGGCCAGTTTCCGCGTGTATGGTGAGCACCGTACCACGTCGGTTCTATTCACTAACTTTCCCGATGGCAGCCCTTTGAAGCGAAAAGACAGACCGCGCGAGCCGGCCCCTGCTACCGGAATAATTCAATTTATTTGTCTGCGCGCTGTTTTTGAAATACCGGATGCCGACTCTTAGGGGGCAGAGGAGCAGTCAAATATGTTGCGTAGGCTGGCTTCCGAGCGAGTTTTGCTTGGAGCTTGAAGGCCACCGGGGGAGGAGAAGAAGGGATGAAGGGTGGTTTGGAGACGGGTTTGATCACTTTTGTTCTTAACTGTTGAGGAATGAAAAATTCTTTTCTGTTGTTTCATAGTGTCGATGTCAATCTGTTAAAGCTAACTGTATTTATTATTTATTGGACGTGAATAATTCATGAATGTGAACTTAATTATTTGGATTATTATGGAGTGAAAAGACTAATTGTTGTGGGTGCTTTTCACTGAAAAACTAAGAGAATTAATGTAAGTGTTTGATCACTTTTGGTCATTTGATAATATAGGTGTCAATTTCTTGAAGCTAAATGTATTTGTTATTCATTTAACGTGAATAATTCATGAATGTGAACTTGATTATTTAGATTATTATGGAGTGAAAAGACTAATTGTTGTGGGTGCTTTTCACTGAAAAACTAAGAGAATTAATTTAAACGTCACAGAAAATGAATTTGAGTGAAATAATTGAACTTTGATGAAGTTTCAAAACTAAATACCACAATAAATGTTTCATTAGGCAGTTTTCAGTAGTCCGTAAACAAAATTTAATCACAGTAGAAATTTTCAAGTTTTCAGGTTGTTAATAGATTATAAACAGCTGGATTTGAACCGTGCCAACGAAGGGCTTACTTATAATCATTTAGAAGGCTACATTCGTCGTATCATAATTGTACTTATATTATAATTACATAATTACTGAGAGTAAAATAGAATCGAAATTTCTCCGATGATGAATAAGAACCTGTTGCCAGCGAGGTGATCAAGTCGTCGACGGATTCTGTCTCGCTTGGCCTACAATCTGAAAACGGTTGACGTGTCCTCGTATGAAACTCTTGCATTATTAAGAAACTTGTCTCTCTTTCTGTAATCACTCTACAATTATGTATTTTTATTGAGGAGAGTAATTATTAGTTCGTGATTTCATTTCACAAGTTCATTGATCACTGCATATTACAAATTATAGAGACCGAAAGCTAATGGAAATATCTTCGACTTGGAAAAGTTTTTCAATGAAAAATCGAAGGATTATGTTTCTTAGAAAATGATAGAAATTATTTTGTCGATTTGAGATTTCTTTAACACATAAATCTTGATAAAATTTCGATTACTTTTCCCCTAATATAATTTCACCTCACAATTTCAATGCACCATTTACAGATTCATTCTGTTTCTTAATTTTACAGTTTCAATTTTTAATTACCCAAAAACCAATAAATCCATCCTCGATTTTCCTCTCGATCTGTTTATCCCGGTAAGAAATCCTTCTGTCCCTTATCCCTTTTCGTCTCCCTTCCCATCCATCGTTCCCCACCGTTTTCCGTGCGTTCTCTGTTCCTTCAACGGCGCGTAAGCATTCGAGTATGGGCGCCCCGCGGGCAATCGCGCGGCCTGTTTAACTAGCCTCTTAATTAGAAACGCTTAAAAATTCACCGGTACCACGAAATACATTCGGTCGCCTCAAAATTGTGTGTGGCTGCAACCCTGTCGAGACTCGGGCCGACTCGGCTCGGCCCAGCGACGCCGGCTTTTGTTGCGCGTTGCGCTCCCATTGTACGAAGAGCGCCGCCTAATATTTACCGCCTAGGCACTCGGGGGTAAGCCACCCCCGCGTGGTCCTGCCGGTGGGATCGGTTGGGGGAGGGGGGGACTCTCTCTCGAGTCACAGACGAAAAAATCGATTTCAGCTTGCATCTTTCGAATGGAAAGTCGAATGCCAAGGAAATGACCAAGACGTGGAATCTCGAGATAAATGAACTCTAAGTTTCTTGAGATATTTTTTGGTTGGAATTATTATACTTTAGGGTGAGGAAGATGTGGAATTTCGAATAGAATGAAATTTAAGGTTCTTGAGGTGTTTTTGTTTGGAACTATTACACTTTAGTGTAAGACGATGTGGGATCTCGAATAGAATGAACTTTAAATTTCTTGAGATATTTTTACTTGGAACTATTATACTTTAGTGTGACGAAGATGTGGAATCTTGAATAAAGTGAAGTTTAAGTTTCTTGAGATATTTTTGCTTGGAATTATTATACTTTAGTGTGAGGAAAATGTGGAATCTCGAGTAAAATGAACTTTAAGCTTCTTGATGTGTTTTTGCTTGGAACTAAAGCGGAATAGTTTCGAGCAAAACTATCTCAATAAACTTAGAGTTCATTTTATTTGAGATCCCACATCTTCGTCACATTAATTTTAATAGTTTCAAGCAAACATATTTCAAGAAACTTAGACTTCGTTTCATTCGAGATCCCACATCGCCCTCGCAACTAAAGTATAATAATTCCAAACGAAAATATTTCAAGAAAGATTTCATTTTATTCGAGATTCCACATCTTCGTCGCACTAAAATTTAATAGTTCCAAGCAAAAATATCTCAAGAAACTGAGACTTCATTTTATTCGAGATCCTACATTGCCCTCGCTCTAAATTTTAATAGTTTCAAGCAAAAATATCTCAAGAAACTTAGACTTCATTCTATTCGAGATCCCATATCTTTGTTACACATCTTCTCTCCAATAAAATGATATTTAAGTCTCTTGAGACTTCATTGCCCGGAACAATTACACTTTTCGTATGGCGAAACAATTAACAACCTAGTCTAGAAAATATAAATGCAGAACCAAGCAGAATTCTTCTTAAAATCAAAATTCTGTATTCTGACACTTCCACCCTCCTCACATTTCCCCTTTCATATATTCGACCTCCCTCTTCCTAATTTCTATCAAAAGCCTTCTTTTCATTTCGATTCACTTCAACCTTCCCGATCCCACCCAAAATTCTGACAAAAAGGTTACAATGAAAATAAGAGAACCGCCAGGAGACATGGAGGGGGATGTGGAACAAGGGAAAGAGTAACAGAGACAGAACGAAGCCGAAGGTGGGCCAGCCACCCCCTGCCGAGGGAGGGTTGCTCCAAAAGCCAGCGCTGGAAACAAACATCACGGAATTACGAGTGTACATTCGCGAGAGGCAGATGAACGCTAGCTGGAGGGGGTTTGGGGGGGGGGGGAGGGCATCATCGCGGCGCTATTACAGCGTGAACGCGAATGTAAATACAGCCGCTGATGTATTCCGTAAGGCGCGGATTTCTCGACGCTTGTTGATCCTTGTTATAGCGGCCACTTATACGCCAGATGCATTAAGCGTTCGCAAGCGTTGCGCGGCAGGAAGCCAGGGGAAACGGAGAGTGGTGAATTACTTCCTGTTGGGGGCGGAAAAAGTGGGCGGAATCTTTGAACTGAAGGTGCCGGTGTTCCGTTTCATTGACACCGGATTAGCCATGGATAGAAGATGGACTGAAGATGGAATTAATTTCTTTGTAAATTGTCTATTGCCAAGGTATAAATTTGTGAAAGTTTTGGAACGATTAAAGTGTTGTCTTTTGGGAATTGTAGATTTGTTAATCTAACATTAGGGGTAGTACTTAATATTTTAACAGTAAACCTAACCATTTTCAAATTTTTGTTTACAGTTCTTGTGTGCTATATATGAATTGCATACAATTGTTTCATGCATTATTCAATTTAGTTTCATGTAAAATATTCCTGCATTTAATTGAAAAAAGTGTCTTCAAGACTAGTATACGTCGGTAGGTTTAGTGTTAACCTTGCTAAAGTCACAATTCCTCTTCAAATTTATTTGTAATAATGCCTCATCTTTAGAAATAATTTATTTAGTTCTTCACTGGTAGAACTACAGAGGATACCTTTAAACAAACTTTTATATTTTTTAAATCAGAGGGAGGAGGGGTGAACCAATTTATTAATTCAATTAGATCTCCATTTCAATATTTGTCAATCGAAAGTTGAGGTATCAGGCTGTCCCAAAAGTTTCTTTCGTGACTTGCACTCAGTTATTTTGTGTGGCAGTGTTTATATAACCAGACAAATGAATTTCAGTTCCTCATTAAGTAGTAATGGAGCAAAATGAATCGTACGCAATTCAGTAACATCACATTAGTCATAAAATATTGTGTATGCATTAGAATTCCACTCCATTAAAAAAAATTAATTTCAGAGGTGAGACAATAATGAAAATAAATCTGGACAGGACGACGTTAAAAAATTAAATACTACGACACATGTTAAATTACTTAACATTTAATAGTCTCGAGACAAAATTCTAACCTCACAGAAATTTTCACGTGGTTTAGCTTGACGTGTTAACGAAATGGAAGAAACTTCAGAGGCAACCCAATAATTTTATTCAATTTCGAGGTGAATTTTAAAATGTTTTCGCGATAAGGATACACATTCCTCCTTCCTTGCTTATCGGTATCGCGGATCGATAGAGCGTAAACGTCGTCCTAGGTCTTTTTCTCGAAAATTACCAGAAGGAACCAGCCGCGGCGAGCGCAATCCAATCGGAGACATTCGTAGCGGGTCGCCCCGAGAATCGTAAGGTCGTCTCGCGATCGTGGCGACGCTCTCAGCTTAATTAAATGCGCACGAAACTGGGCGGGAGGATGTATCCGCCCCAGCGGACGATTCCACGGAGTTGCTACAGGGATACCGTGTAAGGAGCATCAACGCGGCGAAAGGGTTGGGGTGCAGGACAAGCACGGTCTCTGGTCCGAAGTAGTTAGCTTAGTGATTTTCGCGTTTATTGGCCAGCCGTGACGCCCGTACAAGATTGGCTCGTGGAACCCTTGGGAACGGTTTCAAGGTGTTTCGTATCCTCGACGAAACTCGTTCCAGAGGGTACCTCTTGCGCCACTTTCGCCCCCCCCCCCCTCCTCTCGATAGGAGTTACTATAATTCCGTTTACGTGGCCGCCTTGGCGTCGATTATCCCAATTCGGTTGCGTTCACCGCGGCCGTCGCGTTCATCTAGCTTTGATTACACCCTGTGGATCATAGGCGTGGATAAGGTTTGGTGTTTTTATTTTTTTTTTTTTATTTTGTTGTAGATATTTTAAATTTTTAGTGAAAGTAGTTTTGGTTGGGAGGAAAGAATTCTCTTCTTCGCTGGAAAGAGAAGAAATAGGGGGTGTTTACAGAGGAATGGTTAAATGGACCGTTGGGGGATGAAGCTGTTTGAGGGAGGTGTAGAATAAGGGACGGTGCGGAGTGCATTAGGAGTCAAAGGAAAAAATTTCTTGATCTTTGGTTCGAATGAATTATTTATTTTATGTAATAAAATGTAGAAGAATTTCTTTGAGTGAATAATAAAATTTAGAATGAAATTGTAGGATGAAACTACAAATTGAAAATATGAAATGAAATGATGAAATGAATCACACAGGATGAAATTAAAAATTGGTAATATAAAATGAAATGATAAAGTGAAATTATAAGATGAAACTACAAACTGAAAGAATAAAATCATGAAAAAAGGTAACCACTAAATTAAACGACGAAGTGAAACGACACTATAAAATAAAAAATTGAAATAACCATATTACAAAATGGTACGATAGAATGAAATAGAAAAATAAAGCAAAGCTCGTCCTTTTCGCGCCTCTCAAGAAGATATGGCGTCTCCAAAATTCCTCCCGCATAAAAGGATTAAATTACGAAGGCAGTTTTAGAATCCCCTCCATCCGAAACCGGTAACAGCTGCCCCAAATTCCTCCGAATCCGAAAGATGAGGTATTAATAACACTTCTTAATAAACGTCCAAAGTCCTCGCTCGATACTCTTCCCGGAGACCGACGACGGCGCACGGAAACAGCCTGGCCGTGGATGAGGGACAAGATCCTGTCCTCACGGGGGCCTTAAACGTCACGGCAGCGCAGTATGTTACTAAATGATCCAACCCGCAGCCATAATCCGCCCCCTTGAAGACTCCGTAACCGTCTTCACGGCGCACCTACGCCACGCTCGAAATTTCCCCGTGCCCCATCGCCGGGAATACGCAATTTAATACTCAACCAATTACATATACGAAATCTTGTTAGCCTCGGTTATACGGCCGGGGATACAGGTTCCTGGATTCGAGGAGGGGTAGGGGGTAGTTCGGGGGCGAGAAGCCTGACACCCGAGGCATTCTTCCCCGAGGATACCGCGGGCGAAGGTGAAGTCTGAGACGAGTCGAAAGGGGGTCGGTAGGGGGTGGAAAGTCGAAGAGGGGGTGGATGGTCGTAGAAACAGGCAGGCATACAAACTTGTTCAATTATGATCCTCGATTACAACTATAAAATGCGATATTGTTCTAACCGCCACACCCTTCGCTTTCATTCGCCTCCCCCGTCACGCCTCCCCCTCTCCTCTGGTAACCCACCCCTACGGTTCTCGTCGACGTGCCGTCGTTTCGGGCTTCTTCAGAGCTCGAATATTCCCATTCTGAAATGTACGCCTTCGACCGTATTAAACGGCGGGCTTGATTGGTGCGTCACCGTTGCTCACGTATCGATTTATCGGAGGGAGAGGAATTTATATCCTTTCTCTCGTTGCCTCAGGCGGATGTAATGGACGGCGGAACGTAATTCGCTGCAGGTGGATTTAATTTAATACAGAGCCGCGATGCGGTCTTTTTATACCGGCGGAACTCCGCTGGTACCGCGCGTTTCGTTCTTACACCCCCGCGTGTAGGGGTACCGTTAGAACGCCCCGCGGTCATCGAGATTTGGAAACTTTCGTGGACGTTCTACGTGGTCGATACGTTCGATTCCAAGACGGTGGGGAAGAGACGTGTAATGGTCTGTAGACTTGGACTACGGTGGCACTTTAAGGGGGTGGGTTTTTGCAGACAATCTAATTGATGGAAGCTTTTAAAATTTTTGACATTTATTTGTATATGTATGCTTTACGTTTATTTATACATTTGTATTGCATTATTATATTTCAGTATTTTATACATTTATTATGCATGTATATTTTACATTTGTGTTGCATTTTTATAGTACATTATTTTACTCATATATTATACATGCACGTATACATGTATTTTACATTCATTATACATGCACGTATACATGTATTTTACATTTATTATACATGCATGTATACATGTGTTTTACATTTAATATATGTATGTTTTACATTTATGTTATATTATTATGTTACATTATTTTATTATGTTTCATTATTTTATGCATATATTATACATGTATATATAATGTTAGGTACATTTATGTACACATGTAGGTTCTGAAAAATGGATGAATGGAACATGCACACTATAGAGTCACATTAATGGCTATAAATAGGGACAGATGTCTTATGCTGTTGGGAGATTAGTTTATGAAATTCTTGTTGCACTGAGTGACCTTTGTAGCAAGTAGCAAAGTATAATTGAAACACACGCCAATTGAGAATGACCCAATGGAACTAATAAATTAATTATACGGTGTAACGTAAATAGAAGAGTTTATAAAATATTTATCACTAATATCGGGAAGCTTAAATGCTAGATTAGTTATTTTCTTTTAATAGTAGTAGGATATATAAATATAACATTTTTGGGAGCAACGTGGAATCGAGTTCTAACTGAGACATTAAAATATTTATCATGAATTTATCACTAGATTCAAGTTATCTTCCGATTTGAAATATATTTATCCATATTATAACATATTCGACCTACATATTGGCCTTCTTTTTGGCGATACACCAAGAATATCCGAAATGAGTTTAAAAAATAATGAGAATATCGAACCCTATAAAAGCTACTTTCTTAATACAGTAAAGACATGGTAAGTGCAACACAGGATTGACTGGATAAATGCAAGATGACTTATCCCCACCACTGGGGGGTTTCTATATGGAATTCTTTAAAAAATTATATAATATATGATCCTAACCGAGATTCTACTATTGTCTCATCGATACGTTTCTGCCGACTGCTTTTTTCCTCGGACCTCTTTCTCTTTGACTCTCTGTCCTTTTCTACGTTCGACGCTCGATTTAAGCCAAATCAAAGTAAACACAGAATAGAAACCTCCACTGGATAACTGCAATGTTTCGATCCCCCTTTTCTTGCACTTATCCAGTCTTTACTGTATTTCTGTTGCAACGTAAATCATCTCTGCGGGTTAGTATCGTTCATCTCCGAGTTCGTTAATTATTGCTCCATACAAAGAGCCCCGGTCAGCATCGTCCACAACACCGAACAAAGGGTTGACGTTGACGACGGAAACAATTCCAACCGGCGAAAATACAAAATCGGCGATTAGCGAGTCCGAGTGTTTCGGGAATCGTGATTGATGGTCGTCCGAGGCGTTGATGGGCGTCCATTAATCGCAGCAAAACGAACGCCGACGGCCGAGAGGGAGATATGGGAAACGGCGATCAATGGCGAAATCCTTATCTAACCGAATGGATTGATAGAGCCACTTATCGGCCCTGGGCCGCTTGTACTCTTGACCACCGCGACACAAAAGTCCCGGCCGCGCTTTCATATCAACGAATCCCCCGAAACCGTCACCCTCTGCATTGTTTATCACGCCACCGATACAACGATCGTGGAAACGGTCTATCGAGTTCGATAATTAACACGTTGAATGCAGCATTGGTTCACTGTATTTCAAAATATATCTTGCAATTGATATACACTTATATGTTTACATTTATATGTTTACATTTAAAAAGCAAAGTGGCATTTGAAAAAATGAAGGTGAGCTTGACAATAATACTAATTGATACTAAGAGAAACATTTTTCTCGAACCTTCTTTATTGCAATATATAGCCAATCGAAAACTGATTTGTTACAAATATTTGTTGTCAGTGTTACGTGGGACAGCCTGTATATGTTTGCAACTTAATGTATTTTATTCAAATTGGTGAACATTCTGAATAGCGATGGGGCGTGCTTTTATGTGTACTGGAAAAAGTCAAGTTGAATTTATTTTTTGTATCACTCGAATACTTTTCAAATGTTATTCATTTTTTTGTATTTGAGTATAAGTCTGTACAAGTACTTTAATATTTTCGACACTTATTATTTGGTCCTGTTCAAAAATATTGTTCACGTAAAAGCTCTTGACCAAATGTTAATTATTTTAAATAATATTTAGGTTTAAATATAATACAATAAATACAATAACTAGAATAATTATAAAAATATATATAACATCAAAAATATACAGTCAGTTCCATAAATATTCTTACCCTCTATGTCTATTGAAGAAAGTCTAAATGAAATGATAGGATTGATTTTTTCAGATAAATTTTTCATTATATTCACAAGTGCTAAGTTTATCCAGGCACATATTAATAATGAAACATTTATTTAGAAACATCAAACCTATCATTTAATTGAGATGAATCCTTGTAATAAGACACAGGTGGTACGAATATATATGAAACTGACTGTACGTCATGTTATGAAGAAACTAAAATTATTTGACGAAATATCGATACATTAGCATGTGATATTAGGAGTATTAGTTGCAGTTACTGTATATATAATGACTGTATGTATAATTCTCTAATTACAATTCTTTTTTAATTTCTCGTTTCTTCCCACTAACAAGCGCTTTTTTTGTTACAGGTAAGCGAACAACGACAGTGCTCAAACTTCTATGTTCGTAACTAGAACTTCATCGTCGAGTGAGTACAATTTTCGAAGTAACGATCCCGATGTGGGCGGGGGTGTTCGATAAATTAAATTCGGAGTTGACTCGATAGGCTCTGTATACAGCGATGTATAATACTCGTCGCGTATACATTGTACACAATGAGCGACAAGTGGCACGGCCCTTGTCTGGCTCGAGTATGATGCTAGACGAAAACCGAGAAATAATTAACGACGATCTCGAAAGGATAGTGGCGATCGCGTCGCCATCAAGGACTATGCGACGACCCTTTGCAAACCCCTAAGGGATTTTACAGAGTAATATCAGCTCCCCTGATAAACTGTCTGCGGAGCCATTCAGTTTGCATTTCGCGATGTAGGCTGCCCTGACGAGCCCCGGCGACTGTTATCCAATTAATGATGGATAACTCCACCAGAAAACGTACTCCTTGTGTCCTTAATAACCGGATGTAATAGTAACCGCGGATGTTCATGCACACACAATATCTTATTATTTTATTATATTCGTAGTTAAAAATTTTAAGTTAAAGATTTTAGTAGCAGTGAGGTCTAATATTTGTAATTAAATTCCTTAAGTCGTTAGTCAATATCCGTTACAATTCGAGACCCCTCAAATATCTTCAAGAATTAATTAATATATTTATATACAGAAGAATTTATTTGCAAATGAATTATTAAACTAGAATCATTTAATATTAAATATTGATTCCATTTGAAAATTTTTTAAAGACGAAGGATCCATCTGTAAATAAATTATTAAGCTAAAATAATTTCATATTAAATTTTAAAGTTCTGAGCTTTCAAGTCAGTTAAACTTTTAACGTTTCTTTGTCTTCGGCGTTTCCAGGCAAACATGATGGCACGCTTATTATTTCTGTGAAATGGTTATAGTTGATATTAAATCGGACTTCCTTTCAGTTTCGTTGAATGGGTTAGTACTTCATTTTCTCGTGAATTAAATAGAAAGAAAAATCAAAATTATGCTAGACTATTGAGACACAATTCCTGGAACTTGCGAGTCTTAGCAGCTCCCAAGAGGAGCGTCTGTCCAATGCCGTCCGTTTCTACTTACTTTGGTATTCCCAACCAAAGAACGATAATCGCGCTTATTATTTCCGTGAACCGGTCGCAGTTAATCATAAATTCGACTTCCTTTCGGTATTTCATAATTTGCATCGCTACGAAGCACCGTACTCAATTTAAAAATTCTCACTTACAAGAAACATCGAAACTTACGCGTACACCTAATATCATACCATTTTAACCCCCGCACACCTCAGTTCAACCAAGCTTCGGTTCGACAAGCTTCGAGAGGCCTCTTCGGTCCTCCGTAGCCTCGGAACTCGCGGATCGATCTCATCGAAGGAGAGGTTCGCGCGCGGATGAGCGATGCGAGTCGATCCACGCGCGGACAGTCAGGATGGATGGTCATGGTCGGTCTTCCACGTGCAAGGTCAATCGTTGCCAGCCGCTGGTAAAAGTTTCCAACGCGAATGTGTACGAGCAGTATCTCCTCCGGCCCGGGGTCCCCGTCGCTTTATATACATTACATAATGATGTTTATCGTCGCGCCGACGGGAACAATCGTCCCGAAAGTAAATATTTAACGTTATTTCGCGCAATGTTTCGCTTGCCGAAGAGTGCCGGTAACTCCGTGGGGCGGGCTGGGGACGACGGGAAGACGGTTCGGAGAAGCGAGAGGCTGAGAATTGGATCTGGAAGCGAAACCTGCTACGACCGGGAGGAGGACGGTGAAGTTTCTCTCCGTCATCGGGCGAAAGAAACAGTAAGACAACGATGGCGGCAGGGGAGAGGGGAGAAAACGATTTCCTCCTGCGAGCATTTTGTCTTGCGCTTTGTATGTTATTCGAGAAACTTGGAATATGTCTTTCCGCCCGGAGATCGCTAGATTCTCTGGTTTGTATGTACTAAGAGGGGAGGGTAGAGGGACGTTACTCCCGCCGTAACGAATTTCAGAGCTCCTTCGAGCCCTGGAGAATCGATCGCAGGGATGGATCTTCGTTGCGAGGTTACTTTTGTTGCGGAAAAGAGATCTGAGGTTTTTTGTATTTAGCGAAAGGATAGATTTGAGTTATGGGAATGATAGGGGAGGGATGTTGTTGTAATTGTTGAAGTGATAGGGGTAGTTTTTAGAGAAAGAGCTTTTTCTTTTAATGTAGAATAGATTTGTAATCCTTTCAGTTTTGTTTAGGGATTGATCATTTATTTTCATGTAGATTAAATAAAAGGAAAATAGAAACAATGCTAGTCTGTTGGGACGCAATTCCACTTCTTGAAAAATCTTCAATTTGGGTGTCAAATTGACCATACCAAGTCAAAGCACTTGGTATAGTTGTAACTTTTTATATTTATAATAACTAAACTGCAGATCTTTGTGCATGTATAAGAAATCTGAACGTGCAAGAAACTACAAAATGCAAACAATATGAAAAAATATAAAGAAAGATTGAAAGTAAAGTTCACGTTATAATATTTGCAGAATAAAGTAAATTTCTATTTAGGTTCAATTTTTGTAGGCACGTTCGCGAAGATTTTATTTCGCATACAGATCCGCAGTGTAATAATAACGTTCCTGAAAAGAAAAGAACTTTTTCCAATGTTTATTTGAATTTACAATTATATAGGGAACTTTGAAAAACAATATACACTATTTCATCGCATTTCTCATCTTCCTATTTCATGGAGTTAATCGATTTCTGCAATGAACGGCTCAATTATTGGAACTTACATGTCTCAGCAGTTGCGAAGAGGAGCGTCTGTCTAGTGCTGTCCGTTTCTACTTACTTTGCTGTTCCCGAGCAAAGATGATGACGCGCTTATTATTTCTATGAACTTCTTATTATTTCTATGAACTTCTTATTATTAATCATAAATTAGACTCCCTTTTGGTATTTCATTGCAACTTGCATTGTTACGAAGCAGTGTAGCCGATTTTAAAATTCTCATTCATAGGAAACTTGCAGCAATGTAAAGAAAACTCTCTTTAACCCTTCCAGACCTGAATTACTCTTTCTTCTCGTACTAATGCAATTTAATTTTTAGAGTAACTTGGTCTAAAATTAGTACAGAAAAAATAAAAAAAAGAATCTTAAATAATAATACAGATAATTTTTAAATTTTGTGTCTTCAATTTTAAACGCCAGGTTTGAAAACGTCAATTTTTGCTCCACCGCTCCGTAAGTCGGTTTCTTCCATTCGCGCTTGTTCCAGAGTATCGTGTCTCAGTATGCGACCGGAAATTGCGCCGCCGAACTTTCGAAGATCGCGCTTTCGATCTCGGCGTAAAGATCTCGCGCACGCGCGATTCCGTGCCGCCCACGTGGAAAAAAAACAGCGGACTCCGGGAGATCCTCGAAGGGCGATAGGAGCCACGATGATATACGACCGGCGATAAAACGGAGACATTGAAAGGCCACGATCGATCTCGTTTCGTTTCTTGGTCTGCCCGTTCCTCCCGGACGCGGTTTTCGCCCGTTCGGAAGCCCGCCAGGCGGCAAGAATGAATCGTGCGATTCATCGATCCGCCGCGCCGGCTGAACTTGATCGTGATTTCCCCGCCCGAGAACGAGACCGTGACCACTCGCTTGATCTCGATACAAAAGTGGAAGGAAAATTTCGCCTCGACAGAAAGACGGAAAATAGGATAGAATGGAATGAATAGAAATGAATTTTTTAAATATTGTTTCATTATTTTAATTTGCATTAGTTGAAATTGCAGGATAGAGATTATAGATTGGGAAGCTAAAATATTTAGGAAGCCAGAAATACGTTACATAGAATGGAGTGAATAGAAATGAATTTTTTAAATATTTGCTCAAAATTTTAATTTGCATTGGTTGCAATTTCAAGGTTAGTTCTGCATCATTTTGTGTTTTTTACGTGGTACGTGCTTGTACCATTATAGATGCACGTATCACTAATCGCGAGTCCGATTTGTCTAGCGTGTCTGTCTATTACTGACCGTTTCTACTTACTTTGGTATCTGGAGCAACGATGATGGTACACTTGTAATATCTGTGAACTGGTTTTACCTAGTTACAAATTCGCTCTCTTTTTGCCATAATATGGTCATTTGCGTTTGTTATAAACCAATGAAGTCACTTTATAAAAAATTTCATTATTTTCATCATTATAAGAATTTTAAGAAAATTCAAGACTACTGAGATATCTACTGAGAAACATTTTTCAATTTTCATTAATATGCAATAATTTTGCAATCTCCGCCACGTGAACGTAAATGTTATCCCTCTAAAAAGTTCAAAGCTCCATAAAAATCATGTATAGATTTCTTCTAATGCTCCCCTAACGATTGCCTGGCCTCCACTTACGCTTGCAATCTCATTCAAAAATATTGCTTAATTCATCCTTATACTATCCATAACACAACTAACGAGAAAGAAAGCGCTTCCATAAAAATCACGACGTTAAAATTGAATGATATAATGATCGGTATAATTTTCCAAAGCAGGCTCATTCGAATAGCCGTTTCCCTCGTGACCGAATAATATACAAATCTTTCAGCGATTTTTGTCTCGGACAATCGCTGCCCTGAAAAGAATTATTCTTCGCGAACAATGAAGGCCTCGCGAGGGATGGGAAACGCCGAGGGGGGTGGGAGCCGCAATGTACGAGGGAAGAAAGGGAAAATAGGCGGCGGAGGATAAGAGAGAGAATCGAGACCGCTGACGTAGCACTGTCCAAGCCAAATGGGCAAAATGGTCAGCCACCGTCGGTAATGGCCCAATAGACGCTCCTTACATTGCCGCAAGATATTGTTTAGGCTCGCCGTTTCTGGCCTTTCCTCTTTTCTTCTCCACCCCTAGCGATTTTCGATTCCGATGACATCCCCTGCGGCATTCGTGTTCCGTCGTTTCGCGTTACGTTATCACTCGTGAATGTATCGTACGTCAAACGATAAGACTGGATGAAAAACTCGTTCGAGTTATCCATGCAACCCTTCGTCGTTTGATGGGGCTCCCTTTTTAAAATTCTTTTGGATCCGTGTAGGGTGAAGCTGTAAGAGATATCTAAATGATAGAGGAAATAAAAATTAGAATAAACGTAATACAAATTGTGCGATATAGAATGTATTTTGGAAATGATAAAAGTCAAACGTATCATACGTGGTACACGAGTTATGTTAATTTTTAAATATTTACAGAAACAAATGTTTATTTTACAGGACAAGAAATTAAATAAATAATGACAGAAGTAACTGAGCATCTTGATTCGAATATTGAAACATATAAATATTAATCAAATATAAATATCATGCAGATATTTAAATATTTACGGAAAAACAAATGTGTATTTTGAAGAACAAGAAATTAAATGACAACAAAAGTAACTAAATATCTTGACTCAAAGTTTCGACACATATATCCATCAACAAATGAGCTTTCTTCTTAATCTTGAAATTTCATAGAGGCAATAACATTGCCTATAATTATTAAACTACCATAAAAATATCAGTCTTCACTTGGTTCTGTTTCCTGAGACTGTCTCAGGCGCCAATATCACCGCTGCATCCAAGGACAAATAAAATCGAAGTTAAAGATTCGAACGTCGTCACTCGAGCTGTCCGCTCCGCTAGGAAAATTTTATTTCAACGATGATTTGTGCGCCCCGTGTTGAAAAGGCCCGGGCTCCTCGAATCGCTCCTTGTTGGCCATTATAACTTTCTGGAGTCAGGCAGTAATTAAGTCTGCAATAAGGACGAGTGGCCTGCCAGCCATTAAGACAACGATGGATCGACACTTTGTGCGGCAGGCGCGAAAAAAGGTCGCCCCGTCAAATGAACCGAAAAGAGATTCGATGAAAGAAATTGTCAAAGCGAGAAAAGGAATGGGGGACGCGAGAGGGGAGGGGCGGAGACCCCGAGAAAATGAGAGATCCTCGGAGCCAGGGAATCGTCCAGAGGGATTCGATCTTTCGCCGCAGTAATTATCCTCGCACAATTATTGGCTGTCGTTCGACGTTCGCCAAGAAAGCATTTAAACAAAAGTTCCTGACCTCAGGCGCGACGCACTCGCGTGGAAAGTGTTCCGGCCCACGCTCGATTAGCCTCAGAAGAACTCGCGATGTCCTAAGCAACCCTCACGTTTTTGTTTTGCGATCAGTTTTGTTCTCGATTATTAATTTTTGTTTCTCTGAGGCTTCTGGAAAATTGCTGAGGCACCTTTACGATTGAGGGATGTACTGCAATAAATGATAGCACAATTTGTTATTATTTGAGCTGTTCATTGCATAAATCATTAAAATAAATTATTTATTATTCGATGGCCAAAAGAATTTTGTCATTTAATGGTGTTCGATGTACGTAATCTTTATTATTCAGGAAAGTTATTATAAATGTAAAAAGTTATGACTATAACAGAACTAACTGAGCCACTTGACTCAAGTATTTAAATATTTACAGAAACAAACGTTTATATCTTGATTTAAACATTTAAACACATAAATATCCAAATATTTAAAGATTTACAGAAATGTTTATTTTGAAGACCAAGAAACTAAACGATAGCCAAATGCTTCGACACTAAAATTGAAAATTTTTCAAAAAGTGGAGTCAATCGATTCGTGCAATGATCAGCTCGTTTACAGGTACTAATCTGTCGCCGTAAATTTATTTTATTACACTACTGGTTTTTCGTTCGAGTCCCGACACCGGCCAAGCTTACCGATTCTGGTCAAAGGGGGTTAGGGGGAGGGAAAGGTCGAGCAGTGGTCTGAACTCCCGCGGAGGGTGCACTCTACGTGGGTGGGAGAGCATAGTTCAGACGAATATTTGCAGTTGCCATCCAATATTTAGCCAAAGTCAACAAACTTGGCTGCTTGGCTCGGTATCGGTCTGAGCGGATCCTTTTCTCCGCGAGCTTCTCCGGCGAACCTTTCTGCGGGGGTGGCTCCGTCTCCCTTTTCCCCCTTTTCAAACGTTTTTCCCTTGTCCGACTACGGGCACACGTCGGATCGCTAATAGAATAATAAATAGCAGGTTGCGCGAGAGCACATTTTTTGCGCCTTCGTCCTTGGCGGGCCAAGTCGCCCCGCGGATCCTGAACAAACCGCCAGGGGATGGAAGGGCCCTTTGCTTATCCCTCTGTCCGATAACCCTTCTCCCTTTTCCTGGACGACCAGAGTTATCCAGGGAAACTTTTTGGTAAGCTACGATTGGTAAAGTTGACGATCCCTTGACGTCAACTAAGGGCCACCCTTATCTTTGAACTTCGAGGAACGACAGGGATGATTTTAAGGACGACTGTTCTTCGACCTTTTACACTTCTGGAATAGTTAGTTAGGGATTTTACGAGGTCGTATCGCTGGGACTCTTCGGTAACCAGCTGAGGGATAGGTGGAGGAAGAGGGGATACGCAGTTAGGGGTGGCTAGTGCATTCAGGGCTTGTAGGTTGCTTCGAAGACTCAGAGGTTAAGAAGATCTCGTTTAAAGTGAATTTTGTAATTTTTGTCATAAGATTTAGCGATCTGCATTATGTTTGGAAATTAATATCTTGTTATAATATTTATTTTGATAAGATCCAGATTGCCAAAGGAATGAAAATTAGAGAGGTAGGAAGGTACAGGATCATGACCCCTGTTAAGCTGACTAAATTAGTCAAACTATGTACTAATAGCATATTGCAGCATGATACGTAGTAATACTGCATATCCCAATATAATATAGTAAAATACAGAATAAAGCAGCAAAATAGAGAATAATACTGCAGAATACAAAAGAAAGCAGCAAAATAGAAAATAATACTCCAAAATACAGAATGAAGTAGCAAAATAGAGAATAATACCGCGAAATACAGAAGAAAGCAGCGAAATAGAGAATAATCCTGCAAAATACAGAATATTTGGTCATCATAGATCATCAATAAATGGTCTAATATCATAATGCAGCACGATACGAAGTAATACTACATTTCGCAACACAATATTACACATCAAAATGAAGTACAATACAAATATCCAAAAACGCTGACGGAACAAGCATTATTATTTAAAATAACCAAGATCATAGACACCAGAGAAATAAAAAAGGTAAACTATCCCTAACAGAAATCTTCCTTGTTTTTCTACGCACCCTTCGTCTTTCCGCCATACACTCAACCTTCCCAAGTGAAAAACTGCATAGTCAGCCGAAGAACGAGTGCGTAGCCTAACTACGCGACATCCGCGCCGAAAGACGGAGATTTTCTTCCCATCTCGGTTCTACAGCGAAGTTACACCTTCCTCCGTCCGCGTCGTTTTCTCTCGCCCCATCCGTTCCCCCACTACCAACATCCGGGGATGTTTTATTTGACGGTGTCAGCAAGCGGGAGATATTAACCGAACAGCTCTCGCCTGGCTGGAATTACGTGGGCGGACGGGTGGCGCGAGATTCGACTTCCATGGAATTTCCGGAGAACGCGCGCTAGCTATCGCGCCGAGAGAAACCGTTGGGAGGAGAGAAGACGAGGAGCACGGGAGAGGAACGACGACAGGTCGCACGGGGAATCCGGCAGGCAAGTTCGCCGTTCCGGATACCATGGTACCCCGGAGACACTGGCCGTGCCTAACCGTGGATCCACTCTTGCTCGTTACTTCGTCCGGCTATCTGCATCCCTATCAAAAGTGTCCCTGCAGCTAGATGGGCCCTCGCGAAGTTCCCTGGCGACTCGGGGAGACTGGGAGCGTCTCGGAAAAATAATTATTTGAAGTAACTTTAGGGTGCGGATTGTGGAGTTTTATATTGGTGATTAGAGGACAGAACTGGAGGACTGGATATTAACCCTTTGCACTTGAAGCCTTTTTTCGTCTGGTATCTACCCGCAACTCGAGATGCAACTTTGCATCAACGACGATCATTTTATTGGCACTTTGAGTTACAAAGAAATTGAATCTAAAGAAAACCTGGTGAGAGTCACCTCTCGAGTGCAAAGGGTTAAAATGATAGATACTGGATATTAATTTAAAGACTCCTTTCGTTTCTTCTTCGAAAGGTCCATTGTAGTCTTTGTGGTTCGAATGAGGAGAATTTTTCAAATTGCAATTTTCATTTTGCTATATCTCATGATTAATTTATTTACTCTTCACTGTTTGGTATATTGGCAACGTTCGTATGCGTTCGTCTTTAATTTTAGTGACACTTCATGAATTCATAGGGTTGAGTGACAGAGTGTTATTAGAAATCCCAATAGCCTTGGTTTGACGTTGTTAGAGCACCTGAAGATTCTCTTTCTTCGCGAAGTCCGTTTTCATTCCAGGGAAGATGAAAAAGTCACAGGTGGTTCGGGCAGAAGAATGAAGAAGAAGATGAAAGACCAGAAATTCTTGAAAACACCTCAAAAGAGACAAAGGACATATTGAACAGCATGCACAATGGTTTCTGAGAATAGTGAAAATATTAGTTGCATCAATTTAAGACTACCTTAGGAAGAATTATGACCTTTAACGTCCACTTTCAGATTAAAGTATCATCTACTATATTTCTAAAGGATCTTCTCAAAGATGTAGTGTCTACTGTAATTAATTATCAGGATTTGTTTCTGAGAATGAACCATCTTGGTAAAGTATCGTCAATGGATCTCTCGATATCAAAATTTAAACAGAAGAATGAATAAATTGAGCAGGGACCTTTCTTCTTTCATCACTTCAGGTTAATACGAGCTACAGAATCCATTATTCATTGATTTCTCTAATATGTGTGTCCTATGCTTCATTTTTAAACACGTCCTTTTCTGTGGGCTGTGGACCCACCTGCTTCAAATACAATTATTCCCTTATTAGCCCTTTGCTGTCCTATGTCGAGTGAGACTCGATAGAACTGCATTGATATCAGAAAATCTGGACTGGTAAAGGGTTAAAGACTACAAGTATCAAGATCGTATACTCTCGAAGGCTATTGACAGCACACGTGTAGATCAAAATCGATTTTCAGATCTCTATCTCTATATTCAAAACTCATCCTCCCAAAAATTAAAACTCTCAACTCCTACGTTCAACTTCAATCTTGACAAGAACATTCATCCTCAACTATCTTCCTGACCCCTGCATGAACAACATCAGGGTACCCCTGCTATCCTAACTAGGGAAAATTCGACTAAAGCAAAATAAAGGAATTCACT